>NC_043972.1:42478500-42853500 GCF_902148855.1 Sphaeramia orbicularis | reverse complement strand
TGGACTGGACCAGATTTGGCCCCCGGGCCGCATGTTTGACACCTGTGCTCTAGAACAAGCATTGCCAGTATTCTGGAGGCGGGGCTTCAGGTGGATGTCTGAAGAAAGGGGTTTGGACTTGTATTTTCAAAATGTAGCTTGCTCGAACCGTTTTTCTAAGATCTCCTACCCCACCATTTATCAGTGAATGTCATGTCGTACAGTCATATAAAGTATATCATCATAAACCTGAGTATCTGCATTTAGATCCACATGCAGACATTAAAACCAGGGTATTTAAAACCTACTGTATGAGTCCCTGCAGCTCCAGACGTGTGAATGTATTATTGTAAATGTACAGATCATACAGGGATAAGACTCTGCTTTCCATAGAAAGAACAGGTTTTTACATCCCATAATCCTTCCTTTTCATTCTGATACTGCTTTGTCACTGCGGTTCTTTCTTTATCTGAAGTCTTTGTAATGCACATATTTATCTAAATATAAGATGTGAGCCCTGATTATATATATATGATTGGGAAACATGCTGTTTTATTCAGGTTTCTGTAATCCCTGGTTACTGAAGCAGGATTTCATTTGTAAATGGCATTGAAGGAATTGGGTTACCGCAGAAATCTGACTGTAACCTGGTTTCTTACATGACTTTTTAAAGCACTGTTTATGTATAAAGAAAAAAGAGAAAATAATGTTATTAATAACTAGTATTACTAACAGTAAGGGAGCGTACCTATATCCCCCCTTGACAAAATATCTCATCTCTGTGATTTTATTATATTACACTGTGCTGTATTCATCAGAGACCAAAGCCACATAATATATAAGAGTATTGAAAAAAAACTATGAATTTGAATCCAGTAATAATTATTCACATTTATGGATCAAATATGTTTCATATTTCACTTTTTTTTTTTTTTTGTTTTGAAAATAAAAACAATTGCAAGAAATATTTTAACCACTGCACCTTTAAACTTCATTACAAATCGTGTTGAGTATTTTAAATGAAACTATATATATATATATATATATATATATATATTTTTTTTTTTTTTTTTTTTTTTTTTGTGTGTCTATTTAATTTTACAAGGACGTTATGTTTTCACCTGTATTTGTATGTCTGCCTCAAAAATGTATGAAAAATTCAGTGGTAATCAGTCATTTATTGTACCCTTGGTGAAACTAGTAAAACACAACTGCCTGCAAATGTGGTTTAGGCCTTAGTCCCTACATGTGGAACTACATTCAATATGATGTATGTTGGACCGAGGAACATAGGTACCAGGGAACATAAGGGGAACGTAGGTGCCGGGGAACATAGGCACTGGGGTACATAGGTACAGGAGAACGTAGTTATTGGGGAACATAGGTACTGGGGAACATAGGTGCTGAGGAACATAGGCTCCAGGGAACATAGGTGCTAGGGAGCATAGATACTGGAGAACATAGGTACTGGGGAACATAGGTGCTAGGGAACATAGGTACTGGGGGACATAGGTGCTAGGGAACATAGATACTGGAGAACATAGGCTCCAGGGAACATAGGTGCTAGGTAACATAGGTACGGTGAACATAGGCACTGGGGAACATAGGTGCTAGGGAACATAAGTACTGGAGAACATAGGCACTGGGGTACATAGGTACAGGAGAATATAGTTACTGGGGAACATAGGTACTAGGGAACATAGGTACTAGGGGACATAGGCACTAAGGAATATAGGTACTGGGGAATATAGGTACTAGGGAACATAAGGGGAGCATAGGTACTGGTAAACACAGGTAATGGGGAACATAAGGGGAACATAGGTACAGGGGAACATAGGTATCGGGGAACATAAGTGGAACATTGGTGCTAGGGAACATAAAGGGAACATAGGTACTGGTGAACATAGGTAATGGGGAACATAAGGGGAACACAGGCACAGGGGAACATAGGCACCGGGGTACATAAGGGGAACATAGGTGCTAGGGAACATAAGGGGTACATAAGGGGAACATAAGGGGTACATAAGGGGAACATAGGTGCTAGGGAACATAAGGGGTACATAAGGGGAACATAAGGGGTACATAAGGGGTACATAAGGGGAACATAGGTGCTAGGGAACATAAGGGGTACATAAGGGGAACATAAGGGGTACATAAGGGGAACATAGGTGCTAGGGAACATAAGGGGTACATAAGGGGAACATAAGGGGTACATAAGGGGTACATAAGGGGTACATAAGGGGAACATAAGGGGAACATAAGGGGTACATAAGGGGAACATAGGTGCTAGGGAACATAAGGGGTACATAAGGGGAACATAGGTGCTAGGGAACATAAGGGGTACATAAGGGGAACATAAGGGGTACATAAGGGGTACATAAGGGGAACATAGGTGCTAGGGAACATAAGGGGTACATAAGGGGAACATAAGGGGTACATAAGGGGAACATAGGTGCTAGGGAACATAAGGGGTACATAAGGGGAACATAAGGGGTACATAAGGGGTACATAAGGGGAACATAAGGGGAACATAGGTGCTAGGGAACATAAGGGGAACATAAGGGGTACATAAGGGGAACATAGGTGCTAGGGAACATAAGGGGTACATAAGGGGTACATAAGGGGAACATAGGTGCTAGGGAACATAAGGGGTACATAAGGGGAACATAGGTGCTAGGGAACATAAGGGGAACATAAGGGGTACATAAGGGGAACATAGTGCTGACTCCAACAGGTAAGAGCGTACAGGTGTCACTTTTCCATATAGTATTTCTCCTCAGTCAAGTAGACAGTTGGGAAAACTGTGAAACCAGAAAAAAAGCCAAACCATTATGTGTTGAAATTAAAGGCAGATGGATTTGACAGTGATCCTAACACTTTTACAAAGACGCTCTGGTCCATGAGCACTGACGTGATTTTGGCACAAGGGAAATTCCCAAAGAAAAGCCTGAAGGCAGCCTGAAGGCCTTGACACTTGGTCGCACTTTTTTTTTTTTAAACACATCAAATACACTGTGTGAATATTACACATAACCTACACTACTCCATTTGATGTGAAGTATGAGGAGGAGCTGCTGAAAACATCAACATTAGTACTGTTCCTGCACTGGTACTGAAATGTCAAGTAAACCGTTCAGACAATATTAGAGATGGCCTTTATGTCCATGAAACTTCATCAACTGGAAAAAGTACACAATTATATCAGTAGTTACATTAAAGAGTTTATAAAATGCTAATAAGCTAATAAGTGTTTGACACAGGATACATGGTTCTAGTGCATAAAGTTCACTCTTACTTTAGTAACAGCTTTGTGCATTATATAATATTTTAACTGCATATGTACAAAGTGTTGTTGAATTGAATATGTGAGTGTAATTTCAGCTATGTGACCATTTATGTATAAAAAAAAAAAAAAAGAAGAAGAAGCAACAGTAGTGAGCTACATGTGGTTGCTAGTAGATATTAGCTGTTACCTACATATCTTTAGCCTCATAGCATAATTGCCGAAGTCATATTTTTGGCCAAATTGTTATATCTGAGGAACTTCAGTCTCCTAATACTGCCTCATGCTAGTAGATATTAGCTAACGATATGTAAGGTAATAGCTAATATCTACTAGCAATGCAACTAGCATGTAGAAATCACATTTTGGCCAAAAATATGACTTTGGTAATTACACTATGAGGCTACATGTGGTTGCTAGTAAATATTAGCTAACAATATGTCAGGTAATAGCCTTATGCTATGAGGCTACATGTGGTTTCTAGTAGATATAGCTAACAATATGTAAAGTAACAGCTAATATCTACTAGCAGTGCAACTAGCATGCAGAAATCCCAATTTGGCCAAAAATATGACTTTAGCAATTATGCTATGAGGCTACATGTGGTTGCTAGTAAATATTAGCTAACAATATGTAAGGTAACAGCCTTATGCTATGAGGCTACATGTGGTTGCTAGTATATATTAGCAAACCATATATAAGATAACAGCCTCATAGCCTTATGCTGCAAGGCTACATGTGGTTGCTAGTACATATTAGCTAACAATATGTAAGGTAACAGCTAATATCTACTAGCAACGCAACTAGCCTGCAGAAATCACAATTTGGCAAAAATATGACCTTGGCAATTATGCTATGAGGCTACATGTGGTTGCTAGTAGATATTAGCGAATGATATGTAAGGTAACAGCCTCATAGCCTTATGCTATAAGGTTACATGTGGTTGCTAGTAGATATTAGCTAACGATATGTAAGGTAACAGCTAATATCTACTAGCAACCACATGTAACCTCATAGCATAATTGCTAAAGTCATATTTTTGGCCAAATTGGGATTTCTGCAGAAAATTAAGCATTATCAGAAAAATAAAGTTCCTCAGATATAACAGTTTGGCCAAAAATATGACTTAGGCAACTTTGCTATGAGACTAACGATATCATACACAACAAGCTATAACCTTTGACCCCTGGTTTGGTGTAACAAAAAACTCTTAACAAAGGAAACCTATAATTTGTAAAAAAAAAACAACAAAAAAAAACAAAAAAAAAACAAAAACAAAATCTACTGATATTTACATTGTTGGTAGTTTTAACAAATTAAGCCTGACATATTTAATGTGAATATAGAAAACGTGTCATCTACACAAAAAGCAAATGCACATAAATCAGCATCTATACAAAACTGTATGTAAAAGCAATTCCAGCAAAGTGCCAACCCACATGATAGAAAAAGGAGGCAGGATTAGTGAGTCACATGTGTCTGCGAGGAGGTGTGTAGGTGTTTGGGTGTTAGCTGTTAGCGCAAACATGCAACACCATTTGTGTGTTAGACCATAATACCACAGATATTATATATAAATAAAATAAATATTAATATCAGCCAAGGCCAGCCAGGTTTATTTTACAGATACCATGAATCACAAATATGCCTCAAGGACCATTTAGAGTCTTGTAATAAACAACACACGATAGGTTTTTAGCTTTGGTTTGAGTAACAAAAATGAAAAATTAATTTAACCTTTAAAGACCTAAACATACAAAACCATCTACTGATCTAAAATGATCCACTAATCCTATCAATACATGTAGATAATTGGTGTGAAATACAGTTTGTCGTCTTTTCATGGTCATCAGATATGACCCATTTGGACATTCAGAGGCTACGTAGTTACCGTGGAAACACAGTCATCTTCTACAGCATTGATTCACCAGTAAAACCCATGGAGATGAATCAATGACAGTGAATGGAAACACTTGGTTTATATTCAGTTTATAATTTATTTTGCTCAAAAAGTCACTCTTTTCTTCAGTTTTCATTGTTTTGATAAAATAGCCTTTTAATTTTCTTTTACTTTTCATTTACTTTAGCTTTAATGAACATCTACATGTTCAGTGAATTAAATATAGAAAAATACAGGATTGTAACTGAAAAAATAATAAAATACAGAGGATAATATTATAATAAATGGTGATAAATCACTTCGTAAAGGTTAAGATATTAAGAAAAATTCCTTTGGTAGCACTAGGTCTTTATGGGTTAATTAGGAAAATCTACTGACAGTGTTCATACTTTTAATGAAATAGCCCTGACACATATGTGGTAAAATGTTGCATTATATAATAATCAGCCCAAAGGAATAATCTGTACACATAATTTTACCAAATAAGCTAAAATGTGGCATCCTTGACACTGATCTTAAATAGCTACATAAATGCAGTACTTTTTTTAATTTAATATCCTCAGCATTTTTAATTTTTCTGTGAAAATTTGGTATTTTCTCGTATTCCTGACATTTACTGTACATGTAGGAATTGTCCCTACAAAATAAAATAAATGGGCATGTGCTGTAAAACAACATGTGTACAAAGCGCTTTATGTGAAAGTATATTTCAGCTCTATGACAGACGGAGCGTGTGTCGACGGCATATTTCTGTGCAAACACACACCAGCTTTGTCATGTGTTTTCACAGCATTCAAGCTGAAAGAATCCACTCAGTGTGTTGTCTCTGTTCCACTCAGTGGGTGTAACCTCAGTGTCCTCTACATGTTTGGATAATCTGAACCAAGGGTGTCAAACATATGGCCTTTAGCCCAAAACTGGCCCACCAAAGGGTCCGATGTGGCCCGAGGGGTGAATTTATGAAATGCAAAAATTACACGAAAGATATTAACAATAACAGTCAAGGATGTCAAAATCATTTCAGTTCCGGTTCCACACACAGACCAGTTCAATATCAAGTGGGTCAGAGCAGTAAAATACTACCATAATAACCTATAAATCAGTGTTTTTCAACCTTGGGGTCGGGACCCCACATGGAATCGCCTGGAATTCAAATGGGGTCGCCTGGAATTTCTAGTAATTGATTTAAAAAAAAAAAAAAAAAAAAAAAAAGAGTAATATTTCAGTTCAGTTACTTTCAGATTCAGCTTCCCAGACATAGATCCAGTCTAATCAGAGTCTAAAACCTTCAGTCAATGGAGATTTACGCAGTTTTTTTTTTTTTTTTTTTTTATTCTTTAATATATAACTTTCAATCTGCACCTGGGGAACTGACTGTCAGAGCTTGTACTCCAATGTATTGTGAAGTTCTTTCATCACTTTCATTTCAGTCAGAACTCGGTAAAAACAGTAAAAAAAAAAAAAAAAAAAAAAAAAAATCAAAGAAAATCACAACACTGCAAACAGTAAAAACAAAAAACCACAAGGAAATAGGTGTAAAAAAAAACAACAAAAAAACAAAAAAAAACATCTATTTTAGATCAAGTTGGCCTCACTCACTGCTCTGTGTTTTACCACAGGTGGTGGTGGGGATGTACTGAGCATGCTCAGATGTTTATGGAAACAACAAGGTCTATTCTATCAGCATGTTTAGAAAATATTCCTATTGAGCAAACAATTGAATTTTTTATGAATATTTAAAATGAATCATACATTCAGAACACTCACCACAGACACGTCAGAGGTTAAACCAGTAGTTTTCAACCTTGGGGTTGGGGCCCCACGTGGGGTCACCTGGAATTTCTAGTAATTGATAAAAAAAAAAAAAAAAAAAAGCCTACTAATAAAAAATAAATGGTGAGTTGACAGAGACAACCACATACATAACAGACATGACAAACTGAAGCTGAAACTGAAGCACTGTGGTACTGTTTATCTGTCAAATGTTCATTGTGGTCGGTTTCAGATGCTGTAGCTCTTTCATAATTCAGTTTGAGTTCTTGTTTGTTCAGTATTAATTGTCAGCCTTGTAAATCCAAGCTGGATTGACTGTACATATCCTGACCAAGGAAAATCAAATTCTCACTTTGTGCAGTAATCTACGCCTGGCTTTTCTGCCTCCGTCCATAATAATATACATTATATAGACTAAATGTTGTCTAAAATTAATGTTTATTTGCAGCATAGTATAGCAAACTATTACATGATCAAAAACAAGTTGATTTTAGCAAAAAAAAAGGCTCTGTTTTGAATGTCTGGGGTCACCAGAAATTTGTGATATTAAAATGGGGTCACGAACCAAAAAAGGTTGGAAACCACTGCTTTACATAATGACAACTGCAAATTCTTCTCTTTGTTTTAGTGTAAAAAACTAAAATTACATAAGAATGTTTAGATTTCCACAGTATACTTTCACAAAAATGTGAATAACCTGAACAAATATGAACATCCTGAAATGTCTTAAGAGAAATATGTGCAATTTTACCAATATTCTACCTGTTACTAAATGTTTATTTGTACATCGACTGTGATCTGTGCGTTGTAATGTACATGTATTTTGTATGTAAATTTCAGGTTGTTCATGTTATTCACATTCTTTAGAGGATAGATAGATAGATAGATAGATAGATAGATAGATAGATAGATAGATAGATAGATAGATAGATAGATAGATAGATAGATAGATAGATAGATAGATAGATAGATAGATAGATAGATAGATAGATAGATAGATAGATAGATAGATAGATAGATACTCTAATATATGGAAATAAATCAACCGAAAAGGAAAACAAATGTCACACAAATGTATAGCATTTTCATTGTGGCTCTTTAACAATACTTTCTGTCTGAAAAAAAAAGAAAAAAAAAAGTAGGAAGTCCACAGTTTGACATGACTGGGCTAATCAGCTAATGTATACAATCCATATAAAGAATAGGCCAGTCATCAAACTACAAAAAAGACAATACATGCTTACATAGCATGTAGTTGGACTCATATTCATTGTTATTATATCTTTGGAAAATAAGCTTTTTATACATGTTTTTAAATTCTGTGATGCTTTCACACTGTTTCATTCAGATTTAGTTTCTGTCTGTAGTCATAACCACCCTCTCTATCTTTGAAATTAATTTCTTTCTTTCTTTGTATAATATTTGGACTGTTTTAATATCCACTGAATGTTTTAACCGGAGTGTATTTGGGAGTAAGAATAGTTTATGCATTTTTATAATGTAATTTCACTTTTCACTCGAAAACGTAAAAGAAAAGTTTGGAGTCTGACATTATTTATAGGTTCTTATGTTATTATTTGCACTATTACTTGCACTATGTGCACAGAACCATATCCTGTACCATTATAGTTAGTATCCTCCTAAGACCCAGGAAATGTCAGCAAAGTACAAGCTTTTTTTGTTTTTTATTAAATAAGTGCCTATATTGGAAACATCATGATGCAACAGTTTTTTTCAGATGCAGTTTTGAAAATTTTTACGGAATGTCCTTTGTGGTGGACCGTTTTCTTTTCTTTTCTTTTTTTTGTATAAAGTTGTGAAACTCTCGTCCACAAATGTGGGCAGTGGGTCTTAGGAGGTTAAATATAATTTCTCTCTCACTTTTTATTTTATTTTATTTTATTTATTTTAATCTATCTATCTATCTATCTATCTATCTATCTATCTATCTATCTATCTATCTATCTATCTATCTATCTATCTATCTATCTATCTATCTATCTATCTATCTATATATATATATATGTATATATATATATATATATATATATCTTTATTTTTTTACTGCATGCTTCTGACCATGTTCTATATATGCACCAAACCACTGAAACAAATTCCTTAACAGTACAGAGGTTGAGATGGTGAGTAGTTTTAAATCTCTTGGTGTCACTATCACCAACGATCTCAGCTGGCACTTTAACATCAGCATCATTGTTAAAAAAAATCACTGCAACGACTTCTCTTTCTGCGTAAATGAAAGGAATTTACCTTAAATTGCCAGATTTGATCAAATTTCTATTGTTGCGTGATTGAGCACATCCTTACCTTCTCGCTTGCAGTGTGATTCGGTAATCTAACTGTACAGGATGGAAACTCCTTAAACAGAGTCGTCCGTTTCACCCACAGGACTACTGGTACTGACCTGCCAGATCTTGATGTCATGTACAGCTCTAGGCTTCTGTCCTGGGCCTTAGGTATTGTAAAGGACCCTACTGGTCATTCTGGTGCTGGTCTTTTTGTTCTTTTTCCATCCGGCAGGCGCTATCGTTCTTTCAAATGTTCTACCTCTCGGTCTGCCAACAGTTTCTTTCCCAATGCTGTGCGTAGCTTAAACAACTCCATATCACATACTTAACGATGTATAGTGTATGTTTAATTTTTATATTTGTGTATAAATAACGCATTTTATATTCATGCACTTTGTCCAAGTGAGTGTCAGTTGATCTACGTGGGCATCTGTCTTTACTCTTATGCCGCGTTTCCACTATGTGGAACCGGCTCGACTCTACTCGGGTACCAGGTCCTATTTCTGGAGACCGTTTCCATTACAGGATACTACTGACTTTACAGTACCTGGACGTCATAGCAATGCGGCGTGTTGCTTCCGTGTCGTCTGCTCAGAGTTGCTGATAAACTCGTTGCGTGTTGTCTCGTCAATCTCACGCTGAATTTTTACGTCGGCCACCAAAGACTGAATCTCCTGACAGAATGGTGTAGTTTTGGGCTGTCATCATGTGGATTAACCTACCGCTACCTTTATTGTCAACTTCTGCATCTGGTTGTTGTAAAATGGTGGATCACAGAGACAACTCTCTGACCAATCAGTGGTCTGCAGTGTTTATACGTCACGTTTTAGTATCTGGTCCCTAGTCTTGGAACCCCGGCGGAGGTGATACCAAAAAATTAGTACCGGGTACCAGATTCCAGGTCCTTTTTCGTAATGGAAACGCAAAAAGGCCGAGTCAAGTCAAGTAGAGTCGAGTAGTGGAAACGCAGCATTATTCATGTAATTTTTCATTGTTTTTTACCTTGTACTGTCTTTTATGTATTTTTATGCTGAGCTCTTGCAACTCATTTTCCAATGCAGTTTTTCTGCAAATGGAAAATAAACTGGTTCTGATTCTGAACGCTGGTTAAGTGCATGGTAATAAACATGATTCAGATTCTGATTTTACTGGTCTGGCCCATTTGACATCATATTGGTCCATATGTGGCCCCTGAACTACAATGACTTTGACGCCCCTGATCTAAACTGTATGTATTTTAGCTCAAATTTGCTTAGAGGTTTTATTTCTGTCTTTGTGCATAAGAAATCAATATAAGTGAATCCCCAGTGGAACTTGTGTTGGTAAATGCAAGTTATGCAAATTTACAGGATTTCAGTTCTGTTGCAACATGTTGATGGTCATATGAACTATGTTTTCAGCTCAAAAATGTCCAATTTCATCACAATTAATACTATATTTTCATGTCACAAATGGCCAAATTATATTTTTACTGAATTTACCTGAAAAACAAATATTTTATTCTTTTAGATTCCCCAGTTTTTCTTACAATATTCTATCCTACATATCACGTTTTATTTTTACATGTTGCAATATGGAGTATGGTGCTGATCCATCCTGCTTATGTTACGCTAATACATACATTAAGAATGTCACACGTCACTTTTTAAATCAACAGTTTTCTAATAATAAGCATTTTTATAAAGAAATAACAATTCTATATTGTTATTTACTCTTTAGTATGATGATAAACTATACAATAAATAATTCTGATCCTAGTTTTTGCACAGGGATCATTTGTGGAAACGGTGACATGGCTGCAGAGCATCAGTATGATGGGATCTGTACCAACCATGTCACATCTGTCCACTGCCACATTTTGTGTTTTTGTGTCAGCTGTTATTGTTTTAGATCCACAATACTAACATTTATGAATAAGAGGAGAATTAGCAATAGTAAGTATATAAGTTTATTACTAATAAAGTACTGGTACTGACCAGGTCATCATGGGTAATGTCACGTCCGTCCACCAGCAAAAGTTTTCACATTCACGTGCTATTCATAATACAATATTTCTGAAAATATAGCTTCCACTGTCAAATAATACCAGTAGTCTGTGCATAAATGTATTAGCATTATTTCAACACAGTTCTATGCATTTCTTGCAACTTTTTTTTTGACAAAAATGGCCACTCATTTGACCCCCTAAGTAAATTTTATCCGATTTATGTATTTCCTTCCTGTTTTCTCAGGTATCTGTACCTGCTCTTCTCTGATGACGACCTCCTCCCTCTGGAAGACTGGGTGTTCAACACAGAAGCCCACCCGCTGCCCATCATCCGCACCAACTGCCTGCAGAACGAAGCCACACAGGACAAGACCCTCTGAATCCGAACCCGACACTGAGACAGTCGCACAGTCACACAAATATCGCAAAGCAACACAGAGTCAATGCAGGTCAAGAGTCTTTTCAGGAGCGTGTCACGGACTCTCGATTCCTTTCCAGTAAAGGATGTTGTCGTCTTACGCTGTGATTGTATATCCTTTGGCCGGGGGGAGGGCTTGAGGGGAGGGGGGGGGGGGGTTACTTCCTGCTGGCACTTCTTTTTTGTGGACAATCAAGACAAACATGACTTTCATGAAAAGAGCACCTTTTTTCTTTCCTTCTTTCCTCTGTGAGGAAACCAGTATGACTTGCAGACCCAAATGTACGGGAGGAGGGTTCGACTATGGGCCATATTGTTAGAGAGAAACATCTAGAAAACCACTTGAGTTTTGCTCTTTGATTTTAATGTTTTGTTAATCTTGAGTGATGAATGATTTCCTTAGATCTCGTCATGGCATTTCTTTCCTTTGTGAGTTCACTCTTTGACCAAAGGTTTGTTTGCATTTCTATTTCCCTCTTTTTCACTAATGTGTTTTGGTAAGATGTGACCGATAGTAAAAATGGCAGAATTTACCTAAGGGACTGAATTGTAATGATTATTATTAATGTATAAACTAAATGAAATGTGATTCCCGAATCCACCTCCAAACTAATGCTGATGTCATGTTTCTCGCTGAAACAAGCTTGAATGAATTTTTTTAAAGTTCGGAGGTGTCAGGAAAGTGGCAGTGTCTTATGCATCCAGGGACCTTTTTTTTTTTTTTTTTGTTTAACGATATTGGGTTATATTTCCTCTGTACGTCTGGATTACTTTATTTTCCAACAGGACAATGCTTTCTCAACCTGCTCAGCCTTTCAGATCCAAGTATCAAAGGGGAGTTGTGTCAGCTCTGCGACCGTAATCCAACCATATGAAAAAGAACGTGTAATGAAAGAACCTTTTTTTTTTTTTTTGCTAGCCGCCTCCAAATGGGTTTTCCTATCTCTGTTGTAGTTTCTCCGGTTCACCCTGCCTTTACATGTGAATCCATATGGCTGCCAATACTGATGTTAAGAGCCGACTGAGGAGAAAGCGTTTTCACATTCATCACCGTTCTTTTAGTCACTGCTGTCCTGCACAGTTGTGGAGCGAATGTGCTGTACATACAGATGAAGTGATTGACCCCTGTATGAGCTTGTCTTGACTTCATTTAGCGGTTTAATTCTCTTGTTTTTTTGTTTTTTTTTTCTTTCTTTTTTCTTTATTTTATAAAATTCAGTGGTTATTTTTTCTGGGTTCTTTTATGATTTGCTCCCCTCAGGTGTTTTCTGTAAAAAAAAAAAAAAAAACAAAAGCAAAAAAAACAACAAAAAAAAAACCTAAAAGTTCTGATTTTAAGTCTAGTTATTGCTGATATTAATTATTGTTATTACTTATTCTTACTGTTTGATTTAACTTTCATTGTTGAATATTTTCAAATACTGATAAAAAGACCTGTGCAACTTTGTACATTTAAAATCTGTTGTCGTTTTTATTTGTCTCGTTTCTTTACTTGACTACATTTATATGCACACTCATATTCCAAAAACAATATTCCAGATATTTCATTTTCGTGGCCAGTGAACATGAATATTCCTCTAATATCCCTGCTTACATACAGCCGTGCATACCCTGTAAAAAATAACTTTTCTACTGGTGTTCAATGTGTAAAATGTTTAACAGTAGGTGTGTTTATGCACAGATGTATATATTTCTTTGGATCATCCATCTGTATCAGAGAAGACCTTTGTCTTTTCTCAAGCTGAGCGCAGACATGAATGACAATTTAAAGTAAAAGGGACAAAGTAGAATTATTTTTCCCAAAAAAATTCTATATGCGTCAAAACACAGTAATATCCCATCAGAGAACGAACTTTAATTGACTGCCATTCCAACATTTATTTCAATATAAAGTAGCTCCTTGTTTTGGATAATCCCTTATGGTCCAACTGAAGCAAAAATGAATTTAAAAGTAAAAATGTGGGTCATTTAGCAACACTAATCTGTCAAATTGTTTCTAAAATATCCCGTCCGAGAGATTTCAAATACCGTGTTTTGACCCATATACACATTCAAAGAGTTCAGAATAATTTTGCATGTGGGTCCGATCAAGTGAAAGTGAACATCAACATAAAAAACAAAATTTGCACACATCATTTATCAAGTGGGATCATTTTTTAGCTGAAGATCTGTATTTTATGGAACTGTTATCCTTTTTAAAATACCACTTGTAGAAAAAAAGTTACAACTGATTGTATTGATTATATTTTCATACCATAGCCATAACTCAAATTTGACGCTAAAAATTACATCTAAAAAATTTTAAAACGTATTCAGTCTGTTGATAATACAGATGATTGTTAAGTTCCAAGTATTAGATTTTCGTTATTTTTTTTTTTTAAATATTATTGATATTTATGAGTTTCAACATTTGTGAGTTGCTTAAAAATACCAATTTTTAATTTTCAATTAACTCATAATTCAGATATTTGAGTGAAACTTTCATAAAGTAATGATCTTTTCATACATTTTGGGAGATACGTACAATGGTACAGAGTCGTCCACGTGTTACTATGGTAACCTGTCCACGTTTTACCACATTTTCGTGTCAATAAAACAGACTTTTCAATATTTTACTTCAAAATGTATTTTCAGTATAGTTGAACATGATATCGAAAAGGTTTTGTTCTACTTGATATCAATTTCTGTCAAGAACCGCATGTTTTGAATGTTTGCGTAAAGCTCAAAAAAATGAATGTCTGTTTCATGTTCATGTGATACCGAGCAGTAATTTGAGATTTTTCACCTAAAAATGTTATCTCCCCAAATTTTCTTATACATAATGTTAAAGTGCTTATAAATGCCTACTCATACAGGGTGGGGAAGCAAAATTTACAATGAACATTTAGTTGTTTTTTCTCAGCAGGCACTACGTCAATTGTTTTGAAACCAAACATATATTGATGTCATAATCATACCTAACACTATTATCCATACCTTTTCAGAAACTTTTGCCCATATGAGTAATCAGGAAAGCAAACGTCAAAGAGTGTGTGATTTGCTGAATGCACTCGTCACACCAAAGGAGATTTCAAAAATAGCTGGAGTGTCCATAAAGACTGTTTATAATGGAAAGAAGAGAATGACTATGAGCAAAACTATTACGAGAAAGTCTGGAAGATACTATTAAAGAAGAATGGGAGAAGTTGTCACCCGAATATTTGAGGAACACTTGCGCAAGTTTCAGGAAGCGTGTGAAGGCAGTTATTGAGAAAGAAGGAGGACACATAGAATAAAAACATTTTCTATTATGTCAATTTTCTTGTGGCAAATAAATTCTCATGACTTTCAATAAACTAATTGGTCATACACTGTCTTTCAATCCCTGCCTCAAAATATTGTAAATTTTGCTTCCCCACCCTGTATATGCAAAATACATGCATATAAGTTACTCTGCTTACATGACACAGACTGTTGAACATGTGCTACTGCTTGATCAGACCCATATGTCACTTATCTTCATTAGAACATGCTCCATTCAGTAAAAGGCTTCATTCAGAATATTAAGAGTTAAGAACCTTTATTTTGTCAGTAGGTTCAAACACGTAAACATGCACATACAGCACACACTGAAATTCATCTTCCAGATTATGCATACATGTATCACATACTGCAGACTAGGAGCAGTGAGTTTGCCATATCAGGCGCTTGGGGAGCAAATGGGGGGGTTAAGTGCCTTGCTCAAGGGCACATCAGCCAACAACTCTCCGCTGGTCCAGGAAATTGAACCGAGACCCATCTAGGCTATATGCTGTTTACATGACGTGTCAAATTCAGAATATTGTCACATTAATAATGGAATATTAACCCTTTCATGCATAGTGGTCACTACAGTGGACAGCTATTCTCCAGCTGTTCTCTTATATATTCATGGATTTTATTGTTTTCGTTCCATATCAGCCAACACAGTGGATCATCTCATACACTGACATTCATACCATTACTGTAACTTTGCTGTTCGTGATAAACCTGATCTGCAGTAACATGTTTGAGTGTAAATCATTTGCTTGTTATTATTATTAGACTATAATTAACTTTTTTTTTTTTTTTTAACTTTTTTTTTTTGCATATTATCTCTATAAAGTGAGTAATAACTAGTATTACATAGAGTATGTTAAAATGACAAAACATCAGATTAGTAGCATTAAAAAATTAAAAAAAAAAAAATCATAGTTTTCACACAGTATGTCAGTAAATACATGTTTCGTTGTCAGGTCCGACATCGAAATGTGGTTCAACCAAACTCATAATACAGACAGTAGAATATCAAAGGGCGCCTCATTGAAGTTTCCCTTGGCAAAACAAATTTGTTCAGCACAAAAAGGCAGCCAGACTAACATTCTGATGTTGTGATGCTGGACAAGACAGGTTAAAAAAAAAAAAAAAAAGGCATTCCATAGTTTTCACACAGTATGTCAGTAAATAATGTTTGTTTGATTCAAAAATTAAACGCATGGTGTCTGGCTGGGTGGACATTTTTGCAACTCCATGACAAATAAGTTCATTAAAAAAAAAAAAAAAAAATCAGTGGCATTGTTTTTTTATCCCAAAAGAGGAATTAAAACACTCAGGAAAAAAATCTTGATTAAGGTTCTCATAATTCATGCATGAAAGGGTTAATGTGCACGTAAATGTACGCCTTGCTACAAACATCACAACACACACATAAAACCAAACCTGCATTATGTGAAGAAGAAATATCCTAACCCTGCGTATGGACAAAAGACTCATGTGATGAAAATTACAGCAACATGAACACAAACACACACCTTTAAGTCACCTGTTGTGTTAAAGTTAACATTTATCACTGACCTGCTGGATGTTCTGACCCATTAGGTTTGGGGTTATATTTGACTGGTGTCCAATTTATGTCATACACATGTTCAACACACACCTCATATGAATATCTTTTTGTTCCTCATATATGAATAATGGCCTCAGAGTTCTTGTTCTAAGTCTAAATCTAACCTTAACGTGTGAGAAGATTCATTTTACATGACATATTCAGAAAAAAAAAACTTCTACCAACGTGATTTTAATGCTGTTGTATTCCAAAATTACTAAAATCTCCCAAAATATCGGTCCTATCCACTTGCCATTTTCACTAATCTGTTCCTTCACCAAAAATACATAGGTATGCCAAACTACAGCAGTCAGCTCTTAACGGATTTTGGGTGAATCCATGTACACACACACACACACACACACACACACACACACACACACACACACACACACACAGAGGCCACTTGGCTTTTATAATTTAGATATTCACTCAGTTGATACCAAACTTCATATAGATAGTAGATAATACCATTTTACCATTTTTTTTTTGCACATCATAAACAGTGAGAAAAAAAATTAAAAAACAATTTTTCATGCAGTTAACACCATTGTGCAGGAGAGGGTAGAAGCCAAAAAAAGACTAATGTAAATACCTCCCCGGAAATAAACAATAAACAGGAAAAAAACAAAAAGAATTAAAAATATGATACAACTGAAATAATAATCTAAAGTAAAAACAATACATATACAAATCAAATGATATACAGCCTTGCATTTTTTTTTTTTTTGTAAATTAGAGTCATTTTCAGATGTTTTTTTAAATAATGATAAAGAAGATGTTGATTGAAGTTCAGGTCATAGATTATTTCAACAATTGTACATTATTCCAAAAATTACTTCAGAGTAAAATATCCCCTGTATCTTGTAGTGTAGACTGAACATGATATATTTCCCCACAATTTATAATATGTCTATAAATATATTTATACAGTGTAATAATCACAGGATAAAAGGTATAATAAAAGTAAGATAAGATAAGAAATGAAATATAAAGAGAAAAATAAGAAATTTGGTATCTATAGAATTAGAATTAAAGTTAAATAAAGTGATAATATATAGAAATATTTAAGTAGGCCAATATAAGTATGTAAATAATCATAATCATAATATTAGTTGTAAAAGGGTCTTAAACAAACATCCTACCAGTTGCAGGGTTTGCATTTTTGGTACATTTTTTGGTAAAACAGCTGCCAAATCTGCAGTGAATAACAAAAAAAAAAACAGAAATTCTATTCATTTCTCACTACCATTTGTTTCGTTACTCACTTCCAGGAAGTTCATCACCAATTTAATTAAAAGGGAACATCTCAAGGTTGTAGGAACTCTCACCAGTCGCGAGCAGAAAATGACTAATGGGTTTCAGCCTCTCCACGTCTCTCATGGCGTCGGCTAACAAAGGCAGGTTTAACATGATCCTCGTAGACGCCTCTGTTCTACCTGAGTCACCTGAGTCCTGTTCGGAGACTCTCAACTAGAGGCTGAACAATTAATCGGCTGGCCGCTCCGAACCCCACTTCTGAAAATCACAGACCCCCCCCATCTTATGAAGTATTCACCCACCACACACACACCCATGTCTGTACAGTTCCTGTCTACCTCACAATTTCATTCTGCAGTGTATTAATAGTGTAGGGGAGACCGGGGACAGTTGTAACACAGGTCAGTTGTAACTCTTGCAATTGCTCCAATCACAAACAACGTAGGACTCACTTAATTCAATCTGCACATGCTCAGTTTAGTCCACAGGTGTCAAACATGCGGCCCGGGGGCCAAATTCAGCCCGCCAAAGGGTTCAGTCCGGCCCCGGGGATGAATTTGCGAAATTGCAAAAATTACACTTGAAGATATTAACTATCAAGGATGTTAAAATCATTTTAGGTTATTTCAGTCTAAAGTGGATCAGACCAGTAAAATACTATCATAATGAGCTATAAATAATGAAAACTGTAAATTTGTTTCTTTGTTTTAGTGTAAAAAAAAAAGTAAAGTTACACAAAAATGTTTACATTTACAGACTAGCCTTTTATTAAAAAAAAAAAAAAAAAAAAGTGAATATCTGAAATCTCTTAAGAGAAGTATGTGGACTTTTAATTAATATTTTGTGTATTTGTAGATCCACTGTGATCTGTAAGTTGTGATTCACGTGTATAAATGATAAACTAAGGCCTAATATTGTTAAAAATGCACTTATTTTACTAAAGAATTTTCAGGTTGTTCATATTTGTTCATGTTATGTTCAAGTACAATCCGTAGATGTAAACATTTTCATTGCAGAATTGACTTTTTTCACTCAAAAGTTCATATCCTATTGTTTATATTATTTTACTAGTCCGGCCCACTTTAGATCATATTAGGCTGGATGTGGCCCCTGAACTAAAATGAGTTTGACACCCCTGGTTTAGTCCTTAGTCCACATGGGAAGTTGTAGTGCCGTGAGGAAAACACATCAAAATTTGAGAGTGAAAACATAATTTTGTGGTAAGTGATATTTTTTTGCTCTAATTATTTTTGTGATTGCATAGTTTGCATTTGAAAGTTGTGTAAATTATCTTTGTGAGATAAACAAAGATTTATGCAACTGTTAATCCACCTGTCCACAATTATCTCATGTAAGATTATTATACTGAGTGCCAATGAAAACGCAACACTTGAAGATTCTCATATTTTTTTAAATCGATGAGGATTTTTATTCCATAAACTCTTTGGAATTAATCATAGGCCATTTCTATACAGTAAAAATAAAAAACCACATCCAAATTTGTTGACAAAAAATAAGGATAAAGAAAGAAACTCAAGGACCCCCAAAACCAAAAGTCACAAAGCGGTCCTGGAGGTGCTGCAGCTCAATGTAGCGATCCTGCTGTGGCGTGGTCACACGTGCTCGTCCAGGGCGAGGTCTGTCTGCAGTTGAGCCAGTTTCTTCATGCCTCTGTTGCATCCTGACTATGGTGGACACATTGCATCCATAACGGCGCGCCACCTGCCGAGCATAGATTCCGGCCCCCTGGAGCCCCATAGCATGGCATCTTTTGTCACGTGTCAGTCTAGGCATCGCTGAGTTATTACCTCCGCCAAGGAGGTTATGTTTTTGCCAGGGTTTGTTTGTCTGTTTGTTTGTCTGTCCGTTAGTGTGCAACATAACTCAAAAAGTTATGGACAGATTTGGATGAAATTTTCAGGGTTTGTTGGAAATGGGATAAGGAAGAAATGATTAAATTTTGGTGGTGATCGGGGGTGGGGGGTGGGGGGGGGGGCGCAGACCAGAAAATTTCATCAAAATCTGTCCATAACTTTTTGAGTTATGTTGCACACTAACGGACAGACAAACAAACAAACAAACAAACAGAGAGACAGACAGACAAACCCTGGCAAAAACATAACCTCCTTGGCGTGGGGGGCCCACGGGTGGGGCCACTGATCAGCCTTGTTGGAGGTCTGCGCTCTCCGAGTGCTTCTAGTTACCTCCGCCAAGGAGGTTATGTTTTTGCCAGGGTTTGTTTGTCTGTTTGTTTGTCTGTCCGTTAGTGTGCAACATAACTCAAAAAGTTAAGGACAGATTTTGATGAAATTTTCAGGGTTTGTTGGAAATGGGATAAGGAAGAAATGATTAAATTTTGGTGGTGATCGGGGGTGGGGGGGCCCAATGGGGGGGCGCAGACCAGAAAATTTCATCAAAATCTGTCCATAACTTTTTGAGTTATGTTGCACACTAACGGACAGACAAACAGACAAACAAACAAACAAACCCTGGCAAAAACATAACCTCCTTGGCATGGGGGGGGGGGCACTGATCAGCCTTGGCGGAGGTCTGCGCTCTCCGAGTGCTTCTAGTTACCTCCGCCAAGGAGGTTATGTTTTTGCCAGGGTTTGTTTGTCTGTCCGTTAGTGTGCAACATAACTCAAAAAGTTATGGACAGATTTGGATGAAATTTTCAGGGTTTGTTGGAAATGGGATAAGGAAGAAATGATTAAATTTTGGTGGTGATCGGGGGTGGGGGGGCCCATGGGGGGGGGCCACTGATCAGCCTTGGCGGAGGTCTGCGCTCTCCGAGTGCTTCTAGTTGCAAATGATTTTGGTGCTTTTCAGCTCGCCTTTATATACAGAACATGACCACTCCTAAACTGACCACAATTCCTTAAGTTGAGCAGTTCATTGCTGAGCAATGAGAAAAACAAGTCTTATGAATGCAGACAAGTTCATTCAAGCATGACAATAGCTCAACCCGTCTCAGGTTGTTAAGAAATTGTCTGGGATTATCTTATACAGGTGAAACTTAAACATATTGATGCAGCTCAGGAACAATAAAACACATTCGAGTGTTGTGTTTTCATTGGCACTGAGTATATATCCTGTGTAGATCAGTGTTCTTATTTCATATATCGGCCAATATACCAGTCATTGGCCAATATCAGATACCGGTCGATATATTGGATATCAGCTTTTTTTAGCCCCCATTATTAGTATCGGCATCAGCCCCAAAAATCCCATATCGGTCAGGCTCTACTCTCAATTTATTTTACACCAGGTCGAATGAGCTTTCAACACCGACATGATTGACATTTACTAGTACGGATTGAAATGTCAGTGAAATATTGACATTAAGTCCACTGACACCAGAAGAAAAGAACTAGTGCAAAGGTGTGTGAGTGTAAGTGATATCTGAGTAGGAGTGTGTATCACTGTGCCGCTCTGCAGGATCCTCAAAGGCATGATAACGACAGAAGGGGAAAGCGAAGGGCACTATTTGTAGGTGCGAGCCTGCCTGATCTTGCCCGAGGACACAACTGGGAGGATCACTGTCCATTCCAATGCACCTGAGACTGATAGTAAAGGACAAACAGCGCAGATAATCCACGCCTTCAATGTTTCTTTTTCTGTTTTTTCATCGGCTGCTTCCAAAGTCTACAGTAAGTCGAGTGGAGTGGCAGGAACAGAAATGTCAGAGCGCCTCTCTGACTTGGTAAGACCTTCTTTTGATGTGTAACGAACGGGTAAGTGCCGTTGCTATCTCGCCGCGACAGTCGTCCTCCAGCCAGACGAACGTCACCAAGAGCGACTTTAAACATTGTGTCACTTATTTCACTTCAGAACACGTTTGGCTTCAGTTGGAATCCACCGACTAACGGTTTGAACAGTCTGTGCACCACATATCAGTGTCTCAAACCGACTTTTTCATGTCCACACACATGTATTATCAGTTAACACCAGGTGTGTATGTCCAAAAATGAACATGTTCTAAAACGGGTGTCAAACATATGGCCTGTGGGCCAAAACTGGCCTACCACAGGTTCCAGTTCGGCCTGTGGGATGAATTTGTGAAATGCAAAAATTACACTGAAGACGTTAACGGTCAAGTGTGTCAATCTGATTCTAGTTCCAAACTCCAAATGCCAGACTCCAAAAATCTAGTAATATTCTGCCTGTTATAAGATAAGATAAGATAAGACTTTATTAAACCTTCCTCTCATGTTAAGGTCAGCACTGACCCAAGAACTATAACATTTGTTTATTGCATCAAGGCTTTTTGACTTTGTCAGGAACCTCTACTTCAACAAAATAATACATTTTTTTTCACTAAATTATAAAATGCTCTGGTTGAACTTATGACCTTTGTGTTGTTAGGGTCCGTTTTGACCCAGTTATAAAAACTAGAAGCACTCGGAGAGCGCAGACCTCCGCCAAGGCAGATCAGTACCCCGGATTTGGATGAAAATTTCAAGAAATGTTACAGTGGTTTGTTTTGTTCTTGTCAGTTATATTTGTGTATTTGTTTTGGTTTAATATACTCCCTGCACTGGTAACATAGTAAAACTCTGTCAGTGTAACCGGGCAAAATGTATGGTGGAATGCATAGAACCACGAAGTCCCGGGCATAATTTTATTTGTGTACTTGGAAAGGAATGGTCATTCCCTAATTTGATTTAAAGTAAAAGAATGAGTATGTCTTTCCTTTTTTTTTTTTTTTTTTTAATATATATTTTCTATTTTTTGATTGTCATGTTTAATTTAAAGATATTACATTTGGAGGAGAGTGGAAAGAGAAAGAAAAACAAACAAAAAAAAACTCAGCCATTATGTACCAGCTGTATGTGGAATGTATTTTATAATGTTCAATAAAAACATAATTATAAAAAAAAAAAAAAAAAAGAAAATTTCAGGAAATTTTGGTGGTGATCAGGGGTGTGGGTGGGGATGGGGGGGTGGAGGCACTGATCTGCTTTGGCGGAAGTCTGCACTGTCTTTTCTAGAAAAGCACTCATAGAGCGCAGACCTCTGCCAAGGCAGATCAGTAGGCCCCCCACCCCTGATTACCACCAAAATTGTATCATTTGTTCCTTATGTCCTCATATCATTACACACACACACACACACACATATATATATATATATATATATATATATAGATAGATAGATAGATAGATAGATAGATAGATAGATAGATAGATAGATAGATAGATTCCTTATATCAGCATTTCCTGAAATTTTCATCCAAATCCGTCCATAACTTTTTGAGTTGTCTTGCACACAGACAAACAGACAAACCAATCCCGACAAAAACAGAACCTCCTTGGCGGAGGTAATAAGATTATAAAGCAATAATTAGAGCCAAAAGTGAAATCCTAAGTGCACTGTCAGCCAACACAATTACAGACAGCTCCTACCAATGATGTGAGCTTTTGGGGATTCTCATTTTGCCTTGCTGTCCAGTGTACCTGCACAAAAACAGAACAAAGAAAGACAGGCATGTCCACACATGTGAGGTCAAGTCATATATAGAGGTATAATTCAAGATTTTTTTTTTTTTTACTTAATTCAAGGAAAAAAAATCTGCCAATGGAACAAGTGAAAATTATCTTGGTAAGATTTCTTGAAATAAAATTTTCAAGATCTATTGTCTAAAAATCAGTTCTTATATCTCACTGAAAAGTTACTCTTTAGGTGATTATGTCTTATTTTAAGTGTGATGAGATATTTTGACTAGAAATGAGAAAAATACACTTGATAAGATTGAGATTTTTTCCAATGTACTTTGTACAGTGGACATTCTCAGCTTCCTCCGCAGCATCTGATACAGCTGAAAAGATGAGAAACTGCATTTTACCTGAATTCTTCACATATATTGATAGGATTAGTGGTTCAGAAGTTATTAAATCTTTTGGTTGTTAGGAGTTGTTTGAGTGTTTCTTTTTTTTTTTTTTTTTGAAGCCTTTTTTCCCTGTGAGGCTGTAAATGATCTTTTGACAGTCCAACATCAGTCATACAGATGTTCAGTCTCAGTATTTTGGTCTTACTTTTCTATTTACACACATATTTTGACAAAATTAGGCCAATGTTAACACAGGTTTTCACACTCATTCATTCATTCATTCATTCATTCATTCATTTATTTATTTATTTATTTATTTATTTATTTATTTATTTATTTATTTATTTATTTATTTCTGTCGAACATGCAAAGAAACAATATAAAACAAAACGAAGCAAATTAAGACAAAAACAAAAATAAAATAACATTTAAATGAACAGAATCTGTCTCCAAGTACGTACAAGTCTGAATTTTGCATGGTCGAAAAGGAGTGGGAACAAGTATAAACTTACTTAATCCTACCCCTCAAGTGCTTTTACACCTTTATCACTAACTTAATACAACAATCAATACATTTTTCCTAATTTTAGCATCCAACCACAACAAATACATAATGCAGTAATTGAATTGTACACAACAATATGTTCTTGGCAGTACAGTCACACAAACAGACTCAACAGTTCAACTTTTTTTTTCAATAATTACAGCATATTTATCAATACAACATCATCCATAAACACAGCCCTCATTGTCGTTATTAAATACTGCACCTCACAAGAATCAATTCTTTATATCTTTTTTAAACTGAATTATAAGAAGAGAAGAGAAGAATAAGAATAACAGAAGACTAAGACAAAAATGTAAGAATACAAAAGTGTTATGAGCTAATCTAACTAGGAAACTGAAAACTGCCCCTCCTCTGACACTTTGCTTTTATACCTCTGACAGCCGTGGCCGCAGACATTCTGTTTCCAGGTTGTGTCCGTACACACGTCTGTTCGTCCTTTACATCATTCGTCAGCTAAGTCCTGATGGAATTTCTGTAAATTTGCCACAAATGTTCCGTTGGATTGAAGTCAGTGCTCACCGTGACATAATGTCTGACACAACTGAGGAATTCATATGTTAATTATAATAGATGTCAACACAAACATGTAAACAATAATGAAGTGACAACACTTTATATCCAAAAGGTCAGCTTATATAATTAGAATGTCAGCGTGTTCTGTAGAAACTCCTTTTTTTTTGGGTCATTTTTTCAACTTCATGACTCCTTTACTAATACTTTTTATGAAAATCCATTACATTTTTCACTACATATTAGATTAGAGTCTCAATACATTGTTGGAAATTGCAGTGAGTCCGTGCAACCAAGGGATACTTTTAGAGGATTTTTATCAAACAGAAGTGTATAGAGTGTGTTATTTTTTCATTTGTGAGGCATGAAGTGAGAGCTTTAACAGGAGAGATAAATAATAACTAGATAAATAAGTGTATATAACTTTTTTTTTTTTTTTTTTGGCACTTTTTATTGATAAGCATTTTAATTTTTACAGAACAAGAACAAGAAAATGAGGTCTGGGGATGACAATTCTAACATAAACATACATATGACTTAAGCCTGTTTTTTTTAAAATTAGTACTGTCACAGTTTGTAAATATTGTTCATTTTCTCCAGCACTTTTTTCCAGCTCCTCCTGGAGCTACAAGGTGAAAGTCATGCGTTCCATAAGTCTAATATTTTCTACAATTGAAATGAAAAGTTCCATTGTGGGTGTTTCTTTCTGCAGCCAAAATTTTGTTATGGCTTTTTTTAGCTGATGTCAACAAAATCTTTAGGAGGTAAACATCATCTGAATCCAGTTCATCTGGGAAGTAATCAAGATACAATACTGTAATATAACTACGTGTTATGTGTATTTTCTCTAGTTAAAAGTCCTCCAACTTACTTCAGATTCTCAAAACTATTTTAATACTACTTATTTTCATGTGAATGCTAGAGGGTTTACTAGTATTATTATTATTATTGTTATTATTATTATTATTATTATTATTATTATTATTATTATTATTATTATTATTATTATTTTTTTTTTTTTTTTTTTGCTGTTTATTCTTCTGTACAACACTGTTTTAACTGTATAGCTGTTTTATGTTTTTAATCTAATTCTTCTATTTTTTTTTTTCATTTTTGGTTTTTCCCCTGTAAGTCGCTTTGGAAAAAAGCATGTGCCAAATGCATAAATGTAAATGTAAATGTTAATGTTAATGGTCTCTGATGGCATTGGTCAACAGATAAATAACAGCTTTTGCATTTTGATAAGACTACGGGTATTTAGGGAAGTGATTTTTAAAAAAAAAAAATGTATTTCTTTATTTTACTAAAGCTGTAATATATCTGAAAACCTTTAAAATGTGTTAGGTATAGGAAAATAAATGCACCTTGCTGCTACTACTAACCCATAAAGACCCAAACATCCACTGTCAAAAGCATCTACTGATCTAAACTGTTTAATACCTGTTGATCCATTAATCCTATCAATACATGTAAATAATTGGTGTAAAATACAGTTTGTCATTTTTTCATAGTCATCAGATATGACCCATTTGGATGTTAAGAGGCTCCGTAGTTACCATGGAAACGCTGTCATCTTCTACAACATTCATTTCACCAGTAAAACCCATGGAGTTGGATCAATGACAGTGGTTGGAGACATTTGATTTTATGTCAAATTAATTTAATATTTTGTTGAAAAAGTCACTTTTTCCACATTTTTTTTCTGATTTGATTTAATAACCATTGAATTTAATCTGAGCTTTTATAAACATCTATATGAACAACAAATTAAATATAGGAAAAATACCTGACTCTCACTATAAAACATGCAAAATGCAGAGGATAACATTATAATAAATGGTAGTAAATCAGTTAAGAAAAGTTAAATATAGAGAGAAAAAAGTCATTTTTTAAATTACCACAAAAGTAGCACTGGATCTTTATGGGTGAAGTGATTTATCATCATTTGGTATCATTATATTATTATTAATCCTATCAATACATGTAAATAATTGGTGTAAAATACAGTTTTTCATCTTTTCATGGTCATCAGATATGACCCATTTGGACGTTCAGAGGCTCCGTAGTTACCATGGAAACGCCGTCATCTTCTACAGTATTGATTCACTAGTAAAACCCATGGAGTTGGATCAATGACAGTGGACGGACACACTGGGTTTATGTTCAATTAATGACACATTTTACTTAAAAAGTCGCTTTTTTCATCAGTTTTCTCTGTTCCTGATAATAACCTTCAACTTTTCTCTGACTTTTTATGATCATCTACAGTATCAGTACATAAAATCTAAGAAAATACTTTAATTTCACTAAAGATTTGCAAAATACAGAGGATAATATTACAATAAATAGTGATAAATCACTTAAGAAAGGTTAAATGTAGAGAAAAAATAATCAGGGAACTAATACAAAAGTCATACTGGGTCTTTATGAATTAAAAATATTAAAAATGAATTAAGTTTAAAGCTGACTCTGGCATAACTGTCATTGTTTTTCTTACTAACCCTAAATATGGAGTTGTTTCACTTCATTTATAAATGTGGAAAAAAAAAAAAAAAAAGGAAAAAAAGGAATAATCAAGAGATGCAGCTCTGATGTTCATGCGCCCTTTATATTTCCTTGCAAGTTGTTCTTTTTTTTTTTTTTAACATGTAAGTTTTTTTATGTTACCTTACAACATCTGTTCATTTATTTAACATCTGTTCATTCATATAAGAATAAGTACGTAAGTAAAAGCAACAAACACTTTTAACAACCATCTGTGTGCTAGTTTAAGTGTTTTTTTATTGGTTGTTTTCTTTCTCTTCGGTGGGTCATAATGAACAGTGAGGTCATTCTGTTTCAAACCTCTCCATCCTAACTGGCCTTCAAACCTCCTCCAGTCAGGATATATCCTGCTCCTCAGTATGACTGGGTCTAACCTGCTGTTCTTAAACATCATCCTCCCTCTAAAAAGGCTCCATAATGTCTTTTATATCCCTCTACTTCCTCAACACCATTTATTTGTTACTAATGGTATTGAGGAATTTACCACATTGTAAGTGCTGTCCTTGTCACAAACCTGTGTATATGATCATATTTCAGCAGAAACACTTAGTTTATGACCAAATATCTTCAAAACTAGTAATATTTCAGTTCAGTTACTTTCAGATTCAGCTTCCCAGACATGGATCCAGTCTAATCAGAGTCTAAAACCTTTAGTCAATGGAGATTTACGCAGTTTTTTTTTTTTTGTTTTTGTTTTTGTTTCTTTAATATAGAACTTTCAATCTGTGCCTGGGGAACTGACTGTCAGAGCTTGTACTCCAATGGATTGTGAAGTTCTTTCATCACTTTCATTTCTGTCAGAACTCAGTAAAAACAGTAAAAAAAAAAAATCAAAGAAAATCACAACACTGCAAACAGTAAAAACAAAAAAACCACGAGGAAATAGGTGTAAAAAAAAACAAAAAAACAAACAAACATCTATTTTAGATCAAGTTGGCCTCACTCACTGCTCTGTGTTTTACCACAGGTGGTGGTGGGGGGTGTACTGAGCATGCTCAGATGTCTATGGAAACAACAAGGTCTATTCTATCAGTACGTTTAGAAAATATTCCTATTGAGCAAACAATTGAATTTTTATGAATATTTAAAATGAATCATACATTCAGAACGCTCACCACAGACACGTCAGAGGTTAAACCAGTGGTTTTCAACCTTGGGGTCAAGGCCCCACGTGGGGTCACCTGGAATTTCTAGCAATTGATAAAAAAAAAAAAAAAAGCTTACTAATAAAAAATATATGGTGAGTTGACAGAGACAATCCCAATACATACAACACATGACAAACTGTGAAGCTGAAACTGAAGCACTGTGGTACTGTTTATCTGTCAAATGTTCATTGTGGTCGGTTTCAGATGCTGCAGGTCTTTCATAATTCATAGTTTGAGTTCTTGTTTGTTCAGTATTAATTGTCAGCCTTGTAAATCCAAGATGGACTGACTGTACATATCCTGACCAAGGAAAATCAAATTCTCACTCTGTGCAGTAATCTACACCTGGCTTTTCTGCCTCCGTCCATAATGATAAACATTGTATAGACTAAATGTCGTCTAAAATTAATGTTTATTTGCAACATAGTATAGCAAACTATTACATGATCAAAAACAAATTAATTTTAACAAAAAAATGTATCCATTTTGAATGTCTGGAGTCGCCAGAAATTTGTGATGTTTAAAATGGGGTCACGAGCCAAAAAAAGTTTGGAAACCGCTGGGTTAAATGGTTAACCTCTGACTGATTCAGTCACTAGTTTCTCTTTTCCTAAACAACCTCCAGTTTGATATAGAGCATAAAGATTTGACTGTTCTACTGGAAAAAGGTCATGTGGTCTGATGAGTCCAGATTGACCCTGTTCCAGAGTGATGGGTGAGAAGTGGATGAAGAGATTACCCATCATGCTTAGTGCCTACAGTACAAGCCTCCGGGGACAGTGTTATGATCTGGGGTTGATTCAGTTGGTCAGGTTTAGGTCCAGCAACATTCTGTGTCCATAAAATGAGGTCAGCTGACCCTGTTAATGATCTCCCATCTGTGTGTAATGCAAATATAATTATGTATGCTGATGACACTGTGGTATATACTCATGGTAAGACTATGGAAGAGGTCACTCAAAAATTAACACAAGAAATGGAGAAGGTTTCCAATTGGCTGGGGAACTCCTATCTAACTTTGAATGTTGAGAAAACTGTATCGATGTTTTTTACAAACCACAATAAACCCAATATTTTTTCTCACATCCTGAGAGAAGGACAAAAAATTAAGAATGTAACTGAATTTAAATATTTAGGTGTTACACTTGACCCAAATCTAAGCTTTAAAAAGCATATTAAAAAGATGACTAATACAATAAAATTTAACTGTGCTACCTTCAGATATATCAGAAACTCACTGTCTGCTGAAGCGTCAAACATGTATGTAAATGCAATGACAGTTCCACAGTTTCTTTACTGTATGACCAGTTGGTCGCAGGCTTGTAAATCTGTTCTAAGGCCTCTAGAATCACTGTATAAGTACTCTCTCAAGATCCATGACAAGAGAAGGCAAGCATTCCATCACTGCTCAAGTTTGTCCAAATATAAGATCTGAAGCTTCGAAAATGTAATAATATATACAAATGTGTCTGTTGTTTAAGGTTATCCATAATTCTGCTGCTCCTCCCTTGAAAAGGTTCTGGAAAAACATCTCGAACTATTCGATCAACAGCATGTGACGAGTGAAGGATTCCAAGACACAAAACAACATTTGCAAATTCATCATTCTCAGTGGAACACATAACCAACAGAACTACTAACAATTACAAACTATCACACATTCTCCCGCGTGGTGAAAAAACAGCTACTGTCAAACCAAACCTGTAGCTGTAATGTAAAGTGATGTAAACATGTTTAGAGTGTGTGCAGTGGGGCGGATAAGAGTGAATGGTTGGATGGAATGAATATTTTATACAGATGGAGTTATAAATATGCATTTTTTTACTGTTCTTTAATGTTTTAGTTTTTATTGATATCTGTTTTTTTTTTGATGATATACAGATGGAGTTATAAATATGCATTTTTTACTGCTCTTTAATGTTTTAGTTTTTATTGATATCTGTTTTTTTTTTAATGATATACAGATGGAGCTATAAATATGCATTTTTTTTTTTACTGTTTTAATGTTTTAGTTTTAATTAATGTCTGTTTTTTTTTGGTTTTTTGTTTTTTTTTTTAATGATAACATCAGCCTGCCCAGGGACTACAGGTGGAAATTAGCACTAGTGCTAGAACCTGGTACACTACATCTCTCCTTTTTAAGGTTAATGTATATTGTGCATTGTCCCTGTTTAAATAAATAAATAAAATGAAAATGAGAAAATGAAATAAAAAATGTGGAGAGAAATGAAGTAAAAACCATCTCTGAGGCATTTTGGAAGCAATAAGAATTTAAACCAAACTAACCAATGCAATGATATTTATCACAATTTAAATCTATATTCTGACATTTGTCATTATTGTTTTGTATCCCAGACCCATGTTATAAAAGAAACACCTGAATTCAACATGTCCCAATACTTTTGTCCCTATAGTTTAGAAACATCAATATATCCTTAAAGTTTAATGAGAGTTTTTTCTTCCTAAGTGACATGTGAAGAAAGTAAATGATTAGTTGTGGTAGAAAATTATTATTTACAGTCAGAGCATGAAAAATATTTTAGAATTTTAAAGGTAGAACATTTAAAATCATAGTCATGGATCAAAACAATAATAATAAATTAATGTTGAGAGAAATTGAATAAAAACCATTTAAAAAAAACACACATTTTGGAATCAAAGATAAAAATTTAAACAAAACTAACCAATGCAATGATATTTAACACAACATAAAACTATTATTACATTTGTCATTATTGTTTTGCATCCCAGACCCCTGTTAGAAAAGAAATTCAAAATATCTCAATACTTTTGTCCATATAGTTTAGAAACATCAATATTTCCTTAAAGTTTAATGGGAGATTTTTCTTCCTAAGTGACATGTGAAGAAAGTAAATAGTTAGTTGTGGTAGAAAATTATTATTTACAGTCAGAGCATGAAAAATATTTTAGAATTTTAAAGGTAGAACATTTAAAATCATAGTCATGTATCAAAACAATAATAATAAATCAATGTTGAGAGAAATTAAATAAAAACCATTAAAAAAAAAAACACACATTTTGGAATCAAAGATAACAGTTTAAACAAAACTAACTAATGCAATGATATTTATCACAATATAAAACCATATTATTACATTTGTCATTATTGTATCCCAGACCCCTGTTAGAAAAGAAATTCAACATGTCCCAATACTTTTGTACATATAGTGTATGACTTAGGCAATTATGCTATGAGGCTAATGATATGCTAATGTGGAAAACGCCTTATGTTCAGTATTTAATTGATATTTTTAAACCTTTCTTTTTCCTCACCAAACTATTTAACCTCTTTGACATGTCTGCACTTGAACAATAACTCCTCTATAACAGCTTGAAGGAAAAATTAAACGAGCATTTGGAACATTTCATGCAGCGTGCAAAAACACTCAAACTCTTAAAATAAATCAAATATTTCAAGGGAAAGCAAAATAGCTCTTCTGTAAATGTGTCCTTTAATATTGTACAACACACTGTTAACGTTGTATTTTACACTTGACCTCACCGCTTGGTCTGACTGTAGGAATGTGACTGGAATCTGCATTAATTATGGATAACTGTTCTGCATTCTTCTCACGCTGTAAAAAAAACCCCACTAACTTAATGTTTGTTTATAACGTGCAGAAATCCATCGACATATCTGACATGATGAGGGAGATGCTTGAACCTGATATCCACTAATACGAACACACACCAGCTTTGTTTTGTTAGCGAACTGACAGGTTCTGTCTCCTTATCCCCACTCCTAAAACCCTCGTTCTATCACCTTTAAAAGAAATCAAAGGCTTTCTTCCGAATCCCTCAGATGTATTCTGGGACAACAGTGTCATCTAGGTGTCAGTTCTCCAAACAAAACAAACACATCTCACCTGAAATGTCACTTTCTGACAAGGAAAAGTTGGTAAATAACATCAAGCGTAATTTAGCGCTTTAGACACCTCATGCAGTCAAAATGTCTTTTTTTTTTTTTTTTGGCATGAAGCCCCTTAAATTAAGACTTAATTTCATACTCCTGTTCCCCCTCCTTCTGTTCTTTTCGTCTCTCTTAGGTCTTGTCGGCACAGTTTCATGGTTTGTTAAGCAGACTTATTTTCTCTCAGGGTTCGTTGTGAAACATAAAAAAAAAGACAATACAGAGGGATTTGCAGAAACAGTTTTTGTCTTGTTTTAACCAGGGCTGGACTCGGATAAAAATTTGGACTTTTTGGTCCAGACCGGTCCACCACAACCCGCAAGCAGGTGCTGTACCGACTCACCCCGTTAATGTATTTACACACTAACCCTTAATGCCACCACTTTTACTGAACAATATCCAGTGGTGTAGTCCAGGGTACACAGCGTATTCCAACTTTTTTTTCAGTCAGCGTTGCGTATACCCACTTCTAAATCCCCCCAATGCCCACCTGACCCGCCCTACTCTGCCTCTAATTGGCTAGTACTCACTGCCTTCACTGATTAGATTGGTTAACTTTAGGCATGAGGACTGATGAGCCAATCAGAAGCAGAATAATAATAATAATAATAATAATAATAATAATAATAATAATAAACTTTATTTGTATAGCACCTTTCATACAGAAATTGTAGCCCAAAGTGCTTCACATTGATTGAAAAAAATACAATATTAAAATACATTAAGATTTGATTAGAAATACAATAAAATAAATATAAATATAAAAACAGCGCACATTAAAATATTTGATTATGCATAGAATTTTTGAAGTGCAAGAAATAAGATGAAATTTAAGAGAAATACAATAAAATAAAAATAAAAGCAGCGCACATTATGCATAGAATTTTTGAAGTGCAAGAAATAAGATGAAATTTGAAATACAATAAAATAAAAAATAAAAACAGAGATACAATAAAATAAAATAAAAATAAAAAAAAACGCACATTCCTGGTTCCTGAATTGTGACCCCATTTTTATCTCCTTTCAAAGGCTAATGAGAATAAAAATGTTTTTAATTTGGTTTTAAATATATTCAGTGAACTGGCTTCTCTAATGTCTTTTGGAATTGTATTCCATAACTTTGGTGCATAGTTAGTAAAGGCTGCGTCCCCCATTTTCTTTGTAATATTTCTGGGAGTCGCTAGTAACCCTGCGTTTGATGACCTCAGTGTTCCAGTTTGTACATAATTGATCAGTGAGTTTGCAATGTAACTTGGTCCAGTTCCATTTAGAGCTTTATACGTGAGGAGTAGTATCTTAAAATCAATTCTGCAGGTTACCGGTAGCCAGTGCAGGGAAACCAACACTGGAGTAATGTGCTCTCTCTTCTTGGTTTTGGTTAATAACCTAGCTGCAGAGTTCTGAATCAGCTGAAGTCTGTCTGTGCTGCTTTTTGGGAGACCTGTAAGGAGTGCATTACAGTAGTCCAGTCTGCTGGAGATAAAAGCATGGACCAGTTTTTCAGCATCCTTTCGATTTATAACCGGCATTACTTTGGCTATGTTTCTGAGGTGGAAGAATGAGTAGGGCGGGCCATTTCGAGGAAAATATTGCTGGCTGCCTCTGGAACCTGATTGGACACCTCAGGTACCAGTGCCACCCCAGTTGATTGACAGGTCACTGCACGTCTCACTCAAAGATGCGCGATTATTGGAAATGCGAACAAGAAAGGCAGAATAAACGTCTTTCAAGTGAGTGACACATATTGAGAGAACCTATTTTCATGGAATACATAATTCTGAGGTAAGTTTAAGGTGGTTTCAGAATGAGTCACTGTTTTAAACTACTGGACATATGACTACACATTTAGAGAAGAGATGATAGTTAGTCATTAGTTAAACTGTGAGTAGGCTAACGTTATGAAAGGTTAACATTACAAAAGGCTAACGTTATGAAGGGCTAATGTTATCCTATGTTTGCCTCATGTTTAATACATTTCCATTCATGCAGCTGCTTGTGTGACCAGTAAAACCTACAAACTACTCCTGCTCAAGTCATGATCATTTCATAATAGTGAGCAAATACTATTGATGGATTTTTGGGTAAACTAAATAGAGTAGTCTGACATGTCACTGCTTCTAAAACAGGGTTTTTTTTCCCGGATTCCTTAAAAAAAAAAAAAAAAAAAAAAAAAAAGATCCTGAATAGGGCTGGGTAAAAAATCAATTTAATCAATTTTGGATCGATTTCTTTTTAATTTTGCGTTATCGATTAATGTTGGATGAGATTGATTTTTCAGAACAGGACAGCGAGTAAATGACCCGGAAACTGCCGACGCGAAAGCACAGCTGGCTCTGTCTCGCGAGCACCGCACCAGGTCGTGCTCGGGCCATTGGCGTGCTTCAAGCTGGACGGAGCAGACAGGTCGTAGCCAGGGTGTTTGGAGTCCACCACTCTACCGTTGGATGCCTTGCTCAACGTTACCACACCACCGGCTCCTCCAACCACCATCCCAGATCTGGTCGACCGCGTGTTACAACCACTGAACAGGACCGTGACAATCGGCTGGCATCTCTATGACAGGTTTCAGCCGGCAACAGCCCGATCTCTCTCCGCTTGCAGTAGTCGTGGCATTGTGGACAAATGTGTTTTTGCTCCATTTTGGTGTCTTTTTATAGGGAATGGTTGTGCACAATTGAGGAGAGGTCCAATTCATCTGTGAGTTTGACTCATGAGGAGACATGGATGAGGAATACAAAAATACAGATCTTATTGCTAATCAAAATCAATCAACCGGAACCAGGAAAACAGTCATTTCATTTTGACTCAGAATAGTACTGAACTCATTGTTTGCAATTTTGCAGTAACTGTCATATTTCTGAAACAATCGAGAAAATGAAAATGGTGCGTTTCTTTTTTCCTTGAGTGAATAACATTTCTATATTAAATTATGAAAAACTACTAGGCCTGTGTTACATATTTTGTTAAGTTGTCCACTTACATCTGATGTTTCGAATATGTTTAAACTGAGAGAAATAATAATCATTATTTTATTCAGTGTCAACAGCCTGTTTCATTTGGTCACATGTCAATGGGATGATATCCTTTAATGTTAGCATTTAATACTTACTACTTATATTTAATAACATAATGTAAGCAGTGTCACTTAAGGCTATACCGTATGATGTGGCATTTTTACACTTTTCTTTTGTCATCTTAAAATGCTCCTAATAAGTGTGTGTCAAACTAAAATGTAAAAGAAATCCGCCAGGTATTGAAACTCAAAAATGTTTAATTCTCATATATTTCTAATAACAGTCTGACCAATCATTTTAGTCGGTCCGAATGAAATAATTGGCCAAACCTGACTGAGCCTCCTGTCAGTCATCCATTACGGCCATCCAGCATCCGATCCATTATCGCCGTCTCACATCCGATATGTGTCCCTCTGAATCTGACGCTTCACTGGCGCTGCTTCTCCTGTCACTGACCACAGTCTACTGTCTAGGATGTGTTTGGATAGAACTGACATGCACATGTGGAAGGGAATAAACAGATTTATGAACAGAAACGACAACTGAGGGGCACAAACAAGAGTCTGATGAATGAAGGATGGAGATAAAAGTCCGGAAGTCAGCTGTACTGGACTGAACAGGTCTGCATAAAGCTCAGCTTTTATGACGGTGGGACTCATACAGGTACATGTACATGGTGTCACACATGTAAGATGATGTAGGATGATAATTGTATGGACTGTGAAACTTCAAATGTCCACGGAAAATTTGCGGAGGCCGTGCGTTCACAGTGCACGCGCCCATTCCCTGGGCACTGCAGTGAAAACATTGACCCAGTACTGCACAGACCAGGTCTACTGATGGAACAGGAGCCGCGGGCCCGCAGCAGGTGGATGATGCATCTGATTACTGAGGGAGGGGTCCGTGGACATGCCAGAACGGACCGGACCTCCACCTCTGCTTCCTCCTCCGTTTCCATCGCGCATCAGATGAGAGGAGGAGAGAGGAGGAGGAGCCTCAGAGCTCAGGCAGAGGGGAAGGGGGCGGGGCTTTGGAGGGAGGCGGGTTGTTCATGTTCAAACTTTTACTAAGTGCTGTGAGAAATGCCACATCGGTAGGTATAGCTTTAATGTCATTTTTAACAGCAGTTTAATTTGAAATTAAAATAGAGAGTTAAACACCCATCCCTTTCAGTGTCACCCATGGGACCTATCTATAAAAAACATGAACAACAGTCAGTGGAGAAAAACTAATAATTGTCTGATCCCATTTGAACTGTGATACCATTTACACGTATGTTTGTCAATTTAAAAGATATCATAACAAATCAAAAGAGTTGCTGTTTGTGGTTAAGAGAATAAGGAAACATGGAGTTTAGTGTGAAACAGCTCAGTGGACTGCGCCTCAGCTCATATATCACCAACTCCAAAATGGTCATTGGATCGATATGTTTCACCGTGATCCTTGAGAGGGAGCTGAAAAAACAGTAAAAGAGGCAAGTGATCATATTGAAGATGCAGCGATATCATCAGAAACCCTGAACAGACTGTGTGGAGAGAAATTATTGATGTTACATGACTTCAGGGTGAGTAGTTTTGTCTGTTTTTTTGTTTGTTTGTTTTTTACATATTTTCATATAATGGAATTTTAACAGTTTTACCGCAAACTGCAACTTTCTTGACTTGTAATGATCTTTTAAACACTTGTCATATGTGAAAATGACATTATGATTCAGATCCTGTTTCCTTGTTTTCTATAAAAAGGTCCCATAGGTCACATTTGGAAGGGGCAGGGACCACTTTTCTCTACATTACCCATACAGCGTACGTGTGATTTCTGACATATTTATGAAATACCATCTGTGATCTCAGTGATCCCAAGCCTCTTCATCAGCTGTATCTTCTATTTTTGTAAAGAGAGAGAGACAGACATCTAAACAGCAGACATTTACATAATATTTGCTGGTGCAGAAATTGAAGTGGAGTTAAATGCTCATTATATAAGATTCATGCATATTTGTTCATATTGTTCATATCCGCTAGTTAACTCTGTTTTTATTAGCAAACTCTAATTCTCTATATAAATACCAAATTTCTCATTTTCTTTTATATTTCATTTCTCACTTGTGTTTTGTTTTTTTTCTACTGTAAACACACAGCAAGCAGTAAATCTCAAAAACCACAATTTATTTCAGTTAATGAACTACTTCCCCAGTTTCCTTATCGTTAAACCACCTTGGTACCAAAAAATCTCTGGTTATCTTGGAAAAAAAACTGCACGTTCTCGAGATCTTTGGACCAACGGTGGCTCTGGACTACTCCATTTAGGCTGCTTACCAGAGGGGGGGTTGCGTAATTTAAATTAACTCACCAGTTATGTTTCGGATGGACGGACCAAACCAGGAGAAATGGAAGAACTCACCAAAAAAGAAGGTTTGAGATGTTAAAAAGTTAAAACAATAGCTTGATTTATTGCTTCAGGCAAAAACAGAAAAAGCTACGAAAATAATCTAGCATCAAACACACATTTTGTCACAGAGAGAAAAAGAAAAAAACCCACAAAAAAAAAAAAAAAAAAAATCCTTTGTTACTTTTTATAGTCTTTAGTGACTCTTGGACACTCCCATTTTTCAATGACATCATTCGTCGTACGCTTATTATTGGTTAATAATAGTTACTGGGCAGAACATGTCAGTCACTTCATAAGCTAATTCTAAGAAAAGCACATGCTGAAAGTTTATCTGAGTTTAACAAGCGCTCTGGACACCTGTCCATCAAACCAACTGCATAGCTGAACCACAAAAGAGTTTCAGAAAGTACGCTCTTGTTTAACACCTGCACAATTAGGCTAGCATTTCTTGACCAAAAAAATTCCCCTAGTTCATAATCTGGTTTTTCTGCTCGACTCTCTTTACCACAACTACTTTCCAAAGCTGTAAAATTAGATCTTTATGACCTTTTCTCCAAGTTCAGCACAGACAGGTGTCAAGGTCAAGGTTACTTTATTTATACCCGTAGGTAGATTTGTTTTGCAGTCTAGGTGATTGCCTTGGCATTACAACAACACATACAGGAACAACGACAGGACAAAAAGTGCTCAGTGTTCCACCATTCATCGGTGTAGCAGCATGGATAAGTAAAAGAATAAAATAGATAAGATCAAATGAATAAAAACAAGATGCAATAAAACACAATAAAAATCAGAAAAGATAAAAAACAATCCGGGATTAAAACCAGGATAAGAACATCAAATTTAAAAATCTTGGTGTGAGTTCATCAAAACCACAAACACACACGAATCAAACCTGACACTGACTGTTCAGTACAAATAAGGATACATCTGTAAAAGTAAAAGATTCTTCAAGCAAAACAACTTGTAACATTACATTTTTTCTTCTCCATTTTGGTTCATGATGTATGATGTCCATCTGACATTTTACAACTAGTCAAAGTCACACATTCATCTTCCATTCAACACGATCCGTCTCACACTACCTGTCTTTTTCTTTGCACCTGTGTGTTGTATGTTGCTGTAGTCAGTTGTGAAATTTACCCATGGTGGCATCACTAAAGTCTTATCTTAATGGCAGCTCATGTTTTACACTGTTGCTGCTGTAGAAGAGCAGAAGAGAGACGATGAATCACTCTGAAATTAGTGGATTTTTATTCGAAAAAAAGATCACCTTGACATAGAAATCAGTGTACAGGCTGTTGTTGCTGATGTGGGCAAATGAAATAGATGTCAGCTTAGATTTTGAGTTAACAATTGCCAACAAACAATACAAACACAGCATGAGTTTATCACACTTTATCAGATTTTTTGAATAATTAATTGAATTTTCAAAGTGTTTTTATAATGTTATGGTGTCACTATGAAACTGTTTATGAGTCCGATCAAGCGAAAGTGAACATCAACATGAAAAAGTACATTTGCACACATCATTTATCAAGTGGGCTCATTTTTTAGCTAAACATCTCTATTTTATGGAACTGTTATCATTTTTAAAATACCACTTACACAGTACAGGAGAGGTTCTGAACTTTTTGCTATATGCTGCATTAACCCTTTCATGCATTGTGGTCACTACAGTGGACAGTTATTCTCCAGCTGTTCTCTTGTATATTCATACGTTTTCTTGTTTTAGTTCCATATGAGCCAACACAGTGAACACTTATGCAACATCCCATAATACACTGCAATTCATACCATTACTATAACTTTGATGTTCTTGATAAACCTGATCTGCAGTAACATGTTTAAGTGTAAATCAGTTGTTGTTATTTGTTAGACAAAAAGAGTTGTTTTTTGCATATTATATGGGGTAATAACTAGCATTAGAGTATGGTAAAATGTGAGAAAACATCAAATTAGCAGCCTTAAAAATGTCTTTATTTCATTGTTTTCCTTTTACTTTCTGATATTGGGTTTTAAATACATATTTCTTTACTTAAAAAATTAAATGCATGGACATTTTTGAAACTCCATGAAAAAAAAAAAAACTTGATTGCAATTTTTTTATGCCTAAAGAGGTATAAAAACACTCCAGAAAAAAAAAAAAAAAAAAAAAAATCTTGACTAAGATTCTCCTAATTCATGCATGAAAGGGTTAAATTAAAAAAAGACATGCAAAAGACTGTATTACTTTGAGAAATAAAAATTCTGAATGATGAAGTTTGTGAATTCATACACAGGTCACATTTACAAAGACTATCTGTGAACTGTTACCCAGAAATGATTCTTTATTTGTAATTTACTTATATCAGTATGGACCAGCACAAATTGTAAATAACACTGTGTTAGTATTAAATACATTAAATAAAGAATTGTGATTATGTCTGGCTTGCTGTTTTAAAAAATAAGTTAACATTTTGGGTTCATACATTGGTAAAGAGTCATCTACGTGTTACTGCGCTGCCAAAATCAAAAGCTCACTAAGTGTATTTTTCTTATTTCTAGTCAAAATATCTCATCACACTTAAAATAAGACATAATCACCGAAAGAGGAACTTTTCAGTGAGATATAAGAACTTAATTTTAGTCTTAATTCAAGATTTTTTGGCTTAATTCATGCAAAAAATTGGCCAAAATCTTGAAATAAGATTTTCAAGATCTATTGTCTAAAAATCAGTTCTTATATCTCACTGAAAAGTTCCTCTTTAGGTGATTATGTCTTATTTTAAGTGTGATTAGATATGTTGACTAGAAATGAGAAAAATACACTTGGTAAGATTTTGATATTTTCCAGTGTATGGCAGCTTGGTCACCTGTTACCACATTCTCATGTCAATAAAACAGAAACTTTTCAATATTTTCCTCCGAAATTTATTTTCAGTATAGTTGAACATAATATCTAAAAGGTTTTGTCCTACTTGATATCAATTTCTGTCGAGAACCACATGTTTTGAATGTTTGCGTAAAGCTTAAAAAAATTGATGTCTTTTTCAAGTCCACGTGTAACCGAGCAGTAATTTGATATTTTTCACCTAAAAATTTTATCTCCCCAAATTTTGTCATACACAATGTTAACCCTTTCATGCATGAATTACAAGAACCTTAATCAAGATTTATTTTTCTGAGTGTTTTTATTCCTCTTTAGGCATGAAAAAAAACAGTGCAATAGAATAATTTTTATGGACCTACTTTTCACTAAGTTACAAAAATGTCCACTCAGCTGGACAGCATACGTTTAATTTTCGAAGCTAAGAAATATATATTTAAAACCCATCATCATAAAGTGATATACTGTGTTAAAACTATGAAATAAAAACCCTTTTAATACAGCTAATCTGATGTTGTCACACATTTTATCATATTCTAATACTAGTTATGGAGATAATACACCAAAAAAAAAAAAAAAAAAAAAAATTTTTGTTTGAGAAAATTAGCAGTTGATTTACACTCAAACATGTTTGTGCAGATCAGGTTTATCAAGAACAGCAAAGTTACATTAATGGTCTGAATGTCAGTGTAGATGATGCATGAGCGTCCACTGTGTTGGTTTGATATCCTCCTGAGACCTTTTTAGATTTTTTACATTAATCTTGATTGGAAACTGCATAATGCAACAGTTTTTTCAGATACATTTTTAAAAAATTATTTTCATTCATTTATTTTTTAATGGAATGTCCTTTGCAATGAACAGCATTTTTTTTTAGTGAAACTGTCAAATTTTTGTCCCCTAAAAAGGACAAAAATGCATCGCTGGGTCTCAGGAGGACATGGAATTAAAACAACTAAACCCATGAACATACAAGAGAACCGCTGGAGAACAGATGTCCACTGTAGTGACCACTATGCATGAAAGGGTTAAAGTACTTACTCAAATATGTATACTTAGCGCCATTAAAAATGCATGGTCCAAACATGTAATATCCAGAAAATGATTTGCTCAGGTGTCTGTTTTGTTTATGTTGCTTACTAGATGAGTAACACAGTTAACAGCTGTATTTTTTTCATTCCCGACATTGGCGTCTGGACTAATCCTGTAACGTCGAACATTGAGTCGAATATCTCATACAGAATCACACTTGACTGGTAACTTTAGGTGTGGTCAATAACCGATATAAAGGCAAAGAAAATGCTGAAATGTGTTTGTCAGCTCAAAATGCCACGACTTACGATATAACAGAGAGAACGTGCCATTGGCATGTTACAAACAGGTCTGAGTCGTGGTGAAGTCGCTCGCCGTCTGCGCTGTCATCGCAGTACAATCAGTCGTCTGAGTGCCAGATCGGTGCCAGATCGGATCAGATCCCTCAGGACAGGATCATGTGTTGTCGCTGCACTGTCAGTTGCCAAAGGTGGACACACCCGATACTGAATGATGACACTTTCAATTTCTGAGTACCTGTATACAGTGACTATTTGTCCACAATTCATTCTCTAATGACCAATACTTCCCTTTTTAATATTAAGGTAATCCCAAACCATTTAATTTAATGTATCTCCAAATGTACCTAATATTCTGACCTATTTGTTCTGACCCCTTTCATGCATGAATTATGAGAATCTTAATCAAGATTTTTTTACTGAGTGTTTTTATTCCTCTTAAATTTGACATTAATTGTACAGCTTTTTCATGTTTTTAATCTATTCTTTTTTTTTATTCTTTTATTTAGGTTTTATCTATTCTTCTGTATTTTTATGTATTTTATTTATTTATTTTTACAGTTGTTCTGGGTCTTTTAATCTATTGTATTTTACTCTGTTATTTTAGTTTTTAATTATTTTTCTGTACAGTACTTTAATCCACTGTGCTTCACAAATAAAGTTGGATTGGATTGGATTAAAAAAAAAAAAAACAATGTGTTTGAAATTTTTTTTATGAATCTATTTTTCATGGAGTTGCAAAAATGTCCACGCAGCTGGACACCATGCGTTTAATTTTTTAAGCAAAAAAACAAACAAACATGTATTTACTAATATGCTGAAAACTATGAAATAAAAACATTTTCCATGCTACTAATCTGATGTTTTGTCACATTTTAATATACTCTAATATTAGTCATTACTCACTTCATGGAGATAATATGGAAAAAAAAACAAAAACAAACAAAAACCTTTTCTTCCAGTCAAATAAAATTAATAAGCAATTACTTTACACTCAAACATGTTCCTACAGATTAACCCTTTCATGCATAGTGGTCACTGCAGTGGACAGTTATTTTGCAGATGTTCTCTCTCATATTCATGGATTTTGTGGTTTTAGTTGCATATCAGGCAACACATTGGACACTCATGCATCATCTCATAAACTGCAATTCATACCATTACTGGAACTTTGCTGTTCTTGATAAACCTGATCTGCAGTAACATGTTTGAGTGTAAATCAATTGCTAGTTGTTATTAAACGGTAATTAACAGTTTTCTTAAAGAAAAAGTTTTTTTTTTTTTTTTTTGCAAATTATCTCCATGAAGGAGCAATAACTAGTATCAGAGTATGTGAAAATGTGAGAAAACATCAGATTAGCTGCATTAAAAAAATCATTCTGTAGTTTTCATACAGTATATCACTTTCTGATATTGCATTTTAAATACATGTTTCTTTGCTTCAAAAATTAAATGCATGGTGTCCAGCTGAGTGGGCATTTTTGTACCTCCATTAAAAATAGGTTCATTAAAAAAAATTTCAATCACATTTTTTTTTTTTTTTTTCATGCCTAAAGAGTAATAAAAACACTCAGGAAAAAAATCTTGACCAAGGACCTCGTGATTTATACATCAAAGGGTTAATTTGATCAAGAATAGCGAAGTTACAGTAATGGTATCAATTGCAGCGTATGGGATGATGCATGAGCGCCCAATGTGTTGGCTAAACTACACTGAACAAAAATATAAATGCCACACTTTTGTTTTTGCTCCCATTTTTCATGAGCTGAACTCAAAGATCTAAAACTTTTTCTGTGTACACACAAGGTTTATTTCTGTCAAATATTGTTCACAAATCTGTCTAAATTTTTGTTAGTGAACACTTCTTCTTTGCTGAGATAATCCATCCTCCTCACAGGTGTGGCATATCCAGATGCTGATTAGACAGCAGGATTATTGCACAGGTGTGCCTTAGGCTGGCCACAATAAAAGGCCACTCCAAAATGTGCAGTTTTATCACACAGCACAATACCACAGATGTCACAAGTTTTGAGGGAATATGCAGTTGGCATGCTGACTTCAGGAATGTCCACCAGAGCTTTTGCCTGTGAATTGAATGTTCATTTCTCTACCATAAACCATCTCCAAAGCTGTTTCAGAGAATTCATGAAGAAGACTGCGCGAGGAAAATGGTGGTCACACCAAATACTGACTGGTTTTCTGACCCCCCTGGACCACCCAATACGGTAAAAGTGCACATTTTAGAGTGGCCTTTTATTGTGGCCAGCCTAAGTCACACCTGTGCAATAATCCTGCTGTCTAATCAGCATCTTGATATGCCACACCTGTGAGGTGGATGGATTATCTCAGCAAAGGACAAAGGAGAAGTGCTCACTAACACAGATTTAGACAAATTTATGAACAATATTTGAGAGAAATAGGCCTTTTGTGTTCGTAGAAAAAGTTTTAGATCTTTGAGTTCAGCTCATGAAAAATGGGAGCAAAAAACAAAAGTGGTGCGTTTATATTTTTGTTCAGTGTAAAACAACAAAATCCATGAATATACAAGAGAACAGCTTTGAACAGCTGTCCACTGTAGTGACCACTGTGCATGAAAGGGTTAATGGCACTAAGTATATAATACATGCATATAAGTTACTGTGCTTCCATGACAGACTGTTGAACACCAAATGTGTCCACGTGTCTCTTCTCTTTGCTCTTTATGTAGCGTTTTTTAATTATGAAAACAGTCCTTACATATAAGGCAGATGAGGCAGTCCAAACTCAATTAAACCCAAGTACGTTAGTGATTGAACCTAACCACAAACTTGAAATGGAAATGTAACAGTCCAGTGTTTTTAATTTCCTCCCTCCCTCACTGGGGCTTCCATCTTGTTCGTCCTTTAACATACTGTACTCATACATTGAACTGTGTGTCTGCAGCGGGCCAATCTGTTCTGCACACTGAGCCCAAATCCAATTCTTTCCATTAATCTTTATTCAGCAGCTCATTCATGAATAACATTTTTTTTTATGCTTTCAGAGAAAGTGACAGCTGGAGGTTGCGTTTCAACAAACTAAAATAACTCTCTTAGATGCAAACAAAATAGTTGAGGGGGAAACCCTGAAAAACGGTGCAGATGATGCATTTGTTAGTGGAGAGACTCTGTATTCATCATGACAGACTTTCACTCGGAGTTTCGTTTCCCATAACATCTCTGACTTTGAAAACTTTCCATACAAGTCTGCTGTAACGTCGTGAAATTAGTTTTCTCCTCCTTATCTTCTTTTAAGGAAAAGTGTTTAGAACAGGGGAGGATATTTAATTTTCTAATGGGGCCACATGAGAAACTTTGACAGTTATCAAAACACTTCCAACTCTGCTCCATATATTTCTATAAAAACACTGAATGAAATGATACAATGAAAATGTGGATCACAGAATACAGCTATTTAACCCTTTAACCCCTGATGTGTCTGTGGTGAGCATTCTGAATGTATGGTTTATTTACAATATTCATAAAAATTCAACCGTTTACTCAATAGGAAAAAATTCAAAATGTGTTGATAGAATACACCTTGTTCTTTCCGTAGACATCTGAGCATGCTCAGTGCACCCCCCTGCTATCTGTGGAATGGGGCAAAACACAGAGCAGTGAATGTAAATAAAACAAGTGGTGCCAGACACAATAAGCCCCGCCCCTCACAAGCATTGTAACTTTTTTTTTTCCCCCAACTTTATTAATAACATTTGAGTATACAGTACAATATTTTAAACAAACAAGATGTCAAAAGGGAAGAGCATTTGAACATACAAGTTTAAGAAAATAATGCATAGTTTTAAAAATACAAAGCATAATTATATAAATAATAGTAAAATAAATAAATAAATAAATAAATAAAAAGTAAATAAATAAGAAATAATAATTCTGACAAATAAAAATAAATAAATGCAACAGACAGTTCAGTCAGTATCAAAAAATTGTTTATAAATAGCCGAGGTGTAAGTGCTTTTTTTTTTTTTTTTTTTTTTTTTTATTATAAATGAGTTCTAAAGATTTAATATAATTTCCAAATTCTAATAGGAAGATTTTAAAATTTGGGAGTGTTTTAGTATATTTGTTTGTATATATATGAAATTTTCCAAAAAATATGAACAAATTTACAATAAATTCTAGATTGTTAGTATCGTGTTTAACCCTTTCATGCATGCTGGTCACTACAGTGGACAGTTATTATTACCTCCGCCAAGGAGATTATGTTTTTGCCAGGGTTTGTTTGTCTGTTTGTTTGTCTGTCCGTTAGTGTGCAACATAACTCAAAAAGTTATGGACAGATTTTGATGAAATTTTCAGGGTTTGTTGGAAATGGGATAAGGAAGAAATGATTAACTTTTGGGGGTGATCGGGGGTGGGGGGGGCCCACGGGGGGGCCCACTGATCAGCCTTGGTGGAGGTCTGTGCTCTCCGAGTGCTTCTAGTTCTACATCTGTTTTCTTGTGTATTCATGGATTTTGTGGTTTTAGTTGCATATCAGGCAACACACTGGACACTCATGCATCATCCCATACACTGTAATTCACACCATTACTGTAACTTTGCTGTTCTTGATAACCCTGATCTGCACTAACATGTTTCAGTGTAAATTAATTGTTATTTGTTAGGAATTTTTAAAAATTAATTTATTTATTTTTGCATATTATCTCCATGAAAACAGTAATAATTAGTATTAGAATATATTAAAATGTGAGAAAACGTCAGATTTTATTTCATTGTTTTAATATCAATTTCTGATATTGGGTTTTAAACACGTTTCTTTACTTCAAAAATTAAATGCATGGACATTTTTGTAACTCCATGAAAAAAAAAAACAACAACTTGATCACGTTTTGTTTTTTTTTTTCTCATGCCTATGGAGGAATAAAAACACTCAAGAAAAAAATCTTAACTAAGATTCTCATAATTAATGCATGAAAGGGTTAAAATAAGTAATTACATTTTGGGATGTTATATTTATTTTATTGTTACTTTTAGATATGATATAATTTTCCATTTTGGACCAAAAGTTAGAAGAAGCATTGTAAGGATTGTAACTTTCATTGTTTTAATATCAATTTCTGATATTGGGTTTTAAACACGTTTCTTTACTTCAAAAATTAAATGCACAGACATTTTTGTAACTCCATGAAAAAAAAAAACAACAACTTGATCACGTTTTGTTTTTTTTTTTCTCATGCCTATGGAGGAATAAAAACACTCAAGAAAAAAATCTTAACTAAGATTCTCATAATTAATGCATGAAAGGGTTAAAATAAGTAATTACATTTTGGGATGTTATATTTATTTTATTGTTACTTTTAGATATGATATAATTTTCCATTTTGGACCAAAAGTTAGAAGAAGCATTGTAAGGATTGTAACTTTCATTGTTTTAATATCAATTTCTGATATTGGGTTTTAAACACGTTTCTTTACTTCAAAAATTAAATGCATGGACATTTTTGTAACTCCATGAAAAAAAAAAACAACAACTTGATCACGTTTTGTTTTTTTTTTTCTCATGCCTATGGAGGAATAAAAACACTCAAGAAAAAAATCTTAACTAAGATTCTCATAATTAATGCATGAAAAGGTTAAAATAAGTAATTACATTTTGGGATGTTATATTTATTTTATTGTTACTTTTAGATATGATATAATTTTCCATTTTGGACCAAAAGTTAGAAGAAGCATTGTAAGGATTGTAACTTATTTTGCCATCGATCCAGCTGATGTCATCATGTCTATGCGTGTGCTGATGTCATCATATCAGTTGCCTCTATACAGGGTGTCCCATAAGTCTCCATATATAGGAAAAATAAACGTTTCTTGACATAAACCATTTTTATTTATATAATATGCTCTATATGACTGCCATTTTGTCGGGAACACATTTCAATGCGTGTCCTCCACTGCTGAAGAACTATAAAGAAGAAATATAAAGAAATACATGTTAGAACCATATGTATTATGTCTCCTATGTATGGAGACTTATGGGACACCCTGTAGATGTGACAAGTTTGAAGTAAACTGAAACAAAAGTGATGTTTTTATAGACACCATTATAAGTAAATGGGGAAATTTTTTTTTTTTAAATCATAAAAAATTTGAACTTTGATTTACTTTTTCCAAAATGTAACCACATCTATTCTGGGTCACTGGCAATTTATAAACCTAGTTTGGTATGAATTCAACTGATAGTTTTGCAGCTTGGTTTGTGCATTTGCAGTATTAACAAACAAATCGAACCAAAAACAATAGCCCTGTTTTACGGTCAGAACAGGGTGGAACTAGAAAAGCACTCGGAGAACTCAGACCTCCGCCAAGGCAGATCAGCCACCCCCCCAAACCCCCCCGATCACCACCAAAATGTAGTCATTTGTTCCTTGTACCACTATCAACATTTCCTGAAAATTTCATAAAAATCTGTCAATAAATTTTTGAGCTATCTTGCTAACACACAGACAAACCCCGATGAAAACATAATAACAGAAAAAAAACAAAGAGAGGAAGTGAAGTTTGACAGGTTTTTACTAAATAAGACATTCAGAATGTACAGGGGTTGGACAAAATAATGGAAACACCTTCACCTCAAGATGATAATGCTCCAATCCATACAGCTAGAATTGTTAAAGAATGGCATGAGGAACATTCTAATGAAGTTGAGCATCTCGTATGGCCGGCACAGTCCCCAGACCTCAACATTATTGAGCATTTATGGTCAGTTTTAGAGATTCAAGTAAGACGTCGATTTCCACCGCCATCGTCTCTAAAAGAGTTGGAGGGTATTCTAACTGAAGAATGGCTTAAAATTCCTTTGGAAACAATTCACAAGTTGTATGAATCAATACCTCGGAGAATTGAGGCTGTAATTGCTGCAAAAGGCGGACCTACACCATATTAAATTATATTTTGTTCGTGTTTTAAGGTGTTTCCATTATTTTGTCCAACCCCTGTACATCAGTAAGAGATTTAGGATGTTGAATGTGTGGGTTTTTTTTGTTTTTACTGTTGTTTGCAGTGTTGTGGTGATTTTCCTTTTCCTTCTTTCTTTCTTTCTTTCTTTCTTTTTTGTGTTTTTACCAAGTTTTGATCATGTAACTACTTTTTGGAGTTCAACCAGGTGCCAAAAATCAGCTGGACTGTTTTCGAAAAAAAAAAAGCCTCAAAACAAAAACTACTGGGATGAAAATTCAAATCCTTATTGTTCAGTGTGTTCCAGTTTATAGTTCATGTTCAACATCCTAAATCTCTTACTGATATACAATCTGAGTGCCAAGGGAGTAGGTTTGATTCTGACATTGGTGGGGACACAAAAGTGCTCCAAGGCAGCTCTCCTGAAAGTTGATGTGTTTTTGCATTTGCGATCATAATTTCACGTCATGTAGAGCTGATCAAACAAGCAAACAATCATAGTCAGTCGGCTCTAGCCATTTTGGCACCCTAGGCGAGATATGAATTTGTTTTGACCCTAAAACACAAAGTAAAACAAAACCGTTGAAGAAAAGGAACACAAACACATACTCACAGCAGCTTTTATGACACTGACGCAAATTCACAGCAGAACATTTACCTGAAATAATATCTCGTATTGAATCATAAAAGGGTGGTATCGCCCAGCAATGCCTGCACCAGCATTTGATAAACACGAAGGTTTATTATTGAACTGTCCTAATCAGGGTAAAATGGAAACCCGCCCTGCCATTAGCCCTAAAATTATATTAATATTCATCTACTATAAAAATATAATAAATCAGAACAATGGATGTTTTTTTTCAACTTTTGCTCAATGTTTAGACCCTAATGTTAATAAAAGTACATCAAAAGTGTATTTTAGTGCAAACTTTAATGTTCAAACATGATTTTTAATCTTTGTGGGGTGAAATATACGCTATTAAAAATCTCCGACACGAACAATTAATTTATGCATATCCAATCAAGTCAATCCAGCCGAATAAAAACAGGCGAGGATAAAAAATTCTAATTTCTCTTTTAGTTTGTTACAGTTTATTCAGGCATAGTAATAGATACAATATTTTAGACAATGGGAATAGATTCTGTGAGGTCTGTAAATGTCCGTAGACACCAAGAACATCCATATGAACCTTATTATTGTGAAGTAATTTTTCATTTACTTCGGGTTTGTCTTTTTAGGCGTTTTTCCCCTGAAAATATGGTCAGGGTTAAACAGGTTAAACTTTATGATTATTAAATCTTCAATGTAATTGTTAAAGAAATCAGAGGAAAAGGTACTATTCAGTCCAGAAATACGGTTATCTAATATTCTCATTCAACTGTACATTAAAATGAGATAAATAATGGTCATGAATACTGGAATCATTACACTGTAAGACTGGATAAGTTGAGTTTACTTAAAAAATTTGAGTAAACCGGTTGCCTTAAAAAATTTAAGTAGTGAGTAATGAAAACTTGAGTGTATTAAACTTAAATACTTGCTTTGAATGGAATTGCTATTTTAAGTACAACAGACTAAATGCCAAGTTAAGTTAACTTAAAATTTGTTGTAATCTCAATTGTTTTGTATAATCATTAGACTCAATATCATCAGTTCATTGTAGTAATTTGCAAGTTAATTTAAATTAAAATCTTTTGCAATATAAATTGCTTTATATAATTATTCAACAATATATTGTCGCACGGATGGAAGTTAGGCAGGAAGACAGCTCAGTATAATTTGCCAGTACAGGAAGTGCTTTTAACCCTTTCATGCATGAATTATGAGAACCCTAATTAAGATTTTTTTTTTTTTTTTTCTGAGTGTTTTTATTCCTTTTAAGGCATGAAAAAACAATGTTACGGAAATTTTATTTTTTATGAACTTATTTAAACTAAAATATCCACTCAGCTGGACATCATGCGTTTACTTTTTGAAGCAAAGAAACATGCAAATAGTGTCATACTGTGTGAAAACTATGAAATAAATGTTTTTTAATGTCTCTAATCTGATGTTTTCTCACATTTTTAAATACTATAATAGTAGTTATTGCTCACTCAAATAATATGCAAAAAACAACAAAACACAACAACTTTTTTTTTTTTTTTTTTTTTTTAAACCTGTTCGTGGCTCCAAAATGACAACATAGCATGGGCTTCTTAACCCATAAAGACCCACACATCCATCACCGACCAAAGGCATCTACTGATCTAAACTGTTTAATACCTATTGATCCACTAATCCTATCAATCTATGTAAATAATTGGTGTAAAATACAGTTTTTCATCTTTTCATGGTCATCAGATATGACCCATTTGGACGTTCAGGGGCTCTGTAGTAACCGTGGAAACACCGTCATCTTCTCCAACATTGATTCACCAGTAAAACCCATGGAGTTGAATCAATGACAGTGGATGGAAATGCTTGGTTTATGTTTAAGTAGTGACATATTTTACCAAAAAAGTCACTTTTTCTGCAGTTTTCTCTGTTTTTTATATAATAACCTTCAACTTTGATCTGAGCTTTTATGAACATCTACATGATCAGTAAATTAAATATAGGAAAATACATTATTTATACCAATAAAATGCAAAATACACAAGATAATAAATATAATAAATGATGATAAATCACTTAAGACAGGTTAGATATAGGGAAAATTTCATTTGGGAACTGACACAAAAGTAGCACTGGGTCTTTATGGGTTAAAGTCGGGCGCTTTTATTTAGCTTCTCAAACGCCGTGAAAACTAAAAGAAATAAAATACAATGGATTTAGGCACTTAACTGAAGCCTAAACAACATGAAATGTGAATAGCAAAAGGCTATCCTACCTCGTGACCGCCTGTCACTTCGGAGATTTCAGGTAAACAGTCTTTTCGTTTTGCGCATTCTAAATAAACGTGTTAATTAGAACAAACATGATTACGAATATACAATGATGCAAATATACACAGTATTACAAGATACCTTATACAGCTAGCTTCCCTTAGCTAGCTACTGCAGACGTGGCTTCGTCAAAGGCTTTAGCATGTCTGGGCTAAAACGGAACTTGAATCTTCTCTAACTCTCACCAAGTCTCGCGATAACAGCGATAAATAGACCGAAATAAATAAAATGCTTTACATTAACCTCAATATAACAAATAATGCCTCCTATACATGAAACAAAACATATTTTCCATAAATGAAGATAATAACAGAATTATAATATTTCATCAAATATTTTAACAAAACATACATTTCTTCCATGCTTACACTGTTACACTGACTGACTGACACTGTTAATTACAGTCTAATAACAATTACCAATTGATTTACACTTAAATATGTTGCTACAGATCAGGTTTCTCAAGAGCTGCAACGTTACAGTAACGGTATGAATTGCAGTGTATTATGGGACAGTGTATAAGTATCCACTATGTTGGTTGATATGCAAATAAAACAACAAAGCCCATGAACATACAAGAGAACAGCTGTAGAGTAACTGTCCTCTGCAGTAGTGATGTGACGTTCACGAACGAATCGAATCTTTTCAACGGCTCTTTGAAATGAACGATGGGAACCGAGTCTTTGTAAAGAGCCATTCTTTTTATTCATTTATTTATTTATTTATTTTTTAAATTAATAACGGTGATTAATCACTCTTGTGTTTTGAGCATTTTTCCCGCATGTTTACACACATTTATTGTTCTTGTTTTGAGGAGAATAAAATGTTATTTCATAAGAAAATGTTTTATTTCCTTCTTCATTTTTAGGCTACAGACTAGTCCACATAATGTACCGTGATGTTTTTTGTCAAATTCCAGCATTTGCCTAATGTCACCTCTCATGTCATGTATTTACTCACACATTTGAACTAACTATTCTTTTTTACGGTAAGATAATATTTACTGCCGTGCCAATGCATAAAACATAAAAGAGTCAGTCTTTTGAACGACTCTTTTGAACGACTCCATCACTTCTCGGCAGTGACCGCAATGCATGAAAGGGTTAATTTGATGAGATATAAAGATGTACTATGAATAAGACCTGTCATAAATGAACAGGAAACCGATTGTTCGTCCTATGGCTCTCACTCATGGTGCAGTTCTACAAAAATACAAAAACAAACACAAAAAAGGCTAATAAACACTGCCATACACACATTAAGTCCAAATTAACACTAACACCACAACCCCGCTGAACCCCTGCACAGAAAAATAACACATTTTCAATAACATACCCAATACCCACAATGCAATGCGGAGATAAAAAGGTGTGGTCATGACTAAAACTTAGTGATTTAAATCCATTCAGCTTAAACTTTTTCGTACTTTCACCTATGTCTACAAATTAGTAGAATATACTTAACATTTTATTAAATTAGATTAGATTCAACTTTATTGTCATTACTCAGTATAAATACAGGGTAAAGAAATGCAGTTAGCATCCAATCAGAAGTGCAAATAGCAGAAGTGCAGTATAATACAGTTAAATACCGTATATACAGATAAGCAATATGTACAGATGAGTGCAGTTATATACAGCTAGTGCAAATGAGATGGTTATATTAAGTATTGAATGTACAGATGAATAAATAGGATGTTAAATAGTTCTGTGCAGTATATGTACAATTGTTATGGGAGAAGTAAGTACAGGTAGGGCTATAAAGGGTGGTTATAATTATCCTTAAAGCTATACAGAAGTAACTGATTTGCTATACAAATATCTTGTGAATATACTATATACAGGGGTTGGACAAAATAATGGAAACACCTTAAAAAATCAACAAAATATAATTTAATATGGTGTAGGTCCGCCTTTTGCGGCAATTACAGCCTCAATTCTCCGAGGTATTGATTCATACAACTTGTGAATTGTTTCCAAAGGAATTTTAAGCCATTCTTCAGTTAGAATACCCTCCAACTCTTTTAGAGACGATGGCGGTGGAAATCAACGTCTTACTTGAATCTCTAAAACTGACCATAAATGCTCAATAATGTTGAGGTCTGGGGACTGTGCCGGCCATACGAGATGCTCAACTTCATTAGAATGTTCCTCATGTCATTCTTTAACAATTCTAGCTGTATGGATTGGGGCATTATCATCTTGAGGTGAAGGTGTTTCCATTATTTTGTCCAACCCCTGTACATTCTGAATGTCTTATTTCGTAAAAACCTGTCAAACTTCACTTCCTCTCTTTGTTTTTTTTCTGTTATTATGTTTTCATCGGGGTTTGTCTGTGTATTAGCAAGATAGCTCAAAAAATTTATTGACAGATTTTTATGAAATTTTCAGGAAATGTTGATAGTGGTACAAGGAACAAATGACTACATTTTGGTGGTGGGTGGGGGGGTGGCTGATCTGCTTTGGTGGAGGTCTGAGTTCTCCGAGTGCTTTTCTAGTTCCACCCTGTTCTGACCGTAAACAACAGTAAAAACAAAAAAAAACCACACATTCAACATCCTAAATCTCTTATTGATGTACAGGGGTTGGACAAAATAATGGAAACACCTTAAAAAATCAACAAAATATAATTTAATATGGTGTAGGTCCGCCTTTTGCGGCAATTACAGCCTCAATTCTCCGAGGTATTGATTCATACAACTTGTGAATTGTTTCCAAAGGAATTTTAAGCCATTCTTCAGTTAGAATACCCTCCAACTCTTTTAGAGACGACGGCGGTGGAAATCGACGTCTTACTTGAATCTCTAAAACTGACCATAAATGCTCAATAATGTTGAGGTCTAGGGACTGTGCCGGCCATACGAGATGCTCAACTTCATTAGAATGTTCCTCATGCCATTGTTTAACAATTCTAGCTGTATGGATTGGGGCATTATCATCTTGAGGTGAAGGTGTTTCCATTATTTTGTCCAACCCCTGTATAAGGCTATATGCAGAAATAACTAACTTGCTATACAGAAGTCTGTGGATATACAAAGGGTAAGAGTTGAGTAGATATACAGAATATACACATATACATACATACATATATATACCTATGCATGCACACAAAAACTCAAGTGTGGATGCAAGCATATACATATATACACACACATGCAATATTGGCTGTGTGATATAGATCTAACAGTATTTTACTGTAATGGAATAAAACTTAAATCATTTAAGTACATTGTAATTAAAGCATTTTATTAAATTCAAAGTCCAGGCTTACAGTGCACTCTTAATGTTAAGGGCGTCTGTGTGTGTTTTGCTGTTTTCTATCAAGTCTTGGAGTGTGTTTGAGTTGTGTTCACCCATGTGTGCGCTGAACAGATGCCTCCGCCCTCAGACAGGGGTGCTGTGCAGCTCCAGTGTGTGTTTGTCAGAACATCCTGTGCTATTCCACACTGCCAACACTTGAAGGTCCGCCAGCCTGGCCTCATCTGCTGCCCCGACACCTTGTTAGCACCCAGAAGGGAACACAACTGCATAATCAGCTGCTAATATTTCTAAAAATAACCCCGGCAGCTCTGGGGACAGAAGTGGGAGGATTTTCATATTGACAGGTACGGCACTGTGCGCACGTCCATTAACACATCAGTCTGCGGTGGTTGTGTTACACAGGATTTGGCAGTTTAATGAAGGTCACATCAGAGCCTTCAAAATAGAACTCTGTTTGATAAGCCTCGCACATTTCATGACGGATCACAGTTGAAGGATTTCATTTTAATGCTAATTCTTGGCTTCAAAACTACCTTGTTCTAATTGACTCAAAGTCAATTTATGTCTAGAAATAAGTCAATATATATATGTTTTGTTTCCAGGAGTCTCTCAGGTCTCATTTGCTGTCTTTGGAGCCTCTAATAACTATATTGATGGTCCTGTAAATGTCTGCTTTTTTAATAAGATAATAGCACTAAAGGGAGGCTCTGGTGTCCTCCATGTCAGCTTCTGATTGAGTTTGCATATTTACTAAGTGTGACTGTGTGTACTCCAGTGGTTTCCAACCTTTTTTTAGCTCATGACCCCATTTTAACATCACAAATTTGTAATGGAGGCATTTTTTTTTTTTGTTGCTAAAATTAATTTGTTTTTAGTTATGCAATAGTTTGTTATATATGTTGCAAATAAACGTTAATTTCAGACGACATTTAGTCTATATAATGTATATTATTATGGACAGAGGCAGAAAAGCCAGGTGTAGATTACTGCACAACGTGAGAATTTCATTTTCCTTGGTCAGGATATGTACAGTCAGTCCAGCTTGGATTTCCAAGGCTGACAATTAATACTGAACAAACAAGAACTCAAACTATGAATTATGAAAGAGCTGCAGCATCTGAAACTGACCACAATGAACATTTGACAGATAAACAGAACCACAGTGCTTCAGTTTCCGCTTCAGTTTGTCATGTCTTTTATGTATTGGGATCGTCTCTGTCAACTCACCATATATTTTTTATTACTAAGTTTTTATTCTTATTTATATCAGTTACTAGAAATTTCAGGCGACCCCATTTGAATTTCAGGCAACCCCACGTGGGGTCCCGACCCCAAGGTTGAAAAACACTGGGTAAACATGAGTAAAATGTTTGTTCCAAGAAACCTTACCCCATTCTGTTTGTACTTCTAATTTATTGTGTATAGTGTGTTTGTTCTTGGATTGTATTATTTTATTCTTTTATTCTATTTTTTACTATGTCAAATGCTGCTGCTGCACTAGAATCTATCTATCTATCTATCTATCTATCTATCTATCTATCTATCTATCTATCTATCTATCTATCTATCTATCTATCTATCTATCTATCTATCTATCTATCTACACACAAACTTCATGTAACCATAAAAATAACCCCAAATCTAACATATTATTTGGTTCTTAGATAAAGAACTCAAGATTAAAAAAAAAAAAAAAATTAGATTGAGAAGTGTTAGACAATTTATCATGTTTTAAAGAGGTTATTTAAGTGTTCTTACATCTGTACATAGTCATGCTTATTTCTAAATTTAAAAATCTTAATTCAAGAAATCTTGTCCAGTGAAATTATTATCTTACTGCATGGACAGATATTTCACTGGTTTTTAGTACCTGTTTCCTCAGATTTGGTGTTTTAATCTATCTATCTATCTATCTATCTATCTATCTATCTATCTATCTATCTATCTATCTATCTATCTATCTATCTATCTATCTATCTATCTATCTATCTATCTATCTATCTATCTATCTATCTATCTATCTATCTATCTCAGTTAGTGCTGTTAAATGATTAAAATGTTTAATCAGATTAATCACAGGGTTGCTGTGGATTAATTTCAATTAATCACAATTAAATATCTAATAAATATCTAATTTAATTGATTTACTTACTCTATATTAGTCGAGCTTCATTTTGCATGAACAAACACACTTGTACAGGACCAGTGGTCATAAAAGGAACACACAAAATTTTGTGAAAATTTAACACCTTTTATTTAGCTAAAAAAATATTTTTAACAATAAACTGGGCCCTTAAAAAAGGTCAAAGTATCAACCACTATCCCCTACTTCATCCAAATATGATCACTTTAGGCTTCAAAATAACAAAATGGCAACAAACAAAATACCAATTATGAGGCTTCAAAATGAGTCAAAAACCAATGATTATTGATGATTATGATTTAAAACTCTTCTGTAACTACACTCAACTAACAGCCCATTATAAATAAATGGGAAAGATTTGAAAAATTCATTAAAAAAATTTTGAAAGTTGACCTACTTTTCCCAAAATATTATCAGATTTATTCTGGGTCACTGGCAAACTATAAACCCAATTTGGTATGAACTAGGGATGCACCGATTCTGATAAGAGTATTGGGCATCGGCTCCGATACTCAGTATGTGTACTTGTACTCGTAAAAGTAATTTGATACAAATGTACTGATACCACTTACGGCCGTGTGACATTCACAGTTCAGTGCAGCAGGTACGCGGCAGTGGAATAATGTGTGAAGAGTGTGGAGATTTTTCAAAATAAATGACGGTGATAAAAGTAACGCTGACTGCAGTAACGTTAAAGATACAGACGGATATGGACGCAGCGTTCTGTCCGTCCTCTGCGTACATTCCATCCGTTTTCCAGGTGCTGGCGGATGTGTACCCAGACAGAGAAGGGTACGGAGCGGTGCAGACCACCGCCAGCGGAAGTGAAAATGAAACTTATTACTCATTTCTCTTTTCTCTACCTGCTGAAGCTTCACTTTTAAACCTTACCAGCGAAAACGCTGCAATATTAGTATCACATTAGTGTTGCCTCTGTCGTCTCCATGTTTGTTATTACTGACTTTTTTCTTCTCAAAAAACTTTACTCTTCTTCATGGTATTTGTCCAGTATGGTTAATTCAGAGTGGCAACCCCTGGTGGATTAATTGAGAAATGCTCATTCCAACACATTAAATGTCAGTAGCAGCACTTTGTTCCAGTCAGATTAATGACAACAACAATAAAGCACATTTACAAAAGGAACTAAGAACTGGAATGGGATTATTAAGTACTCGTATCGGTACTCGGTATCGGCAAGTACTCAGATGTAAATTCTCGTACTCGGTCTGGAAAAAAGTGGTATTGGTGCATCCCTAGTATGAATTCAACCAATAGTTTTACTGCTAGAGTGTTAAAAAACAAACAAACAAACCAAAAACAATACCCCTTGCCTCCCTTTGGGGGGCAGGGTAATAATAATGCCCAGATGATAGGTGAGACGTTCAGGATCCTCATAAGTGGACTTACTTTACCTAGAATCCTGATGAAAGCTAATGTTGATTGTTATGGTTTTTCCTTTCATAAATATTCCTTTGTCAGCTCTGTATACACTCAAAAAAATGATTCTTGGCTCTAATAAACATGAAGTAATATTTTAAAGTAAAATGTAACTGAAATATATTAAATGTAAAGTTTATTTATCCAAAAAAGTCAAACATAATGTGAATATGCTTAGTATAAAGTGAATCTAAACAAATAAAGTAAACTTTATTAACTAGATCACATAAAAAGGCTGAGCGTCACAGTCAAACACAGTTTATGTAAAAGTTTGCATTAACTAAAGCAAATCCGACTGAAGGTATTTAATTTATTCATATTGACTCAATATGATAGAAAAAACATTGTATTAAATGCAACTCTTTACATTAAACTTATGTAATAAAATTATATGGAAAATTTACATGTAATTAAAATACATAAAGTCAACATTTTTGGCTTAATTATTTTTTTGAGTGTAGCATGTTGTGACATGCAACTTATTGCACCGATTTAAAGCTTTGAAGAAGGATTTCTTAGGATTCTACCGTTCTATATGCATAGACTCATCTTCTTACAAAACCACCACATTATTGACAATGTACTCATGATGGCTCTGACATCATCTGTATGTATATGTCTGTGTGTACCGCTGTGAAGGTTAAAGCAGTGAATATATTCACACTGAGCTCTGTGGATTACCCAGAGTGTTTGGGATGTTGTTTCTGAAAAAGCACATTTCACCACTACAAAGGCAGAGTTTGAGATTTTCCAATTTCGTTTTCCGATTCTTTGAGTCCCGTGAATGAAGTGCTCTTCTCCTCTGCATTGTATTCGGATGACCGCAGACATCTCTGCAGTGGAAATATGATGAGCTTTAGAAATAAAAGCTCTGTGCAAGGATTGAAACATCTCGTAAGAAGAAAACACCCAATGTGCAGTTTTTACTAAATGACCCATAAGGGCATCGTTTGTATAGGAGTGTACACCTACGATCTAAAACACTCATAAACTGTGTTCTGTTTTGCCAACCGTTACATCAATTGACTTTGACACTAAGAATGGGCATATTGAAAAGATCAAACATGTTCAGGGAGATTTTTTTTGTATCCATGGCAACATGCAGTCTCCGTGACCTACAGATACGCCACTTCTGAAGTGTTGTTGCGAAATGTTAGACTCAAGAGTTCAAGTGGATGTTGCTTTGGTTTTGGTTTGTATTGGACATGATTTAAGTGGATAAAGTTTCATCTTGTAAAGTTTTCTAAGTTCCAGTGCATATGGAGGCATATCGGCTTCGACAGGAGTACAGGTGGGCTGCTATTGTTTCTGCTTCAATCATTATGCTCTGAATGTAGTGTGATGTTGATGCTGCTTTGTGGTTTTTTTTATGCCGGTCCAATCTGTTTTTCAGAAACCTGCATTTTAATATTGACTGCACCTCAGTTATATGGACATTTTTATTGACTGTGAGCAATGTTTTTTTTTTTTTTTTTGTATTTTCAAATGTATAACAAGAAACACACAACTTGAACATGAAACTGTTATATCATGTTTCTGTGCAAATACCCCCCCCCCCCCCCCCATTCACTCCACCAACCCCAAGTACTGAACCTTCATGAAGTTTACATACAGACAGACATAATATACTTGCTTGCTATGTTTGCTCCTGGAGGATTCTGTTGGGTTTCTGTAAATTGACTTAGAGTCTGGTTTTGACCAACTCTATATATAAAATGTCAAGAGATAACTTTTTTTGTGATCTGGCGCTATATAAATAAAATTTGATTGATTGAGTGATTTAATTGGTTTTCCCCTGTAAGTCGCTTTGGAAAAAAGCGTCTGCCAAATGCGTAAACATAAACATAACATATACTTACATCTAAAAATATATAAACGCCCTTCAAATACATGTAAAGACATACACACACACACATACATACATATATATATATACACACACACACACACACACGCTTATTTGTAAGTTCACATACGCATAAATAAATAAATAAATAAATAAATAAATAAATAATAGATGAAAAAACAAATAAGGGGGAAGAAAGAAAATAGCAAAAAAAAGTAAAGTAAATGAATTTTAAAATTGTACAATTAAAAAGGTAGACAGATATTGGAATTACATACATATGTTGGTGGCTACCATGCCTTCTACAAAGTTGATAAACTGCTGCCAACAGGGCCGATTATGGGCCCCATGAAAGCAGAATCATTGTGGACCCTACAGAATTGACTATCTTCTCAGTGTGTCAGGTGGGGTGTGGGGGTATACGTGGGGGTGTGATCCATAAACAACATCACTTACGATACCGTGAAAACAAAAACGAAACTTAAAGGTGCGGGAGACTTTTGTGACCAATTTTACATCAAATCTGTCAAACCTCAGTCACAGCCTGAGTATCATGAATCTGTAAGTCTTTCTGTGATTACTCACCTGAATCTCTTGCATTACGGTGAACAATTTCTTAGTGCCATCCACTATAAACAAACCATGTGTTTACAATCAGAGCCGGAAGGTAACTCGGGCATCTTCGGAATTTTGTCGTGACGTGCATTGTGGGAAATAGGGTTTTGCACAGCTGCCTGGCAGTGGCAGCTGCTACAGATACGAGGCAGAAATGGCAGGAGCTTCGTTCCATCTATACATATTCCTCCAGCCGTTTCCGCATTTCAGTCATTTCCGCGTCGTGTTTGTTTCATCCATATAATAGTATACTCAGTGCCAATGAAAACGCAACACTTGAATATGTTTTATTGTTCCTGAGCTGCATCAATATGTTTAAGTTTCACCTGTATGAGATAATCCCAGACAATTTCTTAACAACCTGAGATGGGTTGAGCTATTGTCACATTTGAATGAACTTGTCTGCATTCATAAGACTTGTTTTTCTCTTTGCTCAGCAATGAACTGCTCAACTTAAGGAACTGTGGTCAGTTAAGGAGTGGTCATGTTCTGTATATAAAGGCAAGCTGAAAAGCACCAAAATCATTTGCAATAACTCAGCGATGTCTAGACTGACACGTGACCACAGATGCCATGCTATGGGGCTCCTGGAGGCCGGAATCTGTGCTCGGCAGGTGGCGCGCCGTTTTGGATGCAATGTGTCCACCATAGTCAGGATGCAACAGAGGCATGAAGAAACTGGCTCAACTGCAGACAGACCTCGCCCTGGAGGAGCACGTGTGACCACGCCACAGCAGGACCGCTACATTGAGCTGCAGCACCTCCGGGACCGCTTTGTGACTTTTGGTTTTGGGGGTCCTTGAGTTTCTTTCTTTATCCTTATTTTTTGTCAACAAATTTGGATGTGATTTTTTTATTTTTACTGTATAGAAATGGCCTATGATTAATTCCAAAGAGCTTATGGAATAAAAATCCTCATCGATTAAAAAAAATATAAGAATCTTCAAGTGTTGCGTTTTCATTGCCACTGAGTATATATGGTGTTACTGCCACTGTCAGGGGGCTGCACAAACCTCCCTTTCCGACAATGCACGTCGTGAAAAAAAGTCCGAAGATGCCCGAGTTCCCTCCTGGCTCTGTTTATAAACACACGGTTTATTTATGGTGGATGGTACTTCGAAATTTTTCACCGTAATGCAAGTGATTCAGGTGAGTAATCACAGACAGACTTACAGATTTGCGATACTTAGGCTATGACTGAGGTTTGACAGATTTGATGAAAAATTGGTCACGAAAGTCTCCCACACCTTTCATGCTTTCAACGTTCACCTCCTGACCTCTACACCTCTCTTATACAGTGGATCTTACATAAACTTTTCACAACTTCTGCATCCACTGGGCCCCCTCCACTGCTCTATGGTTCCCCCCACAAATACTGGGCCCCATGAATTTGTCATGTTTACCCCCCCCCCCCCCCTATTGGCGCCCCAGCCTGCCAAGTGGCATAGAACGTTCTGGTGGAACCCCTAACAGTATTTATTTTTTTCTGGGTGAATATGATTCATAACCTCTCTGATCCATTGTTCATATGTATGGGAGGAGCATCTCTCCATTTAAATAAGACAAGTCACTTTGTTGTAAAGCAGTGGTTTAAGATGAAGGCTTTTAAAACAGTCTGTTACTCTTCGGTCTACAGAAATGTTTTGTTACACCAGGTTTGGTGGTTTCTGAGACTGAAGTAGCAGGGGTTTCATATATAGATCAAGGTTATAATAGTTTTGGATTTTTCATTAAAGTTTAGTTTTATTTAGTTTTGACTTTTTTTGTCTCTAATTCAGTTAGTTTTAATTAGTTTTTAGAGCAGGTTTGCTAGTTTTTATTAGTTTAGATTTTTTTCTAAATGCTTAGTTTTAGTTTCTTTATATCTTTTATCTTCTTCACCGTCGTATTCAAATAAATCCCGTACAGGACTCTGCTGCTTTCTCCCAACTTTAGTCTCCATGTTTCCAGGTAGAGTGGGGACCAGAAGATGACGCTAAACCAGAAGTGACAAGAAGTGACGGACCGTTAAATATCATATGGTGGTGCTAGCTAAAATTGCTCGAGGGAAATAAATCGATTTCATATCAATCCAATACTGACGAAGAAGAAAACGAAGGGAATTTTATCCATAATTTTTATACGTTTTAGTTAGTTTTGTAAGCACACAATACGGTTTCAGTTAGTTATCATTTTTTTCTTTGAATTATACTTTTTATTTATTTCAGTTAACGAAAATGTTTTTATAATTCTAGTTTTCGTCATTTCGTTAGTTTTCGTTAACGATAATAACCTTGATATAGAGGTAGACTTTATTCATATAACCATGAATGCATACTGCTGTAGCTGTGTTCCCCCCAAACGCTTCTACATAAGACTGGAAAGAGCTCATTAAAGGTTAAAATTTACAGAGGAATACAGTGTCTTCAGATGGAGTCAAAAGGTCAAACTTCACCAATGGTTCTTACAAAATGTACATTAACTTTATGCAAATTAAGAAAAATCCACTAATGAGAAGGGGCTGACACTTAAAGACAATGACAGGCACATTTTTACAAGTTCTATTCTTTAGGTCTCTGTGCTGCCTCATGTCTTATCTGTATGAAAAACATTCTGGGGTGATGATAAGAGGGGGGGTAAACATGACAAATTCATGGGGCCCAGCATTTGTGGGGGGCCCATAGAGCAGTGGAGGGGGTCCAGTGGATACAGGTTAGAAGTTGTGAAAATTTCGGTAAGATCTGCTGTATAAGAGAAGCATAGAAGTCAGGAGTCCGATGTTGAGTTTCAGTTCTGTTTCAAACTAGCGCAAGTGATGTTATGTAATCCAGTGGTGACTGCTCGTCCTTCAGAGAGGGGAAGTTCATTGTCAGCTTTCATCAAAAAAATTGTCAAGTTATTTAAACATAAATTCAGCCCTCCGTTCCATTAGCATTGTCTGCCATCATGTGCATCTTGCTAGATAGCTAGTTCACTCTGACCTAGCCAACAGTATGACTGATTTAACTATCTACAAAACGATATTAAACTCAAACAAGAAATGATTAAATTACAGGGTGGGGAAGCAAAATTTACAATATTTTGAGGCAGGGATTGAAAGACAGTGTATGACCAATTAGTTTATTGAAAGTCATGAGAATTTATTTGCCACAAGAAAATTTACATAATAGAAAATGTTTTGATTCTATGTGTCCTCCTTCTTTCTCAATAACTGCCTTCACACGCTTCCTGAAACTTGCGCAAGTGTTCCTCAAATATTCGGGTGACGACTTCTCCCATTCTTCTTTAATAGTATCTTTAAGAAAGTCGACATTGCTGTGTGATGTTCTATTGGTAGCATGTTCTAAAACGCCCCAAATAGCAGAATCCAGAGGGTTTAGATCTGGGCTAGAAGGCGGCCATAAACATGATTCCCAAAAATTGCTAAAGTTGGATTTGTTTCTGTTGTCAACAAGTGTTTTGGTGTTCTTGTGTAAGATTTTAACTTGAAATCATATTTTACTGCATTTCTAACGGTCTTGTTGTCTACCTCAAGTTCATTTGCCATTTTTCTCATGGATTTGGTTGGATCCTTTAGGATTTTGGATTTGAGAGCTTTAATAAAAGCTTTGGTACGTTTTTTGTTGCTTCCTCCACTTCCAGACTTTCTCCTAATAGTTTTGCTCATAGTCATTCTCTTCTTTCCATTATAAACAGTCTTTATGGACACTCCAACTATTTTTGAAATCTCCTTTGGTGTGACGAGTGCATTCAGCAAATCACACACTCTTTGACGTTTGCTTTCCTGATTACTCATGTGGGCAAAAGTTTCTGAAAAGGTATGGATAATAGTGTTAGGTATGATTATGACATCAATATATGTTTGGTTTCAAAACAATTGACGTAGTGCCTGCTGAGAAAAAACAACTAAATGTTCATTGTAAATTTTGCTTCCCCACCCTGTATGTAACTGAAACAAGAAAACGCTGAAATTATGTTACATTGAAACAAGGAAGTACAATGAGTGTTTTGCATTTACAGTGCAAGAAATTAATTTCGTAGTGGTTTCTGTCTCGATTTCACAGCAGAATGCACAACGGTATTAAACTGAACTCTGTCAAGTGATGGAGTAGATCTCAAAATAGCTGTCAATCAAACAGGATTCAGCCTTTTGACTGATCCTCCAGTCAGCACATGGAAGCCTGGCATCCAGCCCAGCTGAGCTCCGCCCACAGCTCCATTCACCCCCAGAGATGCTGAGCGTCCGGGGGCGGGACAACATTGTGGCATTTATCCAATTACCGTCCAGTTTTGAGGCAATGAAAAAAACTGTTCCACTCAGTCCCATTGAAGTGCATGGATGCTGAGCTTCTCCGGGCAAATGCACTGAGCAGAGATCGAATGAAAAAACAGCGCAACGGGAATGTGTGAGAAGTGAACAACATCGAGTCCGTTGATTTGTGATAAAGCTGATTCTGAACGAACTCGTCTGTGAGATGAACGTGTTCTAACACATTTGTAGTCAATGAAATGTCAACACAACCGAACATATTTGACCATTTAAGTTTTGAAATTTAAAGGAAGCCGAGCTTCCCTTGCAGTCTATGAGAAATCCCCACAGATGTAATCACCCCTACACTGATTTTGTGACTTTTCATTGTTTTATGAAGCCTTTTCTCCTTGTTACATTAATTTTAAGGCTCAAAGGCTTTTAGGATCCAGGATTTAACCCAGAATCCTGATTAAATTTAATACTAATTGTTGTGTTTTTTTGTTTGTCAAAAATATTCCTTTGCCATCACTGTAAAGCGTCTGATGACAAACAGATTTAGAGCTTTGAAGAAGGATTTCTCACAATTCCAACTGTTCTGCTACATTGGGTAAACACTGATATGAATGCATTCATTTTCTTACTTAAGCGTCATGTTCTTGAACGGTGTACTTGTCGTGTACACGTTGTGTGCTGCAGTCAAGGTTAAAGCAGTGAATATATTCACAGTGAGCTCCGTGGATTATCCAGAGTATTTGAGCTGTTGTTTCTGGAAAAGCACATTGCACCATCACCGAGGCAGCGTTGGGTTTTTCCGATTTCATTTGTCGATCCTTTGAGTCCCGTGAATGAAACGCTCTTCTACTCTGCATTGTACCAGGGTGACAGCCAACGTCCCTGCAGCGGAAATCTCTAAAGCTTTGAAAATGAAAAGAAAACTACGTGCAAGGATTGATGCGACTGGGGGTAAGAGGAAAACACCCGTAAGGAGATAATTTCAGATATCAGTTGAACACTCCTACACACAAACGCTCATCCACAGTCAAGTGTTTTGTGTTTTATGTACATCGACTGGCCTTGGGACTCGGCACATGCATATTGAAAAGACAAAATATATTCACTGGGAGTTATTTAGTATCCATGGCAACATGCAGACTTCATGACCTACAGATACAGCACATCAAAAGTGTTGTTCTGAAATGTTAGTCTTCTGGGTTGGGGTGCATGTTGCCTTGGTTTAAGCTTCTATAGCACATGATTTAACAATTAGTCATCTGTCAAGTAAAGAGACTAAATGCACTATGGAGGAATGGACTGCTTTATCTGTTTTTTATGTTTCTTATGATGTTTTTAATGCATTTCATTTATGATGATGTTTATTTATTTATTTATTTATTTATTTGATGTTGCTACTGCACTGTAGTCACAGATTTTATTTATTTATTTAGCAGGGCCAGTACACGTTAATGAACATTTCTGTAAATGTGTCAGTATTAGCAAAAAAACTATTTTTCAACTGTTGTCCCAGGGCAAGATGTAAAATACCAGCATTCATAAAATTAGAAATATTTTTTAAAAATTATGGCTACACTCACACATTACATAGCATTAGTTCACACATACATTACATAGCAGTAGTTATGTGATGTATGGAGACTGATGAACGAAATCTCATTCTCTTGTGTATGTGAAAATGACAATAAAAATCCTTGAATCCTTAATTTAACCCTTTGAACTCTAAGCCTAAAATGGTACACCTGGACTTTTTTTTCCCCCTTATTTTGACTAACTAAAACAGGGGTGTTGTGGTGTCAGAAACCAGTATTTTAATCAAAAGTATTCCATTTGTATTCAAACGTATTTAACCTGTATTCATTTGCACGCCAGAAGTTGTTCTGAGTTTAATGTGAAGGTTGTACCAGAGTAGCTGACTGTTTTTCCTGGGAGAACCGCTACAAAAAGACATGTGCGCCAATAGAAAGTTTTCAAAACATGGGGGACAAAAGCACACCTGAGTGGACATTTTGGACATTGTGGGAAATAATTTACATATTCTAGGAAAAAGTTACATATTTATATAATAAATTAATACTGGGAAATAGTTGCACACACACACACATATATATATATATATATATATATATATATATATATATATATATATATATATATATATATATATATATATATATGTGTACAGGGTGTCCCATAAGTCTCCATACATAGGAGACATAATACATATGGTTCTAACATGTATTTCTTTATATTTCTTCTTTATAGTTCTTCAGCAGTGGAGGACATGCATTGAAATGTGTTCCCGACAAAATGGCAGTCATATAGAGCATATTATATAAATAAAAATGGTTTATGTCAAGAAACGTTTATTTTTCCTATGTATGGAGACTTATGGGACACCCTGTACATATATATGTCAGGGTAGAGACTCCGATCAGAGTCTCTACTGGTAGAAACTCCAATTCGAACCCTAACCCTAACCCTAACCCCTAACCCTAGCCCTAGCCCTAACCCTTCTACTGGCAGGATCGGAGTTTCTACCAGTAGAGACTCTGATCGGAGTTTCTACTGGTAGAGACTACGATCGGAGTCTCTACTGGTAGAATCGCCGATCCTACCAGATCGCAGTCTTGGCCCTTACATATATACAGGGTGACACAAAAAAACGGGAACTTTTTAACAATCCAATAAAACCAAGAGTGATGGAAGAAAAATATTTTATTGATAGTAATTGAAACCTTAAAACATGCCATTTAAGAAACAATGATGGAATTTTCATTTTTTAAAAATTACTTCCTGTAGATGGCGTCCTCCTGTACGAATGCATTCTTGAAATCTGCTGTTGAGATTCCTCATTGACCGCTGCAACATCTCAGCTGGGATACTGTGAATTTCATCCTGAATTCTCTGTTTTAACTCATCCAGAGTTCTTGGTCGAGTCGTGTACACTTTACTCTTGAGATAGCCCCACAAGAAAAAATCACAAACGGACAAATCTGGCGATCTAGGGGGCCAGGAGTACGAGCACTTCTTGGTCGTCCTGTTGGTTTCTTCTTTAGGGCCGATCCAGTCTCTTCAAAGTTATTAATCCAACATTTTATCGCGTGTTTTGACAGAACAGCACCATGACGTCCTAAGTTGTAAAAACGTCAGAACTCCCTCTGCGCAGCTGTCAAACTATCACCGTTTTTATAAAACATTTTTATGGCTAACGCACGCTGTTGCCTGTTCCACTGATCCATGGTTACTAAAATGGGGGTGTGTTTACCTGCTCAAGGTCACTGTCTCACAGTGCTGCCACTTGCTCATGTCTGCCAATACGCACTTCAAAAATTCCCGTTTTTTTGGGTGACCCTGTATATGCTGTCCAATCTAGATAGAGACCAGTAAAAATGTACCCTATCATGGACAAAGCCAAAAAGGCGGGCTCTAACATGACTAGAATAATGTTCTAAATATGATAAAAAGGGAAGGTCTGTAACTAAAACCTAACCTATTTTTGGGCAAATAAAAATGGTCTCCCAGAGCGAAAAACTCAGTTGTTTCTGCAGATATCAACTCAGTATTTATTTTGTGTATGAATAAACACTTCCAATTTTGCGCGATCTCGGACTTTAACTTGACTCTGTGTGCATTTACTTGACGAAGCTCCACTACATAGATTAGGGAATACAGAGACATAAATTCAACATTCCAGAGTACAGTGTGGAAGAGCGTCAAAAAGACTAAAGATGTCTCCCATCTGCGGCCATAAATTTTGCATGTCAGTGTCAAACATACGGCCCGTGGGCCAAAACCAGCCTGTGGGATTAATTTGTGAAATGCAAAAAATTACACTGAAGATATAAACAACTAGAAGCACTCAGAGAGCGCAGACCTCCGCCAAGGCTGATCAGTGGCCCCCCCCCGTGGCCCCCCCACCCCCGATCACCACCAAAATTTAATCATTTCTTCCTTATCCCATTTCCAACAAACCCTGAAAATTTCATCCAAATCTGTCCATAACTTTTTGAGTTATGTTGCACACTAACGGACAGACAAACAAACAAACAAACAAACAAACAAACAGACAAACAAACAGACAAACAAACAAACAAACCCTGGCAAAAACATAACCTCCTTGGCGGAGGTAATCATTTTAGTTCAGGGGCCACATAAAGCCCTATTTTGGTCTCAGCTGGGTTGTTTTGGTAAAATACCGGGTGTCCCAAAAAATTTGACATCATTTCATTTCCACCATCACAAGCGGTGCACACATTTAACATTTGTAATAACTTTAGGACATTATAAAATTACCATCCCCTAGAATTTTTCACTTGAAATTTGTAGAATGAAACATTTTATGTCCAAAATAAATCCTATTATGTATTATTTCTCCTGACCACTCCGATATGGACATTTCAAATGATGTAAATTTTTTTTGGAACACCCTGTACTATCATAATAACCTATAAATAATGACCATTCTAAAGGTTTGGCTTTATTTTAGTGTAAAAAAATTAAATTATATGAAAACGCTTACATTTACAAACACTTCACAAAAAAAAAAAAAAAAAAAAAAAAAAACTGGAATAAGCTTAAATGTCTTATGAGAAGTAAGTGCAATTTTAACAATATTATGCCTTTTACTAAATGTTTTGTACATTTATAGATCTAGTGAGGTCTAAAAGTTGTATGTGTAAATGGTAAGTGGAGGCATAACATTGTTAAAATTGCACCTATTTTTCTGAAGAAGTTTCAAGTTTTTCACATTTTTTAAAAGGATAGTTTGTAGATCAGGGGTGTCAAACTCATTTTGGTTCAGGGGCCATATTCAGCCAATTTGATCTCAAGCAGGCCAGACCAGCAAAATAATGACTTAATAACCTATAAATAATGACAAATCCAAGTGTTTCTTTTTGTTTTAGTTCAAAAAAAAAAAAAAAAATGAAAATATTTACATTATACAAAAAAGATGTGAATAACCTGAAAAAACAGAGATTTCATTTGAAAAATTTGTGCAATTTTAGCAATATTATGCCTCGACTTATTATTTATACATGTACATTACACACAATGCTACATAAACATTTGGTAACAGGCAGAATATTGTTAAAATTTTGGAGTTTGTAACTAAAATTTGAACAATTTCTACAATATTCCATCTCCTATTAACACAACTACAGATCACAGTGGATCCATAAATGCACAAAACATTTAGTAACAGGCAGAATATTGTTCAAACTGCACATTTTGGGTTGTTCATCTTTGTTTTTATTCATATATTTATTTGCATTTTATTGTGAAAGAATAGTTTTGTAAATGTAAATATTTTCACAGTATAATTCAGTTTTTTCCACATGATTTTTCACAAAGAAAATTTGTAGTTGTCATTATTGTGTTAATTTTGCACTGTCATCCCGCGGGCCAGAATGGATCCTTTGGCGAGCCAGATTTGGCCCCCGGGCCGCATGTTTGACACCTGTGTTGTAGATGTAAACATTTTTATAATGTAATTTAAATTGTAATGTAATTTAAGTTGTTTCATTGTAATTATTTTACGGGTTAAATCATCCCAGTTGAGATTGTATTGGGCTGAATGTGGCCCCTGAACTAAAAGGTTCGAAAATATACTGTGAGTGAGTCCGTTTGTTTATTTTCCCAGAGCACTTTTTTTTTTTTCCAGATCTTTGAAAATCTAGCAGTCATTTAAAATTTACTGCATGTTATAATTCTGCTAAAACGGCTTCTTCTCCTGCTTCTAATACAGGCATGAGTGAAATTACCCTAATGATTCAATAAAGTCTGTAAAGTGCAACGTCTCAGGTTTCGTAAACAGTTGGAATTTTTCGAGTTAAACAAACAGCATATGTACAGGGTGTATCAGCGATGACACGTCAGGTTTTAAAGAGTTAAGTGAATAAATTTACAGTTCAGTTAAAGTTTTCTAACAGCTTTAAGTTCCAGCACATATGGAGGAATATGGATTTGGACAGGTGGTCTTCTATTGTATCTGCTTCTGTCGATATCCTCTGAACATAGAGGGATGTTTAAATTGCTTTGTGTTTTTTGATGTAACTCCAATCTGTTGTTCAGAAACCTGCATTTTGATATTGACTGCATCTCCATTATGTGTGTTTTGACTCCTTAGAGACTCTGACTACAATCCCATACAAAGACTGTTTACTGGCAGTTTTGTTTGACTTCACGCAAGCAGTACTTTACCTGACAATGTTGACAAAACTGTTTCAGTTTATTGTTAGTTTGGAAAAAAAAAATTATATGTTTTTTCTTCGGTCTTGCAGACGGGGTTTGTTAGACCTGCGTACAATAATTCAACCAAACTACAAATAATTACACACTGGAGCTGTGCTTGATTTTGCCTGGTTAAATAAGTATTGTTTCATCCATGGCAAAAAAAAAAAAAAAATGCAGTTTTACTTTTGTACTTTATTACAATTGAGAAGTTGTACTTTTTTTGCTTTTATGCTTGAAGTCATATCACTGTGAATCAGCAAACAACAATATCTAACAGGAAAATGTGTGCAGAGACAGCAGCAAAGACCCACATCTTTGTATATTACTTATAAACAATTTAGGTGCAAATTCAGTAAAAAAAATTGCCATAAATGCACCACACTGGATTTTTTTATTCCATGAATTACAGGTGGAACCTATGGGAGCAGCCATCGCTGGCCAGAAGTGACGTACCAGCGTTAACTCTGGGTGACTGAGTGCGAGTAAACATGCAGCAGTCAGTGAGCAATACTGAGTGGATTTCTGTTCTTGTTGTTCAGACCGTCATAAGTTTCGCACTCTGCTGTTGTCCTAGAGATGTGACCCAGCACTGGCCGATACTGTGTCATCTTAGACTGGTGTCTGCTGCACGGGGTCAGTGACCAGTCCATCGCAGCCCGGGTAATCGGACAATACAACAACTCTGCGACAACAGGCTTTGATGTAAGTTAGGTGGGGTACACTCTTAAAGATAATCAGGCTGTTTTTGTCCCGATTTTACCCCTTCCCAACCAAGGATGGCAAACAACAGATTATCTCATGTTTTATAAGGTTATCCTATCAGATTATCCTGTGGTCTCAGGTGTGTTAAGAGTGAATTTGTCCCGATAATCGGCTCTGAAACGGGTCGGGGCCGACAATCGTAAATATTAACCCTTTCATGCACAAATTATGAGAACCTTAATCCAAATTTTTTCCTAAGTGTTTTTATTCCTCTTTAGGCATGAAAAAAACAATGCAGTTGAAAAATTTCTTCTGAAAAATAAATAAATGAATAAATAAATAAAAATAATTTCAAAAATTTCAAAAATACATAAAAAAATACTGAAAAAAAAAAAAAAATTATGAACCTATTTTTCATGAAGCTGCAAAAATGTCCACTCAGCTGGATGCCACATGTTTAATTTTTGATGCACAGAAACATGTATTTACTGATAAATTGTGTGAAAACTATGGGGAGGGCTTATGATTCTGGGGGTTTATGCTCAGGAGAGATCTACATAATGTTACCAATTCATGTCAGAAAAGATATGTAGGGTCTTAAAAGTTTAATAAAGATATGTGTAAAAAACAAACAAACAAAAAGAACAACAAAATCCCTGAAAATACAAGAGAACAGCTATAGAATAGCTGTCCACTGTAGTGACCAGTATGCATGAAAGGGTTAAACTTGTTCAGTATTTACGATGAAAAATCTTCGTGTGTGAGGAAAGCCGACGACTCCCGAGCAAAGACCTGCACGGGTCCACTTTTCCAAACCCACACCCACCCATAACCATGTACATTAGACCCACAACCTGATCCGACCTGTTATTTGAACCCATCGTCTACACAGTAACTCACTTTTAAGGGCTTCATTTTTGCCTAAAACAAACATCATCATTAAATCTCTAATATGTGCTGCTCAATGTAAACAGACGTGAAACTCACTTCAAATTAAAAGCGGATATGGATCAACCACGGTCAAATTAGATGAATATCATCATTAAATGTCCTGCAAATTATTTTAATCCTCAAATTTTTATTTTGTCACTTCCTTGCCCACTACCCACCCGCATTTTGTTTAATTTTACCCAGGCCCGTACTTGTGAAAATCCCCCACACACACATTTTTGCAGGTTACCCGACCCTTTTTTGGGGTTTTAGTGTACTTTCTGAAACTTTTTGTGGTTAGTCTATGCTATCTAAGTTGAACTCTGTGTGCAAATGTCAAACCAAGCTGTGATTTACTCAGGTGAACTTTCAAATGTGACGTGTTTTACCCAGCAACAACTGTTCGACCAATCAATGAGATCATGTACCAAATATGGAAATTTTCAAAGAATGACTGAAGACTATAAAGTGTAATTAAGAAGATTTTCATGGGGGAGAGATGAATAGTGTGTTTGATGAGAAACTAGTGGATAAAAGACCTCTTTCTTTTTTGTAACTTTTTCGATTTTTGCCTGAAGCAATAAATCAAGCTTTGTTTTAACTTTTTTAAGCCTCGATCCTTCTTTTTGGTGAAGTCCTTCATTTCTCCTGTGTTAGTTTCTTCCATCCGAAACATAACTGGTGAGTTAATACAGTCTACTCTCGTTAAACCGCCCGCCGTTATACCGCCATTTCCGCTTATCGCCATCCGCCAGCCCAGTTCCATGCACAAACAACACTTATACCATTGATTTCCCGACCGTTATACCACCAGCGGCGCGGCACCTCCGAGGTGCGCCGCCGTGGCACCTCCGAGGTGCGGCTCCCAGTGTTGTCTTTTCCGTGGAAACCGGGTCGAAATGGCTCTTTGAGTGTTAAAGGTTGCCGATCCCTGCCTTACAACATAACAGAATCAAGATTTATTTAGAAACGTAATTAGAACGGGTTAACGGAGGCAGCATAGACATCATATAGTAAAGACATGCACATTATGGACGCAACCCGTTGTAACGCCATTTTCGCTATACCGCCAATTTGGCTGTGAACGGAAGTTGGCGGTATAACGAGAGTAGACTGTACTTTAACTTACGCGACCCCCCTCTGGTAGCAGCCTAAATGGAGTAGTCCAGAGCCATCGTTGGTCAAAAAATCTCTAGAACACGCAGCTTTTTGTCCAGGTAACCGTAGATTTATAGCACATGTGGTTAAAGATAAAAGAGAAACTGGGGCAGCAGTTCATTAACTGAAATTAATAGTGGTTTTTGAGATTCACAGTTTACTGCGTGTTTTTACAGGAGGACTAGATTCTAGATCGGTGGCGGGACAGAGTCATTATGTGTGTGGTGTGCTGTGTTTAGATTATCGGAGCACACCACACACAGTACGATCAAAACCAAATCAGTGCCTGATTTTTTTGTCTTCATATGTGAGGTCTGGAACAGATAAAAAATCTCTTCAGATTTAGAAAATCCTTAGGTGTGTACCCCGCCTTACCTGTCGGAACTGCTAGTATTATACGGGAGAAATAGCTAGCAATGAGAATTCACTACAGGTACCCTTTAATGTGCAATCCGTTCAGGCAAATCGGGACATAAACACTATCTTCACACACATTTCAAGCACAAGATCACAAGACAATCCTATCATTTCTGTGCCAAAAACTGGAGTGCACTTGCAGACCACTCAAGTAACAAACTCCACAGTCTTCATGTGTTCTCCGCCAGCTCCGCTTATGTATTCATGTCCATTCCTGGTTTTTGGTAACATCAAAAACAGGAACCAGTGTTTTTCTTTTCTCTCTTCTTTGCTATAAAACAGACGGCGTCCTCACCTGGAGGCTGTTTTACTCTATTGTTTAAGTGTCGGACTCCAAACAGCTGCATCCCCAACAGTGCAGTTCATAAAGGTGTAAAAAAAAAAAAAAGATCTCCATTTTCAGGGACAATTTACAAACACAGAGTTTGTCATGTCTGTCTGCTTTCCTCTGTTCTTTTTTTTTCCTTTTTTATGTCTCAACCATCGCAGAAGCCCACATTCCTCCAGCAAATGTGAGGCTGGATTTGGTGGTGCCAGGACCACACTGTGTACGATCCCCACTGGGACGCAGACCGTGGGCAGGAAGCCAAGCACCACTGAGCCTCCAAGCTGTCTGTACTCCCTCACTGCCGCGACACTACGATGAAAGAAATACATTTACATTAATCATGCCACCATGCTTCTCCAAGGACTCTGTCTCTTCCTGTTGTCCCGTTCTCCGTCAGAAAGGACGTCCTTAATTAGGCGTCTTTTTTTATCCACTGCACAAATTTAACATGTGATATTTTTATGTTTGTGTCTGTTTGACTCTTTAGCAGAAAAAAATAATAGATGTTCAGTTTCAGTCTCACAAAGACAATATTTTAGCAGTAGCAGGACTTATAAATCTTTAAAATGTCATGTAATTACAGCATTAGGTTAGAGGTGAAATTATTGAATTCACTTCCTTCATTGATTTAATCGTATTGATCAAAAATGTTATTTGATGACCTTTTTTTTTTTTTAATCGAAGCTTCGTTTTCTTAATTTCACTGCTTCTGCTGCTTCAGCTGTTGTGTTTCATGCAGACGCTTATTGTGACGCACATGATTCCAGGATCAACACAAAATTGTGTTAGTTATGTTTTCATCAGGGTTTGTCTGTTAGTTTGTTCGTTTATTTTTTTTTTTTTTTAGCGAGATAACTCAAAAAGTTATGGATGGATTTGCATGAAATTTTCAGGAAATGTTGATACTGGCACAAGTAACAAATGATTAAATTTTGGTGGTGATTGGGGGGGGGGGCTGATCTGCCTTGGCGGAGGTCTGTGTTCTCCGATTGCTTTTCTACTTCCATCTTGTTAGTAAGTTTTTAAATTTGTTGAAGACTGCAGTGCAGTGTATTGTTTAGAGATGTCGTTTGACTCGTTCGTACTTCATATTTGGTGCGACTTTGAAAAACTTCCACATTATAAGAGATAGGAAGTGGATTGATGCAATAACTCAGTAAATATAAATGATATCCAGTGTAAATTTCTACAGTCCAGCCCTGATGGGGAGATGACCAAAACATAATGTCCACATGCTGATCAGGATCTTCTTCTGGATCCGGGAACTTACGGAAAATTTAACATGGGCTCTTATGGGGAAAAAAGTTTCAATCATCTTCTTCTCTGAAACTCCAGTTCTGATTGACTTCAAACTTGGTATACAGCTTCTGTATGATGATGTCAACACAAGGTATTGAAATTATTTCAATCCGGATCTGATTCTGGATTTGGTGTGACTTTGAAAAGTGTTCCAATTATAAAAGATAGGAAGTGGATTGATTCAATAAATCAGTAAGTATCAATGATATCAAGTTGGAATTTGAATTTTTTACAGATCTGATTGGAATATGACCAAAACATGGGCTATTTCTGTAATATAATAAATACACAGAACTGGGTGATGATAAATGTCATCTGGATACATTTCCCAAACCTTTTAATTTGGCTGGTAAGCTACAGGACCATTGGTCCTATTTTTCTTTATTTTCATGACCACTGTAATTTCCGGACCATAAAATGCTACTTTTTTCACACACGTTGAACCCTGTGGCTTAAACAATGATGCGGCGAATTCACCGTAGATCAAACACACTCACACTAAATTCTTCAGATCTGTCATTTTGCGCATCATGCACACACCCTCGTCATGGAAAACACACGTATAAATGTATATGAGGCAGCGTTCAAGTTAAAGACGATCGATCTGGCTGTCGAAGAAGGAAATAGAGCTGCTGCGAGTAAGCTTGGCATCAATGAATCGATGGTGAGACGTACATTCAGGTGAGCTCTATAGTCCAGAAATTGTGGTATTTATATTGTAGATTCTCACTGAAGGCATCAAAACTATGAATGAACACAAATGGAATTATGTAGTTAAGAAAAGTGTGATATAACTCAAAGCATGTTTTATATTTTAGATTCTTCATTCTCTGGATGAGCTTCATGAGATAGTCACCTGAAATGTTTTCCAACAGTCTTGAAGGAGTTCCCAGTGATGCTGAGCACTTGTTGTCCATCTGCGGTCCATCTCATGTCATTTAAATGAAAAGGAGAGTCCAAACTTTTGACTGGTAGTGTATATATACTTTTATGTAATTGTTATTTCTATATATCTCTATATATTTCTATATATATTGTTGTTATTTTTCTATAGATATTTTCATATATCCTTTTACTTTTATACTCTTTGTTGTTTCAGCTGTTTCTGGATGAAAGGATAAGTTGTCATTTTTCAGACATGTCTTTAGCTTAGGGCTTCAAAACTCATCAACGTATCAAATATGATACGTTTGGTTTTATAGGGTTAATCGTGCAGCCCTAACCTGTAGTATATAGCAGTTCAACTTTTTTGTCTCCTTTTGTCCTTTTGACACTGCAGCTTTACCAAATTTGGAACTGAAATCCTCAAATTAGCAGAGCGGCAGTACATTTAACTCAGATTGATAGCATATCTGCGTTGTAGCTTTTGCAATACAGTATCATTCATTAATTACAGGCAGTAAATGACTGGGGTGTGCTCCAGTTCACATACTGAAATGGTTTCTCACTGGGACCATCAACATCGGAAACTGCAGCAACATAATGAACTTATTCTGTGCATTCACCGACCAGACATTAAAGTTTTTTTTTAATGCTGCTTTAATCACTTGACTGTTATTGCAGCAGCATGAGGGCAACACGGAGTCATGGTTTGAGTTTGAGGTTTTGCTATGAATTTTAATTCATTAAGGCTGACCTCAGGAATTTTGTGGAGAGTTGGATATGAATCTAATCATTAATTTAATCTAAAATGGGAATATATTCCCCATATTAATTATCTGAGTGGTTAGCTACTAAATAGTTTAAATTGCCTTTCTTTCTTCTGACAGTTGGACTCATAATTATTACTATTGTCAAGTTTATTACTACTGGAAAGCTGTGGTAGTGGATACTTTAATTGGTTTTATCAACACATAAACAGGACACTACTGAAATCCAAAGTGACTGACCAAAAAAACCAAAGGATCTGATGTGTTTCCAAATAAAACTTTCAAACCCACATTACATGAGTGTTAGTAATAGGAACATATGATGCAGTGCGGGATTTTCGCTTATTTGTTGAAATTGGAAGGTGTCAAAAAAACAAAAAGCCTCACAGACTGGACTGCACACTCTTCCTCTGTGGCTGAACACTTATGAACTATTAAGAAGTTTCTCATTTTCTGTGTAAATACAGTTTGTGATCCGATTTTATACTAAGTATTTTGTTATGTTCTGGCACACCTTTTTTCCCTTTGTCTTTCATAGGTTTTTTTTTTTTTTTTTTTTTTTTTTTTATAATTCTCTGTTCTTTTGTTAAGTAATCATTGCTCCCTCCTTATTAGTATTCTTGCCTTTCTAATATTTTTGTATTATATTTCGTGTTCTGTGTTCTTTTGGTAAACAGACAATTAGTTTCCTGCTATCACAGAGTTTATAACTTGGACACTGGCACCAGGCTCGCTCTCTCTGCCTTTAGCTTTTTGTTAGCCTGTGCTTTTGTTTGACCAGGTAAGTCCGGATGTCCTGTTTTTGTCTTTGCTTTTGACAGGATTTAGTTACGGGGTTGTATTTGATAGGGTAGGGGTAGTGGTATGTGGTCAGCTCCGACGGTCCTGTACAGGGTTGGTCTGACCCACATTCTGTCATTTTGTTACGTTTGCCGGCTCACCTTGATCCTTGTTTTTCTATTGAAACTTGTTTGTTTGTTTGTTTGTTTGTTTTGTTTAGGGCACGGTAAGGGGTTAAATCGGAAAACAATCCACAGCAAACTTTAATTAAAAAAAAATAATTTTACAATTTGAACCCTTTTGTCTACTGTGTCCTCTGTAAAATATATTACAAACTTCAGGCCATAACATTCTTTAACTAAATAAACTAACAAGACACATATTTAACCCATAAAGACCCAAACATCCACTGATGACCAAAACCATCTACTGATCCAAAATGTTTCATATCTTTTAATCCACTAATCCTATCAATACATGTAAATAATTGGTGTAAAATACAGGGTGGGGAAGCAAAATTTACAATATTTTGAGGCAGGGACTGAAAGACAGTGTATGACCAATTAGTTTATTGAAAGTCATGAGAATTTATTTGCCACAAGAAAATTGACATAATAGAAAATGTTTTTATTCTATGTGTCCTCCTTCTTTCTCAATAACTGCCTTCACACGCTTCCTGAAACTTGCGCAAGTGTTCCTCAAATATTCGGGTGACAACTTCTCCCATTCTTCTTTAATAGTATCTTCCAGACTTTCTCGTAATAGTTTTGCTCATAGTCATTCTCTTCTTTCCATTATAAACAGTCTTTATGGACACTCCAGCTATTTTTGAAATCTCCTTTGGTGTGACGAGTGCATTCAGCAAATCACACACTCTTTGACGTTTGCTTTCCTGATTACTCATATGGGAAAAGTTTCTGAAAAGGTATGGATAATAGTGTTAGGTATGATTATGACATCAATATATGTTTGGTTTCAAAACAACTGACGTAGTGCCTGCTGAGAAAAAACAACTAAATGTTAATTGTAAATTTTGCTTCCCCACCCTGTACAGTTTGTCATCAGACAAAAGTGAACGTGGAAACACTGTCATCTTCTACAACATTGATTCAACAGTAAAACCTATGGATTTTGATCAATGACAGTGGATGGAGACACTTAGTTTTTTATTAATGTCTTGATAAATTTGCTAAAAAAAAAAAAAAAAAGTCCCTTTTTCATCAGTTTTCTCTGTTTTGATGTAATAATCTTTCAATTGACTGTGAACTTTCATAAACATCTAAATTAAATGTAGAAAATTAAATATAAGGAAATGATATATAGTGGAAAATTGAAAATACAAAAAGGTATTATGATAACAAATGATGATAAATCACTTAAAGGAGTGATATTTTGCTTTTTTAAATGGAATTATACATTTTAAAACATTTCCCTGTGGTCTACATAAACTGTAAATGCTATGCTTAGGTCTGAATTCTTCATTAATTCAACTCCACAGGTCCATCTTCAACCCTATTTCTGAGTAATGACACCAGAAAGTTCATTTTGAGCGCTGGCCCTTTATTTTTTATTTATTTATTTTTTATTCTCTTTTTATATGCGCTGGCCCTTTAAATGCACATGAGCCACTTTAAGCCCCACCCCCTCTAGGTTGTTGGCTGTGTTGCTCTGTCCCGTTCAACCAACAACTGAACATTTTAGGTAATCAGCTCAAAGTTTGGACATATTTTCAGTATGGACTACAACCACTGCTGCTGACAAATAATTTCGTCGTACTCAAAGAAATGTTCTTCGGAAGTCTTGACCTTATATGTGCAAATGTCGTGATGTAACTAGTTATAAAACGTAACAAATTAAGCAGGAATTAAAACAGGTCGTAGAAATCCACTCGATTTTTGCCAAAATAAATATAAAGATAGCTTTGCAGCACCTGGAGGGTTCAAATTCAAACTTTCTGAACTATTAGGGTCCAAATACACAAATAAATGAACCAAAGACTAATAAAAGTGGGTTTAGCAAAATATGACCTCTTTAAGTAAAGATTAAATAGAGAGAAAACTTAATTTAGGAACTCCCAATAGTAGCACTGGGTCTTTATGGGTTAACTACTACAACTGCTATTGTCACTATTATTATGGGTTGCACAGCGGTGCAGTGGGTTTTACTGAGGGGTTTCCTGAGTCATCTCACAGTCCATGGACATCTGGGTCATGAGTTAACTGGTTCTTCTCAACTGCCTACAGGCATGAATGCTCGTTTCTCTCTACATCAAAATGTCGAGGTGTCCATCCCTTAACTGAATCTCAACAGACAACAACCATAAATACAGAAGTCACTCCGCCGAGGAATGGTTAAAGCAGAACTAATTTAATGTTCTGCAATGGAAGAGTCCAAGTCCTGACCTTAATCCAAAATACTGGGGGAGAACCTGAAGCAGGACGTTGATACAAGGAAACCAACCAGTATACCTGAGCAGAAACTGGTCTAATAGTGTGGATAAATGTTCTGTTATAGTTATTATGGGTTGAAAACACGAGATTCATCATTAAGTGTAGTGGCTGTGGTTGCTCATAGTAATGCAACTAGACACAACACACACATTTACCTATAAAGACCCAAACAGCCACTGGTGAGCAAAACTACCTACTGACCTAAACTGTTTAATAACTGTTGTTCAGGATCAATACACTGGGGCACCATAAAGGGTGGGTGGGGGTGTGTGTGACAAATTCAGAGCAGTGGAGGGGGTCCAATGGATACAGGTTAGAAGATTTGAAAATTTTGTGTAAGGTCCGCTGTACACTGTAAGCCCGGACCTCGTATTTACTAAAAGGCTTTAATTACAATGTACTTAAATGATTTAAGTTTTATTACATTACTATAAAATGTTAAGTACATTCTACACTGTAAGACCAGAATTTGTATTTACTAAAATGCTTTAATTACAATGCACTTTAAATGATTTAAGTTTTATGATGTTACTATAAAATGTTCAGTATATTCTACTAATCTGTAGACATAGTTGAAAGTATGAAAAAGTTTAAGTTGAATGGAATTAAATCATTAAGCGTTAGTCATGACCACACCTTTTTATCTTCGCATTGCATTGTGGGTATTGGGCATGTTGTTGAAAATGTGTTATTTTTCTGTGCAGGGGTTCAGCGGGGTTGTGGTGTTAGTGTTAATTTGGAGTTAATGTGTGTATGGCAGTGTTTATTGGCCTTTTTGTGTTTGTTTTTGTATTTTTTGTAAAGCTGCACCATGAGTCAGAGCTGTGTGTTATTGTACAATGGAAATTTTATTGTCTTGTCAAATTAAAAGCACTTCCTGTACTGACAAATGACAGTGAGCTCACTTCCATTCATGCTACAATATATTACGCTGAATGATTTCATAACTATTTTGGTCAGGGATAGGATTTTGAGTTTGATTATCTTAAAAAAAGTTGTTAAATCAATGATAAATTAATCTGGCTGCAACTGAGAAAATTAGTCAGTGTAACCTAAAATGCTGAGTTGAATGGTTGGATAGTGGGGTTGATTTTACAACAGATTTAAAGTACAAATAACTTGTCTTTTAGTGTTTTCTACTTAATAGTTTAAGTTCAGTACTTTTAGCATTAAAGTTGAACCTACTTAAACCAATTGATTAGTCGATCATTACTCAAATCATTTAAGTGCAATCACTTGTCTCAAATTTTTTGAGTAAACTCTACTTATCCGGGCTTACAGTGTATAATAGGGGAATAGAAGCTGTTACTTGGATGTTGAAAGTATGTTAAGTTTCACTTTCACTTCACGCCAGCATTAGTTACATTAGTTATGGACCGCACATCCACGTATATAATTGCTGGCTCTACCCCATGAACATACACCCCCCACCCGCTGCAACAAATCGACAAGATACTGAATTTTACGACGGATCCACGACTTTTAGCTTTCATGGGGCCCACAATTGCTAGCAGCACCCCAGTCAATACATGTAAATAATTGGTGTAAAATACAGTTTGTCGTCTTTTCATGGTCATCAGATATGACCCATTTGGACGTTCAGAGACTCTGTAGTTACCATGGAAACACCGTCATCTTCTACAACATTGGTTCACCAGTAAAACCCATGGAGTTGGATCAGTGACAGTGGATGGAGACACTTGGTTTATGTTCAGTTATTGATATATTTGCTGAAAAAGTCACTTTTTCTTCAGTTTTCTCTGTTTCTGATCTAAAAACACTCAACTTTAATCTGAGTTTTTATGAACGTCCACATTATCAGTAAATTGAATATAAGACAATGCATGATATTCACTGAAAAATTTTGAAACACAGAGGATAATATTACAGCTCTGGAAAAAAATTAAGAGACCACTGCAGTTTCTTATGAAATCAGCATGTGTGCATGTATGACAGCTGTTCCATTCCTGTGTTTGTTGAATTCCAACATAAACACACCTTATTCTACTGAATATACACCTGATCCATGTCTTATTTAAGAAGGAGAAGTATAAAAACCACTACTGTGCCCATCACTATCTTCTTACAATAGGCAAAACAGTGTTATTAGTCCCGCAAAAGTAACTGGAATCAAAAATAACTACTGAAAACCATTGGACTTCTGCTCTGACAATGTTCCCAAACTCTGAGGACTGGTTTTTCTATCAGGACAATGCTCCTGGCCTCAGCTAGGTCAATAAAGGTGTGGCTGACGGACCACCAGATGAAGACCCTGTCATGGCCAGTCCAATCTCCAGATCTGAACCCACTTTGAAAACTTGTGGAGGAAGATGGATGGTCACAAACCATGGAACATGTCTGAGCTTCTTGAATTTCTCTGCCAGGAGCTGCATAAAGTCATCCAACAGCAATGGAGGAGAGACAAGACACATGAAAGCTGTCACTGAAAATCAGAGTTATTCCACCAAATATTGACGTCTGAACTTTTGCCAAGTTACAACATTAGTATTGTGTTGTTTAGAAATGAATATGACCTGTTTTTCTTTATATTATTTGAGGTCTGAAAACACCTGCACCTTTTTGTTATTTTGACTACGTGTCACGTTCTGCAAATACATGCTCTAAATCAGTGTTTCCTGACCTTTTTGAGCCACGGCACATATTTTACATTCGAAAAACTACAAGGCACACCACCAAACAAAACTGTCACAAAAAGTATATTTATTGAAATATAATGTAAAACTGGTCTCAGTTTCCTTCTTCAGTGTGAAACCTGGGCCTGTTTAGTTGAACACAAAGCTAATATTCTTTTGCAGGAATTGAAGAAAGATACACATGAATCTTCCTCAACAGCTTTGAGTCTCTTTTTTTTGGGTGGGAGGGGGGCACATCGGGGGTACACGAGCAACATTGTACACAACATTGGAACAAGAAAGCTGACAGGGGTGCATCAGTGACTCCTTGGATGGACCCCCGGATTGAGGTCCATTGTATGGGGAGGCATATCCTCCCCCGCTCCAACCTGATACCCGGGGTTCGCGGGTAACTCACTGATTCACTAGTGAGGGGGAGGCTTTATCAATAGAGCACACCGCTTTGGGGTTGGTTCATTTTCACTTTCACTTTTATTTTGCAAAGGGAAACAGAAGACTATTGTTGTAGGGTGGATCAATGATGCGTGCAGTCATATGTATCTATATGACGCTGCTCGGTTACAGTACCAATCAGGTGAAATTGGATCATTTTTCCACGGCACACTTGATAATTTCTCACTAGGGATGGACCAAACCACTTTTTTCCAGACCAAGTACAAGTACGAGTACTTACATTTGAGTACTTGCCGATACAGAGTACTGATATGAGTAATCCCATTCCAGTTCTTAGTTCCTTTAGTAAATGTGCTTTATTGTCGTTGTCATTAGTCTGACTGGAACAAAGTGCTGCTACTGACATTTAATGTGTTGGAATGAGCGTTTCTCAATTAATTCTTCAGAGGGCGCCGCTCTGTATTAACCATACTGGACAAATACCACGAAGAAAAGTAAAGTTTTTAGAGGAGAAGACGAAAGTCAGTAATAACAAACATGGAGACGACAGAGGTAACACTCATGTGATACTAATGTTGCAGCTTTTTCGCTGGTAAGGTTTAAAAGTTTAGCTTCAGCAGGAAGAGAAAAGAGAAATGAGTGATAAGTTTTGTTTTCACTTCCGCTGGCGGTGGTCCGCACCGCTCCGTACCTCCATAGTATTATAAGTAGGACTGAAACCGGCCCAGCCCTGGGTAGCTGTCATAAATCTGTCAGTAGTTTTTCTCTAACTCACACAGTCGCTCTTTGAACAGATCCTCTATTTCCACGGTTTCCGGTGGTATTCTCCATCTGGGTACGCATCCATGAGCACCTGGAAAACAGATGGAATGTACGCAGAGGACGAACAGAATGCTGCGTCTGTATCCGTCTGTGTCTGTAATGTTACTTGCAGTCAGTGTTACTTTTATCACCGTCATTTATTTTGAAAAATCTCCACACTCCACACACATTATTCCTCCTCCTCGTACTGGCTGCACTGAACTGGGAATGTCACACGGCTGTAAGTGCTATCGGTGCATTTGTATTGGGTATCTTTTACGAGTACGAGTACAAGTACACACACTGAGTACACTGGTCTACAATTTTTTAGAAATGATTTGCTTCAGAGATTAAATGTGCTAAATGTTACGTATTTTAATAAGATTAATTGGAAAATAAATGACAAAAGTGCCGGTTTGCTGATGTTTTCAAGGTATATGATTAAGTGTTATTACACATATATATTGGTTTATGTCAGTGGCGGCTGCTCGTCTTTCAGACAGGGGAAGCTCATTGTCGGCTTACATCAAAAAAAAAAAAAAAATTGTCAAGTTATTTAAACATAAATTCGGCCCTCCGTTCCTTTTTAAGAAAATGGTCAGTGACCTTATCGTACCAAGTAGGCGTCTTTTCCAGGGACTGGACCAGTGTCTTCTCAATGTCCAGCAGAGCTGGGCGGCTCAGACGGCCTTGGCCCATTGTGTTGTGGGTGTAAGACTTCAGCCTTTTTAAACTAGAGATGCTCCTTTCACTCTGACCTAGCCGACAGTTTGATTGATTTAACTATCTACAAAACGATATTAAACTCGAAGAACAAATGATTAAATTATGTAACTGAAACAAGAAAACACTGAAATTATGTTAAATTGAAACAAGGAAGTACAATGAGTGTGTTTTATTTACAGTGCAAGAAATGAACACGTAATTTCGTAGTGGTTTCTCTCTTGATTTCACAGCAGAATGCACGACGGTATTAAACTGAACTGTGTCAGTGAAGGAGTAGATCTGAAAATAGCTGTCAATCAAACGGGGTTCAGCCTTTCGACTGATCCTCCAATCAGCACGTGGGATTCTGGCGTCCAGCCCGGCCGAGCTCCGCCCACAGCTCCATTCACCCCCAGAGACGCCCGGCGTCCAGGGGCGGGACAAAATCGTGGCATTTATCCAATTACCGTCCAGTTTTGAGGCAATGAAAAAAACTGTTCCACTCAGTCCCATTGAAGCCCAGAGACGCCCACAGTCTACGGACAAATGCACTGAGCAGAGATGTATGAGAAAACAGCGCAACGGGAATGGAGGAGAAGTGAACAACATCGCGTCTATTGATTTGTGATAAAGCTGATTCTGAACGAACTCATCTTTGAGATGAACGTGTTCTAACACATTTGTAGTCAATGAAATGTCAACACAACCGAACATATTTAACCATTTAATTTTCGTAATTTTAAGGGAAGCCGGGTTTCCCTTACAGTCTATGAGAAATCGCCACTGGTTTATGTACATTTATGTAATAGTTTTATAAATCTTCCACTAAATAGAACCTGTAAAGTGAATGTATTCTAATGTGCAGACAGTGTTTTGAAGTAGATCTTGTAGCTCTGAGACAAATATTCCTTTTGAGTCAAACCCATTCTCTCATTAATTCTTGAATTTCACATTTTGACCCAAGGCTGTATCTTGGAAAGTTCAGCCAACCAGCATTTTTTACTCGATTTTTCTTTATCAGTGACTCTCATGTGGTAAAATTTCATTACTTTTATTCTGGAAGCATTTTCCTTGTAGACCAGTGGTATCGGAGCCGATGCCCGATACCGGTATCGGATCGGTGCATCCCTATTTCTCACCGCACACTAATGTGCCACGGCACAGTGGTTGGGAAACACTGCTCTAAATAACAATATTTTATTTGGAATTTGGAAGAAATGTTATCGGTAGTTTAGAGAATAAAACAACAATGTTCCTTTTACTCAAACACATACCTAAAAATGGTAAAATCAGAGAAAATGTTAATTTTGCAGTGGTCTCTTATTTCTTTCAGGAGCTGTTTAATAAATGGGGATAAATTACTTAAAGGTTAAATCTACAGAAAATTTCATCTGGAAGAAAATATTGTAATCAGTTTTACAATGTTACTACTTTATAGGAAAAACTCCACTGCAAATACTCACAATAAAATCAAGCACATAATGTTCAGCAAGCATTCACATAGCTACCAAACAGAAAATGCATCTCAAACATTTAGAACAAAGGCCAATAAAAAAAAAAAGTGCTGTTAAATGTGTCTTGTAAAATGTCCTTGAGACTTTTGAAAGGACTTGTAATAAATTGCATTCGTATTATTATCGTTAGTGCATATTTATATTACAAGTGAAACCTTCATCCAGCTCCTTTTGCAAAAGCAGATGGTTGTTATGGGATTTAGACCACAGTTGACTGACAACTTGGCTCTGTTAGACCCCGCATTAGAAGCATTAGAAGTCGTCAGTATCTTTAAAAAATGTTTCCAATTAGAGACACAGGCAGCCTGCTGGCATCGCTCTACCAGCAAATGTTCACATACTAAAGCCTACAAAGGAAAGCGATCATTGATCTGAACATTAGAGGCAGATAAATGATCACCTCAGTGTTCACTTAGACTGAAACACATTTAGAAGTGACATATGGTCTATCATGCATACACACATTCACCAACTTGTGATAACCCATCCATTTCCTTGATATCACCGTGGGAATATCAATGTCGTGCTGTTTTTGTGCAGTTTCCAGGCTTGTGGATTTATTACAGACACCACAAAAATACCATCTCACAGCTCTGAGACTGTGTGTTTTCCTTTAGTTCGGCTTTACTCTGCTGGAGGAAAATCTGCATATAGATTGAGAACGTCATGTGAGGTACACATATGATTTTGAAATGTTTCCTCTGAAATCCCTCTTAACCATTAAATCTCTACATTTACAGAAGAAACACTTGTAATGTTAACTGAACTCCAAACTAACTCGTGTCCAGAAATAATCAAGGCAGATAGTATATAAAAACTGCACAACTGAGTTTTATTTTTTATTTTTACTTTTGTGTCAGTTCCCAAACGCATTTTTCTCTCTATTTAACCTTTCGTAAGTGATTTATCTTCATTTATTATGATATTATCCTCTGTATTTTGCATTTTTCACTGTAAATCTTGTATTTTCCTCTATTTAAATTAGATGTTCATGAAAACTAAGAGTAGATTCAAAGGTTATTATACCAAAACAAAAAAAACTGAATAAAATTGTTTTTTTTAGCTACAGATATCAATAACTGAACATAAACCAAGCATTTCCATCCACTGTCAATTCAATTCAACACACTTTATTTATCCCAGAGGGGCAATTTAAAAGAACATAAAGGGGCTGCCATGGCTCAGGAGGGTAGAGCAGGTCCTCCAATAACCGAAGGGTTGGCGGTTTGAATCCCACTCTGTCCTAGTCAGTCCATTGTGTCAGACATTGTGTCTCTGTGTGTATGAATGTGTATAAATGTTCGGTGGTGGTCGGAGAGCGAATTGGCAGCCACGCTTCTGTCAGTTGTGGCAGTTGTGGATACAAATGTCATTTACCACCAGAGTGTGAATGTGAGAGTGAATGAATAATGGATCACTGTAAAGGGTAATTAATATAAAGGGCTTTGGGTGCCTTGAAAAGCGCTATAGAAATCTAATCCATTATTATTATAAAAGTAGCTTTAAAAGGCAACACCTTTCACAAACTTAAAACATAATGTGCGCGCACCTGACTCATCAGGCGTACTACTGCGCCCAGTGGCCTGATTTATCAGTGCATGGCAAAGTTTTTGGCCAGACGGACTGATGACCAACTGATGACAATACCATGTGGCCAGTGTGGTTGAGGGTAAAAACACAAACAGTCTGGGGTCGACACACACAAAAACAAAGAAAAACACATAGGTAAAGTGCTTACCATTGATCCAGTGACGTGCAGTCAGAGGAGGCAGGGGAGGTAGAGCCTCCCTTGTCAATCTTGAAAAGAAAAAAAACTTGACTATAAAATATAATAAATGTTGATAGTTGTCAGCTGGTATGTCCTATAAAGTCATTTTCCGTTCGAATCCAATATTGTTATTACTTTTTTTTTTTTCAATTAGAATAGCATAATTTCTGCATGCTCCATTCAAATACAGGGAGGAGAGGCAGCGCTGTGCTGTGCCTCCAGGAGAACTGTCTCCTCCCCTCATGAACTCTGCTGGTACCTGATGAAAATATTGTGTCGCTGTCCCTCTGTATATCGCAGTTAAAATGCTTTCAAACACTCTGATTATATCCTCTATCTATTCCATAATCTGCATAACGTATGGAATGTGTTTCTGTAATGTGTTTAGGCTTAATTATTAATCATAAAACCGCAGTGAAAAAGTCACTAGGGGAGGCAAACAGTACCCCTGCCTCATGATAGATGGCGCCAGTGAGTCCACAGATTCATGTGCTTATAATCTTCTTCGTTCTTTTTTATACACTTTAATTCACCAGGATCGGCGCATGGATTTCATGTACAAATAAAGGTAAGACCATAAACTTTTTTTCATTACCTCCGCCAAGGAGGTTATGTTTTTGCCAGGGTTTGTTTGTCTGTCTGTCTGTTTGTCTGTCCGTTAGTGTGCAGCATAACTCAAAAAGTTATGGACAGATTTTGATGAAATTTTCAGGGTTTGTTGGAAATGGGATAAGGAAGAAATGATTAAATTTTGGTGGTGATCGGGGGTGGGGGGGCCCACGGGGGGGGCGCAGACCAGAAAATTTCATCAAAATCTGTCCATAACTTTTTGAGTTATGTTGCACACTAACAGACAGACAAACAGACAGACAGACAAACAAACCCTGGCAAAAACATAACCTCCTTGGCATGGGGGGACCCACGGGGGGGGGCACTGATCAGCCTTGGCGTAGGTCTGCGCTCTCCGAGTGCTTCTAGTTTTTAGTTTGAAATGGCTCTTTTTGAAGGTTTCCTGTTGAGTTCCTGCCAGTCTACCTATGCTGACTTGATGCAGAGCCCATATACCCAGGCCATTCCTTTTGCTCACTCTCTCTATTCCAGTTTCTCAGGCCACCATATATTTGTAGATCTGGCTCTGAAAGAGTCAGTGCCTCCCCAGCCATGAACCCCACTGCACGTCACTGCATTGATCCAACTCCATGGGTTTTACTGGTGAATCAATGTTGTAGAAGATGACAGTGTTTCCACAGTAACTACGGAGCCTCTGAACATCCAAATGGGTCATATCTGATGACCATGAAAAGATGAAAAACTGTATTTTACACCAATTATATACATGTATTAATAGAATTAACGGATCAACAGGTATTAAACATTTGACATCATTAGATGGTTTTGGTCACCAGTGGATGTTTGGGCCTTTATGGGTTAAATATTTGTCTTGTTTGTTTAATTTAAATTTCTTTATTTAGTAAAAGTACTTGCACTAAAATTGGATCACATACTGTATTGACACAGAAAGTGAGAAACATTTATTTATTTGTAACTATTAACAACATCTATTAAATAGTTTATATCAGTAGGTGCTTTTGGTTATTGGTGGATGTTTTGGTTTTTATGGGTTAAATTACACTCCCTGTGTTCGACATGTCGCAGTTTTTAACTAATCTCCCTGATCAAATGTAGATGAACAGTTTTTTTTTTTTTCAAACAACAGTGTTAGATTTTGATTCTGATCATTTTCAAACACACAAACATGTCCAACACATGACTCTAATTATCTGTGTGGTCTTCAAAAAGCCCATGATGACACTCCTGGTATTTTTTGGTGAAATGCATAAACATCATTGTATGCTCTGAATCAGAAAATAAAATTATTTTGATGACTATCAGCCCACGCTCACATCTTGCTAATTGCCCATGAAGTCATTTCCATAAATAATAGCTCCTGTTTATTGCAGAGGCCCCATCTGTCACACAGGAGTAATCAAATGAGCACTGTGACTTTGAGTAATGGCACCTACGTGTCGAAATTGGCACACTCCACCTCCGAACCCATGGAGAGCAGTTCTGCAGCTCATAAGATACCTGTATCCTATATATAGTCATTCAGCAAGAAAAACACATTTTCAGGCTTATATTACACTATCAAGGTAGAGTGTGTGTCAGAATCAGATGCTATCGAGTGCTACTTTATAGAAAGACTCTATTTTCACAGCAGGGCCGTTGTCTGCATAGATGCCACATGTATGTTTACTGTAGGCCTGTAACGGTACGCAAAATTTTCACTTTGGTACGTTTTCAGTTTTGAAAGTTTTGAAAGTTTGTTTTTTTTTCGGTTCAGTACAGGAAGAAAGAAAACCCCACAAAATGTTTTTAATGCATTTATTATGAATTTTTTAAGATTTTTCCCCAATTTTTGGAGACAATAGAATATAGAAAAAACAGGAATAACATAATTCTGCTGCTATAAATCAAATAAATCAAATGTTAATAAATGTATTTTAAACATCAGTATTGCACTTTTCCCTGAAAGGTAGTTTTGAACAAACAAAAATCTAATCCCAGTTCTGTCAGTTCACATTCTGCATAAAAATAACAAAAAAAATTCCACATGAAGTGCAACATTAAGAAGAGGGCAAACTGGTATAGTCTTTTAACCCTTTCATGCATGAATTATGAAAAAAGTATCTAGATTTTTTTTTTTTAGGTTGATTTTATTTCATAAAATTAGGATGAAGTTGAAATGCATTTTGAATGTTTTTAAAAATATGGTTTTATTAAGAAGATATTTAACCTTCTCAGACCCAGGAAACTACAAGTTTGGGCTTTTTTTTAATTTAAACAATTGCATTTCTGCAACAATTGCAACAATTCATTTTATATGCATATAATCAAAAGTGTTCATTTTATATAATCAAAAGTATTCATTTTATATCCATATAATCAAAAGTGTTCATTTTATATCCATATAATCAAAAGTATTCATTTTATATAATCAAAAGTATTCATTTTATATCCATATAATCAAAAGTATTCATTTTATATCCATATAATCAAAAGTATTCATTCTATATCCATATAATCAAAAGTGTTCATTTTATATCCATATAATCAAAAGTATTCATTTTATATCCATATAATCAAAATTGTTCATTTATATCCATATAATCAAAAGTATTCATTTTATATAATCAAAAGTATTCATTTTATATCCATATAATCAAAAGTATTCATTTTATATAATCAAAAGTATTCAGTTTATATAATCAAAAGTATTCATTTTATATAATCAAAAGTATTCATTTTATATCCATATAATCAAACGTATTCAGTTTATATCCATATAATCAAAAGTATTCATTTTATATAATCAAAAGTATTCATTTTATATCCATATAATCAAAAGTATTCATTTTATATCCATATAATCAAAAGTATTCATTTTATATCATCAAAAGTATTCATTTTATATTCTTATGATCAAGAGTATTCATTTTATATTCAAAAAGTATTCATTTGCATGCCAAAAGTTAAATTTCAGTATAATATGATGGTAGATCCGATTTGTAAGTTGTGTTAATAAGTTGACAGATAACATTGTAGACATTTTTATTTTAGTTACACATTCCAAACTTCAAAATTTCAACAATATTATGTTTGTATAACATTGTGTGTAATGCACATGTACAAGTGATAAGTTGAAGCATAATACTGTTAAAATTTAGCTTATTTTTCTCAAGAAATTCAATTTTTTTCTGGTTATTCACATCTTTTTTGTGAAAACATAATTCGGAATGTAAACATTTTCATAATTTAATGTTTTTTATTGCAGTAAAATGAAGAGAAAAACTTGGAGTTGTCATTATTTATAGGTTTTTTACTATAATTTTAATGGTTTGGCCCACTTGAGATCGAATTGGGCTGAACGTGGCCCCTGAACTAAAATGAGTTTGACACCCCTAACTTAGAGACTAGACACATCTAACACCAACGGCCCGAAATTTACACGACACTTCAATATGTCCGTTTGGAACTTCCGCAGATTTAAAGTTCCGCATCGACTGACGTCTTTAGTTCCTTTTTCTTTTTCTCATCATACTGTGCCGTTTCAGTACAGCTGTGTACCGAACCGAACAGGTGTGTACTGAAACGGTTCAGTTCGGTACAGGCCTAATTTACTGCACTACTTGTTTTGATACAACTTTTTTTAAAGTTACAGCTTTCCTTCTGTAAAATAAGTGTACGTTCATGGCTGTTGAGTCGTATGAGGACAGATGTAACCCGTATATCTAGGATAGCATGACGTTAATGGTCTCAAATATCATATTTAACAGAGTCAGTTTAGCAATTATATGCTCCATTTGACTGCAGCCCATAATGTCCCCCACTGTTTTCTGGTTCAGCACCCACTGTGTGTCTGTAATCTTCATAGAGCGTTTGATTTAATATTGGTGCACTGGCAAATGACTGCTCTCAATATCATTCAAAGTGTAAAGTTTTAAGTTGAGATAATAACGCACTGTGCAAAATGTTCAAGAGCAGTGTGTAAATTCGGAGTATTCCGAAAGAATACAGTGTAATTAGAAACTTCTGAAGTAGGATTTGAAGGAATTGGCTGTTGTCCTTGTTTTACCCTCTAATTAAGCAGAATTAGACATGCTCCATCTAAATTCCATAGCTGTACTGGTTGTACCAAAGTGTCTTTTGACCATTTTTTGGGACCCGAGCACAGAATCAGCACCGTTTTGATCTTGTAACAGTGTCAGATGAATTTATTAATCTGTGTGATAGCGTATGCTTTAGCTGATCATAACAGCCTAATTTAACTTTTATATTTCTGTGAATAGATACAACACATACACACAAATGTCACAACTTTTAGAATGTTGAGTAGAAATTATTACTTTACTTATTTTAAGTGTTTTTGCTGCAAAATAAGAAACAGAGTTGGTAAACTGATTCCCATTGTTCCTATAACAGTGACAATAAAGAATTATTCTATTCTGTTCTATTGTGTTCTATTCTTCTGCATTCTATTCTGTGCTATTTTGCTCTATTCTATTCTATTCTCTTCTATTCTATTGTGTTCGATTCCATTCTATTCTACTGTATTCTATTCTGTTCTGTGCTACTCTGCACTGTTCTTTTGTGTTCTATTCTATTCTATTCTATTCTATTCAATTCTATTCTATTCTATTGTGTTCTATTTTATTCAGTTCAATTCTGTTCTATTCTATTCTATTCGGATCTACTCTGTTTTGTTCTATTGTGTTCTATTCTATTGTGTTCAATTTTATTCTATTCAATGCTGTTCTATTCTCTTCTCTTCTATTCTATTCTGATCTACGCTGTTTTGTTCTATTGTGTTCTATTCTATTGTGTTCTATTCCATTGTGTTCAATTCTATTCTATTCTGTTTTGTTCTATTGTGTTCTATTCTGTTCTATTCGGATCTACTCTGTTTTGTTCTATTGTGTTCTATTCTATTGTGTTCTATTTTATTCTATTCTGTTCTGTTCTATTCTATTCTGATCTACTCAGTTTTGTTCTATTGTGTTCTATTTTATTCAATTCAATTCTGTTCTATTCTATTCTATTGTGTTCTATTTTATTCAATTCAATTCTGTTCTATTCTATTCTATTGTGTTCTATTTTATTCAATTCAATTCTGTTCTATTCTATTCTGATCTACTCTATTCTATTCTATTCTGTTTTGTTCTATTGTGTTCTATTTTATTCTATTCCATTCTATTCTATTGTGTTCTATTTTATTCAATTCAATTCTGCTCTGTTCTATTCTATTCTATTGTGCTCTATTTTATTCAGTTCAATTCTGTTCTATTCTATTCTGATCTGCTCTGTTTGTTCTATTCTATTCTATTCTGTTTTGTTCTGTTCTATTCTATTCTATTCTATTCTATTCTATTCTATTCTATTGTTTTCTATTCTATTCTGTGTTTTTAAATGACTGTCAGATTTAGTATACATGTGATTTTCTTATATATTGCTTGTATATAATATTACTTGTCCATATTTCTATGTGGCGGCTGTGATCTAGAAGGTCGGAGGAGCAGTTTGGTACTGAAGGGTCATCAGTTGTTTGGGTCTTTATGGGTCAAACTTCTGATAGATTTCTTTTATATCATATCCAAATTTGCTTGCTTACTATGCTATAACTGAGTTAGTGGTCATGGAACTTGCAGTCTCGGCGTCTGAACTGCAGCGTACTGAACTTAGTTGCCAGTGGGGTCTCCAGAGGTTTGTGACACGACGCTGTTAGCTGCCTAATGGAGCTCAAGACACATGACATTGGTTTTTACTTCTGATAAGATGGCGCCGTGGGCTGAGAGAGAGAGACGTTTAATTATATCTTGATAAACAAATCAAATTCAAATCCTACTCCCTGATGTCAGACACTTAGCCGTTTAACTACTGAAGTGAATGAGTGCACCAGCAGATATTCATAATACAGGTACAGAAGGAGGAGCTGCAGCCTTCACAGACCAGCTCTATATGGAAAGGCTCAGGAGATAAGCTTTTGTTATGATTTGGCGCTTTCTAGATAAAATTTGATTGATTGAGCTTTTACTGTTTGGTAAACTGGAGGTTTAACTGGATTGGTGATGGGTTTATCTGCTTTAATTTTGACAGCCCTAGTTCTAACGCAAATATTTTTATTTTCGTCATGTCCCTTCCCTTTTTGGCTCCGTACCTTTTTAACAAGTCTTCAGTTTTACTCTATTAAATATCTGTTCTTGGGTGAATAAAAATGACTTTTAAACCATAAAGACCTAGGGCAGGGGTGTCAAACTCATTTTTGTTCAGGGGCCATATTTTGCCCAATTTGATCTCAAGCGGGCCAGACCAGTAAAATAATGATTTAACCCTTTCATGCATGAATTATGAGAACCTTAGTCAACATTTTTTTCTTCAGTGTTTAGCCATGAAAAAAAACAATGCGATCAAGTTTTTTTTTTTTTTTTTTGCTATGGAGTTACAAAAATATCCATGCATTTAATTTTTGAAGTAAAGAAACATGTGTTTAAAACCCAATATCAGAAAGTGAGATGAAAACAATGAAATAAAAACATTTTTAATGCTGCTAATCTGATGTCTTCTCACATTTTAACATATTCTAATGCTAGTAATTACTCACTTCATGGAGATAATATGCAAAAAAAAACCCTTCTTGTCTAATAAATAACAACTGATTTACACTCAAACATGTTACTGCAGATCAGGTTTATCAAGAACAGCAAAGTTACAGTAATGGTCTGAATTACAGTGTATGGGATGGTGCATAAGCGTCCACTGTGTTGGCTGATATGGAACTAAAACAACAAAACCCATTAATATACAAGAGAACAGCTGGAGAAGAACTGTCCACTGGAGTGGACAGTGAATGAAAGGGTCAATAACCTATAAATAATGACAAATCTAAGTTTTTCTTTTTTTTTAGTACTAAAAAAATCCAATTAAATTATGAAAATATTTACATTTTACAAAAAAGATGTGAATAACCTAAAAAAACAGAAATTTCATTAGAAAAATTAGTGCAATTTTAACAATATGATGCCTCGACTTATTATTTATACATGTACGTTACACACAATGTTACATAAAGATTTGGTAACAGGCAGAATATTGTTAAAATTTTGGAGTTCAGAACTAAAATTTGAATAATTTCTACAATATTCCATTTCTTATTATTATTATTAACCCAACTATAGATCACAGTGGATCCATAAATGCACAAAATATTTAGTAACAGGCAGAATATTGTTAAAATTGCACATTTCAGGTTGTTCATCTCTGCTTTTATTTATGTATTGATTTGCATTTTATTGTGAAAGAATAGTTTTGTAAATGTAAATATTTTCACAGTGAAATGTTTTTGTTTTTTTTTCAATTAAATTTTTTCCACATAAGAAAATTTGTCGTGGTCGTTATTTATGGGTTAGTGTGTTGTTATTTTGACTGTAGATCACGTTGGTCTGTATGTGGAAACCTGAACCATAATGATTTGGACAACCTGGACTGTTCGGGTTAATTTTTGCACTTTCATCCTGCGGGCCACATTGGAACCTTTGGCGGGCCAGATTTGGCCCCCGGGCCGCATGTTTGACACCTGTGACCTAGAGCTACTTTTGTGTCAGTTACCAAATAAATTTTTCTCTATTTATTCTCTATTTCTCTCTCTCTATTTAACCTTTCTTAAGTGATATACCACCATTTATCTTAATATTATCCTCTGTACTTTGCTTTTTTTCATGTGAAAATCAGGTATTTTCCTATATTTAATTGACTGATCATGGACTTTAATCATCATGGTGAGATTACATTTGAGGGTTATTATATCAAAAACAAAGAAAACCTAAGAAAGGTGACTTTTTCAGTAAAATATATCATTATCATTGGTTACCACGAACACAAACTCATTATTCTTTCCGTCAAAATTACTCAAATTCACAGATGTTGTGGACTGTCAAACAGCACAAATAATGTACAAAGCTAAAACATAATCTGTTACCAGCAAATATACAGAAATTATTCAGTATTCATGAAGGGGGCTTACAATTTAAGGAGGAAAATTAACTTTAAAATTCACTTAATACGCACGACTAGGAAAGGTTTTTGTGTTTCTGTCAGGGGGGTGAGACTGTGGAACAGATTCAATATAGAGTTCAAGCAATGTCCAAGCATGATAGAATTTAAAAGGAGGTACAAAGACACAATTTTTCAGAGGTACAGGGATGAGGGAGGTGTTGGGGATCACTGGGGGTTATAAGGATGGACAAGTATGTGTATCTGTATATATATGTATGTGTATATGTATGTGTATGTGTATGTATGTACGTACAGGTGTGTGTGTGTGTGTGTGTGTATATATATATATATATATATATATATATATATATATATACATCTGTGTATGAATATGTATTTATATATGTGTGTTATTGTATTATGTGTTTGTGTAAATCATATTATATTTGTTCATAATAATATAAAGCCGGAAACCAAATTATTTAATAGTATCAGTCATATTATAGTATGTAGTATAGATATGCTTAGACTAGGAAGATTATTCCTGTTATTAATTTTTTAAGGAGATGGGGTGGGAGTTTAAAAGTTATGCTTCTTCTCACTCCTTTTCAAATATATATTATGTCTTATGTATAAGTGTTTTGTTTATTTATTTTCTTCTGTTGTGACATTCATATTTGAAATAAATACATCCATCAGTCAATTAACTGAATGTAAAAACAAGTGTGTCAGTTCCACTGTCACTGATCCAACTCCATTGGTTTTAATAATAATAATAATAATAATGATAATGGATTGGATTTATATAGCACTTTTCTAGACATCCGAAGCGCTTTACATTATTAACCCATTATTCATTCGCTCTCACATTCACACTCTGGTGGTGGTAAACTACATTTGTAGCCACAGCTGCCCTGGGACAGGCTGACAGAATTTACTGGTGAATCAATGTTGTAGAACAGGGGTGTCAAACATGCGGCCCGGGGGCCAAAACCGGCCCACCAAAGGTTCCAGTCCGGCCCGCGGGATGAATTTGCAAAAATTACACTTCCGACATTAACAATCAAGGATTTTGAACTCGTTTTAGTTCAGGTTCCACATACAGGACAATGTGATCTCAACTAAAATAATAACATAATAACCTATAAATAATGACTCCAAATTTTCTTAAACATGATATTACATTACACCAATAAATAATGACAACTCCATATTTTTCTCTCTCTTTTATCCAATCCATAATATGCATGTATAAAAGGTAAGTTGAGGTGTAATATTGTTAAAAGTGCATTTATTTTTCTCAAGAAATCTCTTTTTTTTCAGGTTATTCACATCATTTTTGTTTGGATAGTTTGTCAGTGTACATATTTTCATAATTAAATTTTGATTGCACTAAAACAAAGAGAAAATTTTGGAGTTGTCAGTATTTACAAGTTATTATGCTATTGTTTTACTGGTCTGGCCCACTTGAAATCAATTTGGGCTGAATGTGGCCCCTGAACTAAAAGGAGTTTGACACCCCTGTTGTAAAAGATGATGGTGTTTCCACGGTAACTACAGAACCTCTGAACGTCCAAATGGGTCATATCTGATGACCATGAAAAGACAATAAACTGTATTTTACACCAGTCATTTACATGTATTGATAGGATTAGTGGATCAACAGGAATTAAACAGTTCAGATCAGTAGATGGTTTTGGTCCCTGGTGGATGTTTGGGTTTTTATGGGTTAACGGATGGTTATTGGCACTAATGACATCCCCTGTATTTGGCGTATTTATGATGCTAAAGACCTTCAGAACAAAACGCTGACTCCTTAAGACCAATCAGGAAATGATCATTTCATACATTTTCCTGAAACTGAATGAAGTACGTGAATGACATATATCGCCAGACAAAGGACGATCTGGTCAAGTTATTATCAAACACGTAGTCAGATTCCTCCTTAGTTTTCAACCCCATCAGAAGTCTTTCAGACAGAAAATGCCAAACCAGTCATTAAAGACAGATGAAGTGAGATTGGAACTCGTTTTCCTCTAGGGTAAGTAATATTATAACAGCTTCACGTCTTGCATATTGCACATTTTGCAGATAATATGTAATTCCTGCTGCTTGGAGCCTCTCAGTCCAAACAACAACAAAAGATGTAGTAGTGGATGAGACTGTAAATCACAATCTGATCAGTGGAGTTGTTTTAACACCAAATTATGTACACAGAGAAGAGTGTGTTTTAAAGTTTTTATTACGTCTGTCTGTTTGTTTGTTTGTTTGTTTGTTTGACTGTTTGTTAGCAAGATAACTGAAAAAGTTATGGACATATTTTGATGATATTTTCCGGAAATGTTGATACTGGCACAAGGAACAAATTATTAAATTTTAGTGGTGATCAGGGGGTGGGGGGGGGGCATGATGTTGAATGAAGTACAGACACATAATATTATTTCATTCTAATTGTTGCATTTCTATAAGTAGAAGAAGAAGAAGAGGAAGAAGAAGAATCTAGAATGCAACACACACTGAACTTCCTTACTTTAACCCATCACTAGCTGACCAGAGGTGGGTAGAGTATCCAAAAATTAGACTCAAGTAAAAGCACTGTTACTTTAGAAACATATTACTGAAGTGCAAGTAAAAAGTAGTCATCCAAATAATTACTCAAGTAAAAGTAAAAAAAGTACTTAATGAAAAAAATACTCAAGTACTTCCTGAGTAACATCATATTTATTGTTCTTTTAAATTCAGCAATTACTAAATGAAATATTAAAATAAAATATAGAAAATATATATGGGAACATTACAGTTAGTACAAATACCTCACAATAAGCATTGTTGGTTCCATCACTTTAATATTTCTAGTCTGTTCTTATGGAGGCAGATACTGTGCATGCTTTTCTAATTACTTTTACCAGTTAGCCTCGATATCTTTAAACTTGTCTTCCCCTTCTGTCAAATTTCTTTGAGTCTTGTGAGTTTTTGACGGAAATCTTTCTAACAAAACAAAACAAATGGTTCGTGCATTAACAAATGACCAAAAATAAAAGTAACAAGTAGAATGTACATCATTGTAATGGAGTAGAAGTAGCGTTTCTTCTTCATAAATATACTTGAGTAAGAGTAAAAAGTATGTCGTATTGAAAGTACTCTTAAAAGTACAATTTATGTAAAAAAGTTACTTAAGTAAATGTAACAGAGTAAATGTAATGCGTTACTACCCACCTCTGTAGCTGACCTTACAGGAACAAACACTGTAGACCAGGGGTGTCAAACATGCGGCCCGGGGGCCAAATGCGGCCCGCAAAAGGGTCCAGTTTGACCCCTGGGATGTTTTTGCCAAGTGCAAAAATTCCACAGTCTTGAATTGAATTAAGCAAAAAAAATTTTTTTTGCTTGAATTAAGGAAAAAATCTTAAATTAAGTAAAAAAAAATCTCCAATTAAGCCAAAAAAAAAAAAAAAAAAAATCTTCAATTAAGTAAAAAAAATCTTCAATTAAGCAAAAAGAAATCTCAAATTTAGCAAAAAATCTTGAATTAAGCAAAAAAAAAATCTTCAATTAAGTAAAAAAAATCTAGAATTAACAACTTAATTTTTTTCCCCCTTTGTTTTAGTGCAAAAAATACCATTAAATTATGAAAAAATTAACATTTACAAACTATTCTGTAACAATAAAATGTGAATAACTAAGCACAATTTGAACTATTTTCTTCCTGTTCCTCAGTGTTTAGTGTCTTTGTAGATCTGATCCATAATGCACATGGACAAATGAGAAGTTGAAGAATAATATTGTTAAAATTGCACTAAATTTTCTTATGTTTTTAAATTTAAATTTCAGTTTTTTCAGGGTTTTTTTTTTTTTTTTTGGATAGTTTATAAAAGTAAGTATTTTCATAATTTAATGGGGTTTTTTTTACACCAAAACAAAGACAAAAATTTGGAGCTGTCATTATTTATAGGTTATTATGTTATTATTTTTCTGGTCCGGCCCACTGCAGATCAAATTTACCTGAATATGGCCCCTGAACCAAAATGAGTTTGACACCCCTGCTGTAGACCATGAACGGTGGGCTGCCATGTCAGGGGCCCCTGGAGTAAATGGAGCATTAAGTACCTTGCTCAAGGGCCAACAAAAATCAGCAAATAATTTCTCAAACTGATGACCCTTCAATACCAAACTGCTTCTCCAACCTTCTAGATCACCACCCCATGGAAATATGCACAAGCAATATTATATGCATGGAATATAAAGAAAATCACATGCACGCTAAATCTGACAGTCACCTAAAACCTAGAATAGAACACAATAGAACAGAATCCACCCCCCCGATCACCACCAAAATGTAATCATTTGTTCCTTGTGCCAGTATCAACATTTCCTGAAAATTTCATCAAAATCTATCCATAACTTTTTGAGTTATCTTGCTAACAGACAAACAAACAAACAAACAAACATCGATGAAAACATAACCTCCACTGTTCCTTGGTAGAGGTAATAATAACAAGCTTCTAACCTACTAGCTTTGCAAATCACCGGCATGTAACCTAGTGCCACATTATTCACATTACAAGAACACATATTTATAATTAGTGGTGGTTATAACTTACACAATCTCCATGGTATTAGCCATTTTTTGTCTTAACCCTGTAAAATCAATTGTATCATATTTGCTACACCAGGTTTTGAGAATTCTATCTAATCTAAAACGTCAATACTTTCCTTTAAAGGGGTCATATTTTGCTAAACTCACTTCTATTAGTCTTTGGTACATTTATTTGTGTATTTGGACCCTAATAGTTCATAAAGTTTGAATTTGAACCTTCCAGGTGCTGCAAAGCTATCTTTATATTCATTTTGGCAAAAAATTGAGTAGATTTCTACAACCTGTTTTAATTGCTGCTTAATTTGTTACGTTTTACATTACGTTTTATCACGTTACGTTTTACACTGAACAAAAATATAAATGCCCCACTTTTGTTTTTGCTCCCATTTTTCATGAGCTGAACTCAAAGATCTAAAACTTTTTCTACAAACACAAAAGGCCTATTTCTCTTAAATATTGTTCATAAATTTGTCTAAATCTGTGTTAGTGAGCACTTCTCCTTTGTCCTTTGCTGAGATAATCCATCCACCTCACAGGTGTGGCAGATCAAGATGCTGATTAGACAGCAGGATTATTGCACAGGCGTGACTTAGGCTGGCCACAATAAAAGGCCACTCTAAAATGTGCACTTTTACTGTATTGGGTGGTCCAGGGGGGTCAGAAAACCAGTCAGTATTTGGTGTGACCACCATTTTCCTCGCACAGTCTTCTTCATGAATTCTCTGAAACAGCTTTGGAGATGGCTTATGGTAGAGAAATGAACATTCAATTCACAGGCAAAAGCTCTGGTGGACATTCCTGAAGTCAGCATGCCGATTTCATATTCCCTCAAAACTTGTGACATCTGTGGTATTGTGCTGTGTGATAAAACTGCACATTTTGGAGTGGCCTTTTATTGTGGCCAGCCTAAGTCACACCTGTGCAAAAATCCTGCTGTCTAATCAGCATCTTGATATGCCACACCTGTGAGGAGGATGGATTATCTCAGCAAAGAAGAAGTGTTCACTAACACAAATTTAGACAGATTTGTGAACAATATTTGAGAGAAATAAACCTTGTGTGTACACAGAAAAAGTTTTAGATCTTTGAGTTCAGCTCATGAAAAAACAAAAGTGGGGCATTTATATTTTGTTCAGTGTATATTGTTACATTATGATATTTGCACATATAAAGTCAAGACATCCGACAAACATTTCTCGAAATACGACATAATTGTTTATCAGCAGCAGCGGTTGTAGTCCATACTGAAAATACGTCCAAATTTAAGCTAAAACTATTATATCCCCAAAACTCCATTTCAGGGATATACAGGGTGGGGAAGCAAAATTTACAATATTTTGAGGCAGGGATTGAAAGACAGTGTATGACCAATTAGTTTATTGAAAGTCATGAGAATTTATTTGCCACAAGAAAATGTACATAATAGAAAATGTTTTTATTCTATGTGTCCTCCTTCTTTCTCAATAACTGCCTTCACACGCTTCCTGAAACTTGCGCAAGTGTTCCTCAAATATTCGGGTGACAACTTCTCCCATTCTTCTTTAATAGTATCTTCCGGACTTTCTCGTAATAGTTTTGCTCATAGTCATTCTCTTCTTTCCATTATAAACAGTCTTTATGGACACTCCAACTATTTTTGAAATCTCCTTTGGTGTGACGAGTGCATTCAGCAAATCACACACTCTTTGACGTTTGCTTTCCTGATTACTCATATGGGCAAAAGTTTCTGAAAAGGTATGGATAATAGTGTTAGGTATGATTATGACATCAATATATGTTTGGTTTCAAAACAACTGACGTAGTGCCTGCTGAGAAAAAACAACTAAATGTTCATTGTAAATTTTGCTTCCCCACCCTGTAATTATATCGAATAAAAGTGGAAATTTCTCTTGCATTAGATTAGATTAGATTACATTAGACTTTACTTATGCCACAACAGGGAAATTCAATGGTCATTGTTGGACATTAACAAATACATAATAATATAATAACAAATACATAAACCCAGTTTTTGGCAGATGTTATATTGCAGATGTTGTATTCATTCAACTTATAGACAGTTATTGTGCATTTCCAGTGTTTTATGTGGAAGTAAATGCATTCACTAAGAGGCGCACATACATTATGTATCCACATTGAACCCATTAACATGACCGAGCCCCATTTTAACATGAGGATTGGAGTCACGCAGTAGCATGGTCAAATAGAAGACGCAAAGTATGATTGGGCAATTCACTTGAAAGTTAATGTTCACGTTTTTATTGTTTTCCTCTTGGCTGTTGCAGATTGATGGCAGTTGTTTCACTTGACACGCCATTAATCACTTGTGATCCTACGGAGATTGCTGTGGCTTTTGAGAGTACCGACTCCGAAGAGGAAGTGAAGGCAACACCACTCCATCACGATGATGATGGAGACCTAACTAATGCAGGTGGGGAGAAGAAAAAAAAAAAAAAAAAAGAAAAAAAGAAAGTGGGAAGAAGGATTTAGTTTACACTGTGTTGTAATCATCACCAAAGGATTTTAACCTTCACCACAGGGATCAATAGTTCAATCCCCTTTGTGAGGAGGATTAATGATATCCTTTTAAAACATTAGTGTCTGATGTGGATAGTCGGATTTTTCTTGGCACCTTCTTTAATCATCCTCCTCTTCCTGTGTTTCCTGTTTCATTTTCTCACTTATCATCCTTCTTATACCCTTTGTGGTTAATCTAAATTTAGTATTTTGTATTTTATTTGTTTTGTTATACCCAGCAATCAAAATAATTGCCCAATTTGCCACAGTTTTAGGATTTTAGCAATGTTTTATTTTTTTTTTCAGTGTAATATTTTGGATAGGATTATTTAGGAAATGTCATAAAAATATGAAGGGATTTAACTCCTAAAGTCAGCAGACAATGTAATAATAACAAAGCCAGACTTCAATCCAAACATAAACACCACTTTTACAATATTTGCATAATAAGAATAATAATAATAATAATCAGACCAGCTTATATGTTTGAGTATAAATATCTAGAGTTGTCATATACACATTCAGTAAAAGGGAAAAGCCTGGAATAGAACACAGGTAATCTGCCGGCAGATACTGGTTTAAGAGCTCTGATGTCGTCTACATTTGTAATTTCTGTAAGAACATTGTGGTGGAAGGAAAAGAGGAGGTTAGTTAAAAACAAAATTTGACTGTTTGACATCAAGGGAGAAGATCAAAGCGGTCCATGAGGAGGCAGCTGGATGGGGCTGTTGCCTTTGGGTTTTACCTCCAGCTCTTTCTCTTCTCTGTCATCTTCGCCTTTTTCTTCTTTTCATTAAGTTGTTTCTTTTTTTCTCATACATTTATTTTGCTTTTTATTTTGTTTAACTGTATTTATTTTAACATATGCATGTATTTTGTCGGTCGTGCATTTTTAGCTCACCGCCGGATGTGTTGCTTTCATTGGACAATGTCTACAAAGTCTGTTCAAAGTTTTGAAAAACTTTCATTTTTTTAATTTAGACATATTTTTTTAGATATATAAAATGTGCCTTTATAATGGGCCATATTTGAATGATTTATAACATGTAAATGGTTACAGATATCATTATAGTTAGGCTACTATTGAGCACTGATAGGAAGTCATGTACCTTTGCTTATAATGGTCCATATTTTGATGGTTTATAACATGTAAATGGTTACAGATATCAGTAAGTTACTATTGACCACTGATAGGAAGTCATATATGGACTTTCATTTGGGTCCATGACCTTTGACCTTCAATGACCTTGAAGGGCAAAACTCAAGGTTACAAATGTCTGCATTTCATCAATTGTCATCTGCAAAACTACAGGTTGGATTCATTTGACATTTTTTAAGTAGCTTCCGTGGGAAAATATCTACAAAACGTATTCACGATTTTGAGAAATTTAGATTTTTGGGGTTTTTCACAGATTTTTTAAAAAAATTATTAAAAATATGTCTTTACTTATACTGGGCCATATTTTGATGGTTTATAGTGTAGCGGCTGTACATATACGTTGTGAAAGACTTTCCACACAATCTTTTTTTCCTTCCTTTTCCGTTTAATCTGGCACACACAAAAATGATATGTTACATGAAAATCATGCAGTCCGTCTTACGAGGCTAAAAATAAAAAAAAAAAAAAAAAAAAATTAAAAAAAATCACAGTTAGCTAACTCCACAATCATACCATGAACATACATAAAGAACACTGCAATTAAAAAAAAAAACATACTCAACCCACAGAAAGTCAATCATGACACTAACACAACAGTACATAACACTCATTCAAATATGACATAAAGAAAATAAAAAAATGTAAAATAAAGACGGGACCAACATGCGTGCACTCACCAGGAGAAAAAGACAGCAAAACTGCTGCTATCTCCTGGGGTGCACGACCCCAGTTTGCAGGGGTGTGGTGTTCATGTCCCCAAAATAAAATTGTAATTAACACAACAAAAGACGGCGATGGCAAGTGGAATCCTACACTATATACCTTTACTCCGTTACAATAGCATGAAAATAATTACAGATATCAATACAGTTACTATTTAGCACTGATAGAAGTCATACATGGACTTTCATTTGGGTCCATGACCCTTGACCTTGAATGATCTTAAAGGGTTAAACTCAAGGTAATTAATGTCTTCATTTCAACAATCTTCTTCTCTGAAACTATTGGTTGGATCCATTTTTTTAAAATTATGTTGCTTCCATGGGACAATGTCTACAAAGTTTGCTCACTGTTTTCAGAGATCTAGATTTTTTTTTTTTTTTAAAGGATTTTTGAAATATTAAAACAGCTGGATGGAGCTGTTGCCTTTGGGTTTTACCTCCATCTTTTTCTCTTCTCTCTGTCATCTTTACCTTTTTCTTCTTTTCATGTAGTTTCTTTTTTTCTCATACATTTATTTTGCTTTTTATTTTGTTTAACTGCATTTATTTTAACATATGCATGTATTTTGTTGGTTGTGCATTTTTAGTTCACCGGCAGATTTATAGCTTCCATTGGACAATTCATTCATTCATTCATTTCATTCATTTGTTTGTTTATTTCGAGCATTTACAGAATACATGCTAATTCAAAATTCCAAAAATATCATTCATCTATACTTGAAATGTCTACAAAGTCTGTTCAGAGTTTTGAGAAGCATTGATTTTGGAAATTTTGATGAGTTTCTGAAATATTTAAAATGTACCTTTACTTATAATGATCTTTTTAATGGTTTATAACATGTAAATGGTTACAGATATCAGTAAGTTACTGATATCAGCACTGATAGGAAGTCATATATGGACTTTCATTTGGGTCTGTGACCTTTGACCTTCAATGACCTTGAAGTGTCAAAATTCAAGGTTACAAATGTCTACATTTCAACAATCATCTTCTCCTAAACTACTAGTCAGATTCATTTGACATTTTTTAAGTAGCGTCCTTGGGACAATGTCTACAAAGCTAAGTCACAGTTTTGAGAAATTTTGATTTTTGAATTTTTCCACAGATTTTTTAAGTATTAAAAATATGTCTTTACTTATAATGGGCCATATTTTGATGGTTTATAGCATGAAAATAATTACAGATATCAATATAGTTACTATTTAGCACTGATAGAAGTCATACATGGACTTTCATTTGGGTCCATGACCCTTGACCTTGAGTGATCTTAAAGGGTCAAACTCAAGGTAATGAATGTCTTCATTTCAACAATCTTCTTCTCTGAAACTATTGGTTGGATCCATTTTTTTTTTAATTATTTGGCTTCCATGGGACAATGTCTACAAAGTTTGCTCACTGTTTTCAGAAATTTAGATTTTTTTTTTTTTTAATTTTTAAGGATTTTTGAAATATTAAAAATGTACCTTTGCTTATAATGGTCCATATTTTGATGGTTTATAACATGTAAATGGTTACAGATATCAGTAAGTTACTATTGAGCACTGATAGGAAGTCATATATGGACTTTCATTTGGGTCCATGACCTTTGACCTTCAATGACCTTGAAGTGTCAAAATTCAAGGTTACAAATGTCTACATTTCAACAATCATCTTCTCCTAAACTACTAGTCAGATTCATTTGACATTTTTTAAGTAGCGTCCTTGGGACAGTGTCTACAAAGCTAAGTCACAGTTTTGAGAAATTTGTATTTTTGAATTTTTCCACAGATTTTTTAAGTATTAAAAATGTGCCTTTACATATAATGGGCCATATTTTGATGGTTTATAGCATGAAAATAATTACAGATATCAGTATAGTTACTATTTAGCACTGATAGAAGTCATACATGGACTTTCATTTGGGTCCATGACCCTTGACCTTGAGTGATCTTAAAGGGTCAAACTCAAGGTAATGAATGTCTTCATTTCAACAATCTTCTTCTCTGAAACTATTGGTTGGATCCATTTTTTAAATTATGTAGCTTCCATGGGACAATGTCTACAAAGTTTGCTCACAGTTTTCAGAAATTTAGATTTTTTTTTTTTTTTAATTTCTAAGGATTTTTGAAATATTAAAAATGTGCCTTTACTTATAATGGTCCATATTTTGATGGTTTATAACATGTAAATGGTTACAGATATCAATATAGTTACTACTTAGCACTGATAGAAAGTCATAGATGGACTTTGATTTAATTAGTTGAGTTCTCCTCCAGTGACAGTACCACTCACTTCTACTGGGAGACTGATCTCTCACATCCAGACCACAGGAGTCTAACATAGCAGCAGAACCTGACAACCTCGCAAATTCAAAGTATTATTGATTCTTGATAGAACATGCAGGTGAGATACAGGGACACTGGTTCTATTTTTTTTTTTTTTTTTTTTTTACATATGTGTCTGTGAGGTTGTAAAGACTACATGGACATGAACCTGAGACTCTAATGAATGAATACTGTCTTTGTATGTTTTCAGAAAGTTGGTGTTTGCAATCTACAATTTCAAATTGAAAGCGATCAATGGAAAATTCAAGAATAAGCTTAAAATGCATTTGATTGAACTGGAAATCAAACAGATTTCAGTTAGGACAATGTTTCATGATTGTGTGAATGATGGAGTTTTGTTAAACATTGAATTTATACGAAGGATCATCACATCATCATATTCGCTGTGTGTTAGTTGGCTGCAGCTGTTGTCTGTGCAATCAGTGTGACTGTTGCAAATAATGACAATCCAGTGGCCTCAATCCTGCACAAAGCATTAGTAACTGATGGGTCTCAGAAGAATGATCGTGTTGTCATTAAAATGCAATAGACAGCTAGTCTGCTGGTGTAATTAGCAATGTATCTTGTCATAACAGATGGATTGTGAATGCCTGCCAGAGATGATGTTCTGCAGATTAATGTATCTGCTCCTGTTTGTTTGTGTTGTGAACAGAACTAGAGCTTTAAGACACTCGATAAGAATAAAGAAACAGTGTACTCAGTGTTTTTTAGCCCATAAAGACCCAAACAGCCGCTGCCAAACAAAAGCATCTACTGATGTAAACTGTTTAATATTTATTGATTCACTAATCCTATCAATACATGCAAATAATTGGTGTAAAATACAGTTTGTCATCTTTTCATGCTCATCAGATATGACCCGTTTGGACGTTCAGAGGCAAACTCCATCATCCATCATCCATCATCTTCTACATCATTGATTCACCAGTAAAACCCATGGAGTTGGATCAGTGACAGTGATAGATACATTTGGTTAATGTTCAGTTAGTGATATTTTTTTTTCAGAAAAAGTCACTTTTTCTGTTGTTTTGTTTGTTTTTGATCATCTTCAATCTGAGCTTTTACCTCGCCATCTCCATCCTCTTCATGCAGAGTTTCAGTTTTTCTCATCTAAGAGAAGGCACACTTTCCCCTGCAGAGCCAAATCAAACCAATATCTCAAATCATTTGTCCCATCTGCCGTTAAGTTTTTAAATAGCCTGTAGATGAGCTTGTTTGGAACAATGCACCGTTAACGATAATGACTTATTTATTTATTTATTTACTGTATTTATTGTATTATGTGAAATACATTGTTTTGGTGAAATGTGACATATGTACACTTATGTTGCAAATCAAGTTGCCCTTGGGGGACATTAAACATTTTTCAATTCAGTTTATGAACATCTATATGACCAGTAAATTAAATATAGGAAAATACCTGATTTTCAATGAAAAAATCAAAATACAGAGGATAATATCATAATGAATGGTGATAAATCCTTTAAAGCAGTGTATAACTTTCATCCATCCATCAAAAACACAGTCCTCTTGTTTACATAACAAACCAAAACGTCACTCAGGCTTTTTCGGAAATTTTGTCCCGAAGTGCATTGTGGGAATGGGAGTTGAACGCAACAGTAATTTCTCTGTCTCTTGGTGAGCGCTGAACCCAAATGTCACCTTTATATTCATTCTTTAAAACAGCCCTGGTGGACTGTATGATTTTACGTTGTAGCGATCTGGTTTGTTTTCTTGCCGAATCTATGAGACACCGCTTTCATTTCCCACAATGCACTTCACGACAAAATTTCCAAAAAGGCCTGAGTCGGTTTTTGGTTTGTTATGTAAACAAGTGGCTGTGTTTGTGATGGAGTCATCTTCAAAGTTGTTCACCAAGAAGGAACTAATTTAGGTGTGTAAGCACGGAAAGACTAATTCAGTATTTTCAGTCGGTTTCAGATGCTGCAGCTCTTTCATAATTCATAGTTTCAGTTCTTGTTTGTTCAGTATTAATTGTCAGCCTTGTAAATCCAAGCTGGACTGACTGTACATATCCTGACCAAGGAAAATAAAATCCTCACTTTGTGCAGTAATCTACGCCTGGCTTTTCTGCCTCCGTCCATAATAATATACATTATATAGACTAAATGTTGTCTAAAATTAAAATTTATTTACAACATAGTATATCAAACTATTACATGATCAAAAAACAATCAATTTTAGCAAAAACAAAAAAAAGTCTCTGTTTTGAATGTCTGGGGTCGCCAGAAATTTGTGATGTTAAAATGGGGTCACGAGCCAAAAAAGGTTGGAAACCACTGGACTAATGGATTAGTGATAATTCAGCTATCACTCAGGTTTTACAAATTTGAAAAAAAAAAAAAAAAATTGTGATGAAAGTCATACGGAGCTTTAAAAATGGTTAAATAAAGAGAAAAATTAAGCACTGGGTCTTTCTGGGTTAGAGAAGTCTGTACGTTACCTGCCTGTCTGTATTCCATAGAACAGTTTAGATAAAAGTGGAAATAACTGAGAAATAAAGCACATTTAAGAAACAGGACATGTTTACACCGCAAAGATAAAGTATTAAATTATTAAATTATTGAAAAATGTTTGTTTCGCCTTTAAGGCATATTTTGTGAGAGTTTTATTTTTCAAGTTAGTTTACTGTTGTAGCAATTTATTCATACAATGTTAAATAAGCAAGGCAGTTTAAATAGTAAGTTAAATGTGGGTTTCAGGGAATATATTTATTATACGCAAACTTTCGGTTCGCAATCTATCACCTCCGGCTTTATTAATATGCACGAACTAGCTACCAAATCATCCTGCAAAGTCACAGTCAAATATTGGAGAGGCAATGCTGTGAGTTTATGAAACTTTGTTAAAGTATTTTCAGGATGTGTTTGCTGAGAGATTGTTACATGTTGTTCTTATTATTTACAGTTTTCATCGGTTGTATGAACAGCATGTATGTTGAAGAGGAAACTAGAGTAAAAGGAAAATTCTTACTCTATGTCTTATCTTCGACTCCGGTTTAACTTAATGTTTAGTCTGTGTTTATATACACTGTACACGACACTAAAATGTTCATCATGATATTATAGTATTAACACCAAAAATCAAACCTAATTTATGGGCCATTCCACCGAATGGGTGCCATTTGCTTGTTATAACTCTTCCAAATTAAACTTCTTTTTTTTTTTTTTTTTTTAATCTTTTTTCAACACTGAATCTGATAACACACATATTTAACTATTCAAAATGTATATTGGTCCATCTCAGGCAACTTTATTTCATTTTTTACAAGGTTTTTAAGCAGAACAGGATTACATTTTTCTCAGTCCTGTTACCAAAACTCATGTGACATTTAAAAAGCACACTTAAAAGCTTGTCAACTAATTCCTTTGTTTTCCTCTCAACAAAGTGTTTATTTTAAAGAAGTGGTTGGTTACTTGTTAAAATAATTAATATTTGTGACTAAAAAATCACTATACATGCATGCAAGTTGTAATTTTCTTAAAACTGCAAAGTCAGTTTTTCATTTTAAAGGAGACCCAAACCTCAAATTTATCAAAATTTTTATGATGCAATTCATTAAATACTTGGACAAAGAATGGACCACACATAATTGAAAAATCCGGTGGTTTATCTTTATTTTTTTTTAGAAAAAGTTATTTAGTAACAGGAATGAACATTGGGTAACAGGAATGAGTGTGTGTTAGGGTGGTCCAAATTTTTTTTTTTTCAGATTCTCTGGATTAGAACCCTGCATTTGGTTCCATATCTGGCCAAATTACTTCAGTCCAAATTTTATGCAAATTAAGTAATATTTAGAGGTTGCACAGACACATGCAGATTGCTCTAAATACGATAACAAAACTAGCCAAATGAATAGAATAATTTCAACTGTAAAACTTTAAAATCAAGTGAATAGTATTATATTGAGTAACATTCACTAATAAATCAATAAACCAGAGGATGCTACTCACTCCTGTTACTGTTACTCAGTCATGTTACTCTTTATTTGAGTAACAGGACTGAAAGTAACAGGAATGAGTTTTTAGCACAGAATTAGTAAATTCATGAAATACAGCCACATGGCATTCATGCTAATAGCAGGAGGACACTGAGCACATTCTTGTGATTTGCACAAAATATGTATTTTTAAGATAAACAAATAACATCTAAGAAATAATTTTGGTAACAGGACTGAGCGTTGAGATTAACCTTCTCAGTCACAGTTACAATATCATCAAATATACAGAAAAAAAAAAAAAAAAATGAAAGAACTTAGTTTTGATCTTCCCATGGCCTTCAGAAAATCCAGCTGATGTAACTTCCTGCTGAACATGGGACTTGTGGAATATTCCAAATTTTTCAGAGGGGAGAATGTGTTAGGGTAACAGGACTGAGTGAGAACCCAGGGACATGACTAAAATGTATATTTTCACAAAAATATTATGGATTTCTCATGAAAAAAATGTATTTAAAGCATAGATGGAATATGGAGTCACACAACAATGCAAAAAAAAAAAAAAAATTTCTGAAGTATTTTAATCATTATATTTCATGGTAAAGTGTAGCATTAGAGAATGGGGACAGGCAACAAATGCTATTTTTCAGTGTTCTAAGTAGTTTCTATTAATGTTTTCAAATAAATATTTGAAATTTGCAATTAGATCAATGTGCAGGACACTTTGCTTAATAGTAAAATGTATTTTAGAGTTGATTTTCATGCACATTTATACATATAATGTCCTGGGGACGGAAATGGCACCCATTCAGTGGAATGGCCCTTATATCAGTGTTATACATGATTGTTTTTAGTCAAAAGATAGTAACATTTTCTTCAAAACTATTTATTATATCTGTACAATGTAAGCAAACAGCAACAATAACTTTAAATTAGCACTTATAATTATGTCTGTGTATTATTTGTTGCAAAAAAAAAAAAAAAAAAGTAATTCAGTACCAAAGAAAGGAAGTGACTGAAAAGACAGACACTGAATAAATAAAACAACTGAACATATTGTGTGTAAAAATTGCTGATCGGTTAAAGTCTCCAAAAGAAGCAGTAATCTCCAAACGCTGAAGCATATATTACGCTGACATGGTAAATAATTACAACTTGATATATTCATCTTTTTCCAGTTCGACACATGCAACTCGTCGCGTCACCATCAATTATAATAAACAAGAGGAAGCTTCAATTTTCAATCAGATGTGACAAAGTTCACTCATCCTTTTTGGAAACAGCATTTAGAGGTTTGATTAATCTCTGAAAGGCGTCTTCATTTGGTGTACGACAGAAGCGCAGGAGCTGTTATTCAAAAGGAAGTGGCTGGGAGAAGCAGATAAGCTGCCATCTTCCATTACATAGCCTCTGTCACCAGGTATTTACTCTGTCATTCAGAATTAAGAGCATACAGTCAGCACTGACATCTGAACAGAAGACAGCCTGTCGGATTAAAAAGTGTATTCTTCCAATTAAGAGGCAAATAAAGGATGTGTGATTGAGTGGTGGAGTCACTTTGAAGCACTCACACTACACTCAATACCCAAGTATTTGCTTCATTGTCATTATTGTAATCATTGTATGACTGTGAAGTGTAGAAATAACCTGGATCATACATTATAAAACAATCTAAAAAAAGCAGCAAATCCAACACTTAGGCGCCTGTAACAAGAAAATATAGGATAACGGTTCAAACAGTTGATTCAAATGTAGCTTCATTCCTTTTTTTTTTTTTTTTTTTTTTTTGCATAACTCCAGTCACTGCACAATATGAAAAATGATAAAGGGTCAGAGAGGATTCATTTATTACAGGGTTTCTGCAGGTTTAATTTAATGTTTTTTAATGCCACAAATGTAATGCCCAAATATACTGTATATATATATATATATGACACAGGTTAAAATGCCTGATTTTTTTGTAGGTTAAAAAACGCATTATTTCGTTGAAATGTTCTCCATGGGTCATTAAGAAGTCTGTTCGTTCTCAGGTATGATTATACGCTACAAACAAAAAGTTAAGGATATTTCTTTTTTTTTTTTTTTTTTTTTTTTTTTGGTAATTGTTTTTGTCATTTTTACCTTTTGTAAATAAAACTATGTCTGGTCATTAAAAAATATGTTTTAATTCAATTCACACAAAAAAAGTAAAAAGAGCTGTGCAAGAATCCCAACTAAAAAAAATAGCCTAAAAATGTAAAATATCCTCAACTTTTTGTTTGTATTGTAGCTTTATATATATTAGTACTGGAGTACACAGGTACAGTATAATTACATTTATATTTAGTTAATGAGGGAAAATACAGGTTTATACAAATTTTATATTACAATTAAAATGGTTATTAAAATCATTACAAATTTTGTTTAAAAAGCTAATGCAAAGGTTTTATTTTAAACAAGCAATGCACTGCTTTGTTCGATGTGTCATGCCTGATCGATTGATACTGTCTCAGAGGAAGTTGTTGTACACATGTGCGTCATTGAGACCATTATTGTTATGGCTGTCATTGAATAAACTACGGACAAGTGAGGACACGTAGCTAGCTCATGGTCTTTTCAAAAACTCACACAACGCGGCCATCTCCCTTGAATGTACGGGTGGAGAGTGCAACAGATTTTTTTTTTTTCCTGCCACTCATCGAGGAACCAAATATGGTAACTTCATTGAGCTTGATTTTCTCTCTCTCTCTCTCTCTCTCTCTCTCTCTCTCTCTCTCTCTCTCGCTCTCTCTCTCTCTCTCTCTCTCTCTCTCTCTCTCTCTCTCTCTCTCTCTCTATATATATATATATATATATATATATATATATATATATATATATTTATATAGGGTGGGGAAGCAAAATTTACAATATTTTGATGCAGGGATTGAAAGACAGTGTATGACCAATTAGTTTATTGAAAGTCATGAGAATTTTTTTGCCACAAGAAAATGTACATAATAGAAAATGTTTTTATTCTATGTGTCCTCCTTCTTTCTCAATAACTGCCTTCACACGCTTCCTGAAACTTGCGCAAGTGTTCCTCAAATATTCGGGTGACAACTTCTCCCATTCTTCTTTAATAGTATCTTCCAGACTTTCTCGTAATAGTTTTGCTCATAGTCATTCTCTTCTTTCCATTATAAACAGTCTTTATGGACACTCCAACTATTTTTGAACTCTCCTTTGGTGTGACGAGTGCATTCAGCAAATCACACACTCTTTGACGTTTGCTTTCCTGATTACTCATATGGGCAAAAGTTTCTGAAAGGGTATGGATAATAGTGTTAGGTATGATTATGACATCAATATATGTTTGGTTTCAAAACAATTGACGTAGTGCCTGCTGAGAAAAAACAACTAAATGTTCATTGTAAATTTTGCTTCCCCACCCTGTGTATATATATATATATATATATATATATATATATATATATATATATATATATATATATATATATATATATATATGTGTGTGTGTGTGTGTGTGTGTGTGTGTGTGTGTGTATATATATATATATATATATATATATATATATATATATATATATAAAATCAAGAAATCAAGGTCGATGAAGTTACCACGAGTGGCAAGAAAAAAAAAAAAAATCTGAAATCCTAATTTTCAACCGTTGTGTGTTATTGGAGGACATAACAAGATTACTGGATTACTTTTGTAAAAATTTTCAAGATTTTTTTTATTGGTATGGAGAAAATCAAGGTCAGTGAAGTTACCATATTTGGTTCCTTACGTGTAAGTGGCCACACACACAAAAAAAAAAAAAAAAAAAAAAAAAAATCCAAGAAGTATGTATAAAAAGTACAAGAAATACACATGTATTTTAGAACATTAGACTAATATAAGTGTTGATCCAGACCCCTGTCCACACCCACATTCTCCCTTTGAACATCTTTCTTTACATTAGTACCTAACAAAGCAGGTCCACTCACTGTTCATGCAGAGGTGGACCTTACAGACCCTGTAGACCACATTGGACCTGAGATTGTCGACTCACTGTCCTCACTGGAACTGTAGCTGTCACTGTCTTGTAATGTACGTGGAAATTACCAAATATAGTCACTTGCCCGATAGGGGATTAAACCAGACTTGCTGTGTTTCCTTTGCAGACATTTGTACAGATGTTTTGGACAGTTATGCATTTAAATTGTGGTTTTGTTTACACCAGGGATAAGTGTAACCCTTGTTATAGTCCTCATCTCTCCAGAATTTTTCCCTGTTAAAATCTGTCATTTCTTTTTCCTCTTCAGTTAGTTTCATAAAATTATCCTCCATTTGTTTTAATACATCAGGGTTTTCTCTTGTTGTCTTGCCGTCCAATTCATGACAAAACTATAAATATCAAAGATTTAATTTCCTGCAAAACAAATAATGTTATTTATACGATGAAGTGCCCTTGTGACAAAACTGTTCCATTGAGGTTTATATTACAGAACAAGCAGCGCTGTTAAAAGAAATGACGCTAATAGTCCTGTCACCAGACCTTTTAATGACAAACATCATCATGTTTCAGCTTCATTTTACATCAGTACTGAGAGAGCCAGCCCAAGAGGATGTGATATACATTTTATAAGGAACCAAAGAGAAACATTCTGGATATTTTATTTTCTATGAATGACAATTTCTTTATTTATGAATTACTTGTTACCTGTAAAAGAGGCTAGTATTTTTAAATGCTGTATATTATTCACATTTTTATAATTGTTTAATTGCTTTTTATGATAATCCCACACATATATTTTCTATCAGATTTAAGACAAATGCTTTGTAATGTATTGTCTGTTCTTTTAAACACCAGCTGATTCTTTTTCTTTGTATGTTTTTTTGTGTGTAATGGTTTTTAACATTGTTTTTCATGTACATTTGTTAGATTTTTTTTTTTTTTTAATATCTACAGTTTTTACAGCTATATATGTGAGCTTTGAAGTGGCTTATGATGCCTTCACGTGCTATTGGGAAGATTATCCTTTCCATTCGTGAATTTGATATTAAAAGTGTGTTGTGTTCAAGTGCTTTTGTTGTCATAGCAAAATGAAAAATGGCTGACACAATTTATTGTGACCTGCTACTTGGGTGAAACATTTTTTTTTACATATTAATTAACCTACTGCACCCATAGAAAGCCAATGCTATCCACTGCACCACTATGTCACACATTTTTATTTTATTTTATTTTTTTACAAATCACATATGCTTCTAATAAAAGCATTTTTTTTTTTTTTTTTTTTTTTTTTTTTTTTTTTATATATCATTTGTGATTGCTCTGTTGTGCGGAAAAAATCAAAGGTTATTTTCATCTTGGCAGCTCTTGTATCAAAATTTTTTCCCAGTTCTCCAGTAGAAAATGCAACATGCAATTTTCAAGTTCATAAGCAGTATTTACTATTATTCCCATAGCACATGAAGGCAGCATTTGAGCCATTATGCTAGTGTTTTTCAACCTTGGGGTCGCCTAGAATTCAAATGGGATCGCCTGAAATTTCTAGTAACTGTCTTTTTTAAATGATACAATATATATTTCATTATTATTAAAACACCACACGCTTTTCCTAACAAAAATCAAGTTCAGATAAATTGCAGGATATAATATCTGAGAGGGTATACTGTTAACAGGTTCTTTGGTTGGAAGCTCCAAGAATAAGTCCAGATTCGTTTAGGTCTCATTTTTATAAACTTATTATTGACTTGATCTGATCACAAACAAAATACAGGGTGACACAAAAAAAACGGAACTTTTTAACAATCCAATAAAACCAAGAATGATGGAAGAAAAATATTTTATTCATAGTAATTGAAACCTTAAACCATGCCATTTAAGAAACGATGGAATTTTCATTTTTTAAAAATTACTTCCTGTAGATGGCGTCCTCCTGTACGAATGCATTCTTGAAATCTGCTGTTGAGATTCCTCATTGACCGCTGCAACATCTCAGCTGGGATACTGTGAATTTCATCCTGAATTCTCTGTTTTAACTCATCCACAGTTCTTGGTCGAGTCGTGTACACTTTACTCTTGAGATAGCCCCACAAGAAAAATCACAAACAGACAAATCTGGCGATCTAGGGGGCCAGGGAACGTTACCGAATCTTGAGATCACACGGTTACCGAACAATTCTCGCACAGCCGCCAATGGTTACTAAAATGGGGGTGTGTTTACTTGCTCAAGGTCACTGTCTCGCAGTGCTGCCACTTGCTCATGTCTGCCAATACAAACTTCAAAAATTCCCGTTTTTTTGACCATAGTAACCATTGGCGGCTGTGCAAGAATTGTTCGGTAACCGTGTGATCTCAAGATTCGGTAACGTTCCCTGGCCCCCTAGATCGCCAGATTTGTCTGTTTGTACTGTGTAAATCATGTATTTTCCAAAATTTAATTTGCTGATCATGTAGCTGTTAACTTGAGTAAACTCAAAAATTATTATATCAAAACAGAGAAAACTGAATAAAAAGTAACTTTTTCAGTAAAATATATCATGAAATGAACATAACCCCAGTGTGTCCATCCACTGTCATTGATCTGACTCCATGGGCTTTACTGGTGAATCAATGTTGTAGAAGATGACAGTGTTTCCATGGCAACTACGGAGCCTCTGAACATCCAAATGGGTCATATCTGATGACCATGAAAAGGGAAGGCAAGGCAAGGCAAGTTTATTTGTATAGCACATTTCAGCAACAAGGCAATTCAAGGTGCTTCACACAGGACATTAAAATAAAAGAAACAAAAAGAAACACATTTAAAACATTATAAAAGAAACATGTAAAAGGTGATTAAAAACAGCAAGTAAGAAAACAACACATAAAATAAAAAAAAAATAAAATAGAATAAAATAAAATAAAATAAAATAAAAATAAAAACACACATGTTAAAGGAAGAGTTGCAGTGCAGAGTTTCAAAGAGAATATAAAATTTAAAAAGTCAAAAGCCTTTTAGTGAAAGGTGAAAGATGAAAAACTGTATTTTACAGCAATTATTTACATGTATTAATAGGTTTAGTGCAGGGGTGTCAAACTCATTTTGGTTCAGGGGCCATATTTAGCCCAATTTGATCTCAAGCGGGCCAGACCAGTAAAATAATAACTTAATAACCTATAAATAATGACAAATCTAAGTTTTTCTTTTTGTTTTAGTACAAAAAAACCCCAATTAAATTATGAAAATATTTATATTTTACAAAAAAGATGTGAATAACCTGGAAAAACAGAAATTTCATTTGAAAAATTAGTGCAATTTTAACAATATTATGCCTCGACATATTATTTATACATGTACATTTACATACAATGTTACATAAACATTTGGTAACAGGCAGAATATTGTTAAAATTTTGGAGTTTGGAAATAAAATTTAAAGAATTTCTACAATATTGAATCTTTTATTATTAACACAACTACAGATGACAATGGATCCATAAATGCATAAAACATTTAGTAACAGGCAGAATATTGTTAAAACTGCAGATTTCAGGTTGTTCATCTTCGTTTTTATTTATGTATTTATTTGCATTTTATTGTGAAAGAATAGTTTTGTAAATGGAAATATTTTCACAGTGTGATGTTATTTTTTTTCACTTAAATTCTGTCCACATAATTTTTCACAAAGAAAATTTGTAGTTATTGTAAATGGCTTTTGCACTAAATGATTTATATTGATGTGCAGTGATTACAACAGATTGTGATCCTATAGCGCCTTCTTTAGTATACTATTTTATTTTGAAGGTCTCACATTTTCTTCTTTGTGTGTTTTTTGTTGAGTTATACTTCCGGCTTTTACCTCATAGTGTGGAGCCGCGGATTTGAGAATGCGGTAAAAAAATGTAAAATATAATTGATTATTTATATTGTTTATTTGTTTGAGACTTGTTTGAACCATTTTGTATGCCTTTTGTTTGCTTTGTTCTGTTTGTGTATCTCCGTGTTTGTCCGGTTTACCGTTGTAATGTGTAGATGGAGCTAAACGTTGGCTAGCAGAGACGGCTTCATTCGGGACATTAGATAGCGCCCTCGGAGAGCGGAGCGAGGTGCAGTGTTATGTTAGTGTGGTAATTATTGTGAATGTTTAGTGTGAATTGTTTGTTAAACTGTATGTTGTGTTGCTTTGTGTTTTTTGTATAGTTTTCACGGTGCTACAAAGTGAGATTAAAGCACCTGTATGAAACGTTCTGGATCTGAGACTTTAATCCGAGGGACCGCTACAGTTATTATTTATGGGTTATTGTGTTGTTATTTTTACTGGAGATCACATTGGTCTGTATGTGGAACCTGAACCAAAAGGATGTGGACAACCTGGACTGTTCAGGTTCATTTTTGCACTTTCATCCCACGGGCCGGAATGGAACCTTTGGCGGGCCAGATTTGGCCCCCGGATCACATGTTTGAGACCTGTGGTTTAGTGCAGGGGTCTGCAACCTTTATTATCAAAAGAGCCCTTTTGCCCCCTCTTCCGCCAAAAAAAAACAGTCTGGAGCCGCAAAAAATAACAGAGCTTATGAACTTTTAACAGTTTTAATCTTTTTTACATTTTATCTGTTACAACCACTGAATACAACAAACACAAGTGCAGTGTGGAATGTATTCTGGAGTATGATTACTCTAAAAGTACACAGTAAAAGTATTTCATCGTATTTGTGCTAATAGTATATGAAGTACTAATACCAAAAATACTAAATTCACAAGGTACTCAGTGGAAAAAAAAAAAAAAAAAATCATCATTGAATTTAGCCTCAAAGCCTATTTCAGATGAAAAAAACATTTTTGGAGCTTGGAAGGGATTTTGAGTATGATTACTTCAAAAGTACACAGTAAAAGTAGTTCATAGTATTTTTGCTAATAGTATTTGAAGTACTAATACCAATTGTAAAAAATTCATGAGGTACTTATTGGAAATCATAATTTTATTCATCATTGAATTTAGTCTTAAAGCCTATTTCAGACAAAAACAAACACTTTTGTAGCTTGGAATGGAATCTGTTGTAGGATTACCCCAAAAGTACACAGTACTTATACTCATTCAGTTGCTCTATGAAAAGTATCGCTATTTATGAAAATTACTCTCTTCAAAACTCAACACTGCCTCCGCAGTTCCCAGTTGTACTGCTCCATATTCTCCCGGAAAATGGACAGAATTATGTGAGTAATATACGAAGGACGGACAGAACCCTCTGTGTCCGTATCTGTCTGCGTCTTTAACGTAGAGCAGAAATGAGTCCTTACTGTTGTTGTCTGGAAGGAACATTTGCTCCATGCAGCTCATCTACCGTAATTGTCGAATAAGTAGCGCACAAGAAAAACGCTAGCGGCTGGCTTGACCGTACAGAGGAGAATCGTGGCTGGCTTGACCGCAGTAAAGGGAGGAGCCACTACAAGGAGGATGAAGAGCCGCAGGTTGCCGACCCCTGGTTTAGTGGATCAGAAATTACCAAAAATAGTCACTTGCCCGATAACCCTAACCCTAACCCTTTTACACCAATTATTGACATGTATTGATAGGATTAATTGATCAACACTTATAAAACAGTTTCTATCAGTAAATGGTTTTGGTCGGGGGTGGATGTTTGGGTCTTTATGGGTTAATGGAGGTACAGACGTATCATTATACAGACTGCATTAATGTAGTGAAGTAGTCGTACTTTTTGACACCTAACTTATTTTTCTCTGTCCTCCGTGAACAGAGAACTGGAACCATTGGCAAGAGTGTGTTGTGTTGTATGTGAAAAGCCCATTATGTATGAGTCACAGATAAAAAAAAATTATTCGTTCGGGGGATGAAACACATTTTCTCCTCTCACAAGACCAAGCCTCCTCACTCCACCATGAAGTTTCATACATCAGTAGGTCGGTTTCTACGTGCACAAACATATCATACGCAGTGTGCATCCGCTTGTGTGCACACACAAACACACCTAAACCTCAGGAGATAAAAAAAAAAGTTTTTGAGCAAACAACCTTTTTTCTCCACCTCAGACATGGAAAAAATAAAAAAGTGTGCCGGCAGTGTTGCCTGCAGAGCTCATTGGCAGGTTTCCCCATCATCTGTAGCTTCAAAGGTCGCTCGCTGTCTTCCATGCAAGCTCATGCAACAAAATCACTGGATCTCTGCTGGAAAAAAACAGACCTCCTAAAGCCTCCTGGTATGAACTCATCAAAATGAACCAGGAGATTCTAACAAAAGAAAGATGCGTTATCAGTTCTTAACCCTTTAACCCCTCAGACAGTATTCCAGGTAAATGTTCTACTGCGAATCTGGGTCTATTTCAGGTTCATAAAAGCTGCTGTGAGTATGTGTTTGTGTTCCTTTTCGTCAGTGGTTTTGTTTTACTGTGTGTTTTAGGGTCAAAACAGGGTGGAAGAACAGGAAAAGACAAAAAGAGGAATTGAAGTTTGACAGGTTTTTTCTAAAAAAGACTCAGAATGTACATCTACGTTGAACATGAACTGTGAACTGGAACACACTGAACAACAAGGATTTGAATTTTTATCCCAGTAGTTTTTGTTTTGGGACTCTTTTTTTCTATATCGATCCAGCTGCTTGTTGGCACCTGGTGGAATGCCAAAAAGCAGTTACATGGTCTAAATTCTGTAAAAACACAGTAAAACAAGTGGTGCCAGGCACAACAAACCCAGCCCCTTGAATATATTTCACCCATTATAAGTAAATGGGATGATTTTGAAAATTCATAAAAAATGTGAAATTTGACCTAATGTTCCCAAAATGTAATGAGATTCATTCTGGGTCACTGGCAATCTATAACATCAGTTTGGTATGAATTCAACCAATAGCTCTGCTGTTACAGATATGTGAAATTTCATTCATTATTAGTAAATAGGGAAAAAAAAAAAGATTTAAAATATTCATTAAAAAATTTAAACTTTCACCTACCTTTCCCAAAATGTAATGACATCTATTCTGGGTCACTGGCTATCTATAAACCAAATTTGATATGAATTTAACCAACAGTTTTGCTGCTAGAGTGTTAACAATCAAACAAACCGAACCAAAAACAATAGCGCTTTTTAGTCAAAACAGGTGGAATAACAGAAAAAGACAAAGAGAGGAATTGAAATTTTACAGGTTTTTTATTGAATAAGACACTCAGAATGTACATCAATAAGAGATTTAGGATGTTGAACATGAACTGTGAACTGGAGCACACTGAACAACAACAAGGATTTGAGTTTTATCCCAGTAGTTTTTGTTTTGGGGCTCTTTTTTTCTATATCGGTCCAGCTGCTTTTTGGCACCTGGTTGAACTCCAAAAAGTAGTTACATGGTCAAAATTCGATAAAAACACAGTAAAACAAGTGGTGCCAGGCAGGTCAGAGAAGTCTGTATGTAACCTGCCTGGCTTTGTATTCTACAGAACACAGTCGAGATAAAGGTGGAAACAATTGACAAACAAGTGGTTCCAGGCACAACAAACCCCGACCCTCGCATATATTGTAGCTTATTTTGGCATCAATCCATCTGATGTCATCATTTCTATGCATGTGCTTATGTCAGCATACCAATTGCCTCTATATATGTGCCAAGTTTGAAGTAAATTGAAATGAAATTGATGTTTTTCACCCATTATAACTAAATGGGAGAAAAAAAAAGATTAAAAAAATTCTGTTCCCAAAATGTAATCACATCTATTGTGGGTCACTGGCAATCTATAAACCCAATTTGGGATGAATTCAACCAATACTTTTGCTACTACAGACATTTGAAATTTCATTCAGTATTAGTAAATGGGGAAAAATATATATATATAAAAAAAATCATAAAAAATTTAAACTTTGACTTTGACTAATGACATCTATTCTGGGTCATTGGCAATTTATAAACCCAGTTTGGTATGAATTAAACCAATAGTTTTGTTGCTAGAGTGTTAACAAACAAACAAACTGAACCAAAAACAATGCCCCTGTTTTAGGGACAGAACAGGTGGAATAACAGAAAAACACAAAGAGAGGAATTGAAATTTTACAGGTTTTTATTGAATAAGACACTCAGAATGTACATCAATAAGAGCTTTAGGATGTTGAACATGAACTGTGAACTGGAACACACTGAACAACAACAAGGATTTGAGTTTTTATCCCAGTAGTTTTTGTTTTGAGGCTCTTTTTTTCTAAATCAGTCCAGCTGCTTTTTGGCACCTGGTTGAACTCCAAAAAGTAGTTAGACGGTCAAAACACAGTAAAACAAGTGGTGCCAGGCAGCTGCCTCAACGTAGCACTGGGTCTCACAGGTCAGAGAAGTCTGTATGTAACCTTCCTGGCTTTGTATTCTACAGAACACAGTTTAGATAAAGGTGGAAACAATTGACAAACAAGTGGTTCCAGGCACAACAAACCCCGCCCCTCTCATGTATTGTAACTTACTTTGGCATCGATCCAGCTGATGTCATCATTTCTATGCATGTGCTGATGTCAGCATATCAATTGCCTCTATATATGTGCCAAGTTTGAAGTAAATTGAAACAAAATTGATGTTTTTCGCCCATTATAAGTAAATGGGAGAAAAAAAAAGACTAAAAAAATTCTGTTCCCAAAATGTAATCACATCTGTTCTGGATCACTGGCAATCTATAACGCCAATTTGGGATGAATTCAACCAATAGTTTTGCTGCTACAGACATTTGAAATGTTGCCCATTATTAGTAAATGGGGGGAAAAAAAATAAATTTAATTAAAAAATAAGAACTTTGACCTACTATTCCCAAAATGTAATCACATCTATTCTGGGTCACTGGCAATCTATAAACCTAATTTGGTATGAATTCAACCAATAGTTTTGCTGCTAGAGTGTCAACAAACAAACAAAGAAACAAAACAAACCAAAAACAACACCCCTTCCCTCCTGGGGTAAAAATAAAGGAAAATCACAACACTGCAAACAATAGTAAAAAACAAAAAAACACAAAGAAAACATAAAAAAAAAAAAAAAAAAAAGCCCAAACCATCTATTTTTATATTGAGTCGGTCTCACCCACTGCTTTATTTTATCCCAAATTCCACAGGCAGTGTGGTTTGCACTGAGCATGCTCAGATGTCTATGGACAGAACAAGGTCTATTCTATCAGCACGTTTTAAATTTTTCCTATTGAGCAAACGGATGAATTTTTATGAATATTTTAAATAAATCATACATTCAGAACGCTCACCACAGACACGTCAGGGGTTAAAGGGTTAAACAAGTCTAATCTCAGTTATTTGTTTACTTTCATTTCATTATTATATACTGATTAAATAATTACTCCTACTCCATGAGTCTGATGAATAGTAAATGATCAAATATGTAGCCCATATATTTTATGCTCTTGCAGGAAAGGCACAAACAAAAACCCTCCAAACTGATACAGCCACCCACTGAGCTAATCAGCAACATGGAACTGAAGTGCACATAATTTAATCAATGCTAGAGTTAGAATTAATCTCTCTTTAAAGATAAAACTACAGTAAATTATAACTCCCGTTTATGTTAATCAGTGTTGTTTTGTCAAAGCATTAACAGTTCTAAACAGCGACCGCCTCTCATACGTGTACGAGTCAATTCAATAATTTAAGGAGCCCCAAATAGAACATAATGTTGTCTTTTGAAGCATCATGTTTGAGACAAAATTGCCAGATGGGCTTAAGGGCTTAGCTAAATCAAAACACGCATTACCAGGCACGCAGTCAGAGGAACATATGATCACCTCTGTGTCGTCTTTACTGTAGGTGAAACCCACAGGAGATGGAGTTTTCTAAAAATGAGGACGAGTCAGATACCGGAGAATTCCTGCCTCTCTCACACTCTATTTATCCAGGAATTATTTATCATGCTGTGCAGCTTAATAGATGTTTCTATAATTAATGTAATTCATAGATGAGACATGCTGGCGTGTTTAAATTATTCATTTCTTTAAAGAGGGATAAATCTTGTATGTAGGCGTTTGTATGTGCGGTGTTTGAGGAGTCTACATGTCATCCTATAGGTCTTTATAATCTTCTAAATGAATAGGTTTTATAATTACTCAGAACTTGGCATTACATACACTGAAGGAGATCAGTTTTTCCTGTGACATTCAAATTTCAGAGGAAGTATAAGATATTTTTATGTTGCTAAATTCTACCATTATGGTTGTGTAAAAGGCATTTTCCCATTCCCTAATGTAAAGCTATCCCTATCAATACATTTAGAGTAGATTAGATAGAACTTTATTGATCCTTTGGACACATCCCTCAGGAAATTGAGTTTCTAAGCACAACAAGGAATATATACACGAGAAATACCACTAGAAAAAAGCAATACAATAACTATTTAAAAAAAAAGTTATGAAAAATTGCAATTGCACATTGGAAAGTACTCGTAGAAAGAACAAGTAATAATAATAATAATAATAATAATAATAATAATAATAATAATAATAAGTAGCTTATTATGTTATATTATAGTATGTGTCATATGTGTATATACAGTACTGTGCAAAAGTTTTAGACAGCCTTTAGATTTTTTTTTGGAACTCACTTTTTATTGTTTTTTCTATCTTTTCACCCATTAAATATTTTACAGTGATACAACAGGATAAAATTATGAGAAAATATATCAATAAAAATATGAAAATCAAATGTTAAAAATACAAAAAAACAAAAACAAACCAACAACCAAAAAACACACACACAACCCCCCCCCCCCCAAAAAAAAAAAACAAAAAAAACAAAACAATACTGTCAATTTTGTTATACCAGATATGTTATATTTTAGCTCTTTCCAGGTGAGATAAGGCCTAGGCCAGGACAATGCCTCAGTACTATTCTGCACCCTGTAAGAAGGGCGGCAACTAGGGATGGGAATCGAGAACCAGTTGTTTTTGAGAACCGGATCCCAGTAGCTTGATTGCTTGGAATCGTTTGCCTGCCTGCTTAACGATTCTGCTTATCGATTCCGCCTTCATGTGTGATGACGTCACATGTACGCTGCATTGTTTTGGTCAGAACGTAGCCAACATGGCGTCGAGGCAGAAACGCTCCAAAAACATGACATCAGGACCACTTGGAACGCTTGCAAAGGTTCCATTTTTCCAAAAGGGTGGAATCCCTCCAATCTGCTCAAACATTTGTCCACAGCATGTGATTCATTTGATTCGCTACTTAGCGGCGCTTGTGAATGTAGCCGCAGAGTGAACACCAGGCCGTCATCTGGACCTAGTTCTGGTTCCAGTGCAGGCAACAAACGTCGTACCCCCTCAAATACAAGTTTCCGAAGGTAGGGGAAAGGAAATGAGGCGCACAACAACAGGAGATAGGCAGAGTCGAACTGGTTCCACTTAGTGGAAATGTGGCAATAGAGGAATTAGTTAAGCATCTTTAATTTCACTTTCACTTTACGCCCCCCCCCCCCCCCCCCCCCCCCCCCCGAACTGGGCCCGGCGTCATCTGTTGTTATTATTTGTACATACTGTATATGTTATATTTTCTGTGCAGAAAAGGAAATATAAGACAGTTAATGCAAACACACCCGTTTACACTCTTTCGTTCCCTCACCCAAAGAGAATCGATTAGAGAATTGATAAGGAATCGGATCAATAACCAAAATCGCTAACGGAATCGTTAAATTCTTATCGATTCCCATCCCTAGCAGCAGCATTTAGATTTGTTGTTTTTGCAGCATTAATGAACATGCATATTTATTTCTCAGTCTCTTTTCTTCAGATACAAGAAAATCTTTCTTCAGATACAAGAAAATATGTGCATAGCCTTAAAAGACACACAAAAAACAGAAGTAAATAAGTTCTGAAGGTTAAAGTCAGTATTTAATGTGACCCTGACCCCATAACAAGAAGCAGCAAAGCAAGCAGCTGCATTTGAATAGAGTTTTTATTCTTTTAGGTTTGTATCTGTTTTATCTGTTTTATCTATTTATCTGATTTTTTTGTTTTGTTTTGTTTTGTTTGTTTGTTTGTTTGTTTTTCTCATGCCTATAGTTTTTATTGTTTCTGCTGTAATGCTTTTAATATTTTTTGTAAAGCACTTTGAATTGTCTCGTACATGAAATGTGCTTTAGAAATAAACCTGCCTTGCCTTGCCTTGCAAAAACTGTTAGAAACATCTGGCATGTGTTGAATGAAAACTGGAATTTAAAAAAAATCAGAAAGTGAATGACAGAAATTTCATATTGTCTGAACAAAAGGATTAAAGGCATGTTAAGTGTAAAAGGAAGGTCACAAGAAATACGACCACTTTGGTTCATAGAAGCTGTTTTTTTTTCACTGAAACTTTTGTTTTGCTGCTGTACATACTTTACTGTAGTATGTACAGCAGTAAAAAGAAAAGTTTCAGTTCAATACCCACAATGCAATGCAGCAAGCATGCCACAATATAGATGAATGTTAAAAATCTCATAGACGGTGTTCTCAGGTCGACTCCAGGTACATTTTATCTTCATCTTTGTCTTGATGTGAGTGTGTCTGAAGAACTGAAGTAGTTTCCCTTTTTTTTTTGATAAAACTTTGCCTTTTCCTTTAATTTCAAAACATTTTGCTATTACGAAACATAATTCTGGATTTTTGCAGCATAATACAATGTACACTATTTTGATAAAACGTGGAAAAAAATAATCATGCGTATATGCATTCCTGTAGATATGTATTGTACCGCAGTGATAAGGTGTTGTGCTGGAAAATTTTGAAAATGATCCTTAAAAGTGCTTGAATTTGACCTTGAAAAATGCGTATGAATCGTGTTTATAACTGGTGATTTAGGTTCACAAGTTGTGCACTCTACTTCTGCATTGTCGCTTGTATGTGATGGATGAGGCCCAATTTCAAGATGTTTTTTTTTTTTCTGTCTGAGACTATGTTTTATCTTTATACATATATTTTTATCTCTCTTTTTTTATTGATGATGTTAATGGCCTCTTAAGGAAATAAGATGGCAATAAAGTAAAAAAAAAAAAAAAAAAATATCATGGACGGACAGAGTCACAAACCAAGAGGAGGAGTTAACACCAGAAATCCAGAAACCACCCCTTGAAACCAACAAGACAAAGAAACTGAGGTATTTTGACCACACCATACACCACAGAGCCTCCAACACACCTTGCTTGAACAGAAAATCGATGCCAGGAGAGAGAGGACGACTCGTAACAACATGGTCTAGTGAAGCTGGACAGGCCTCGAATATATGCCAGCAACGTGAAGGGCAATGAACAGACACTACTGGTGAGCCCTGACATCCAACCCCAAATAAGACGAACTCAGTGATGACCCTGCAATATGACTGCTATATGTCCCCGAAATATCACATATTAACCCCTTATAGGTCACTCATAGAAATACTCTGAAATTCAAAATGTCCACCTTAGTAGGATACGACAAGACTTAGTTATTTTTGTGAAATTTAAAAAAAAAAAACAAAAAAAATGCATTGTCATGTACAAAATCAGGGCCAATGAAGTTACTATATTTGGTTAACATAAGTGACATAACAACATAAGTGCCGATACAGCAGTAGCTAACAGAGGCATTAACCCTTTATAGGACACTCATAGAAATACTCCTTAGTATGTTATTGGAAAACATAACAAGTCTTTATTACTTTTGTGAAATTTTTCAAAAATGTTTTATTGCTATGCAGAAAATCAAGGTCAATGAAGTTATCATATTTGGTTCCTTACCCGTAAGTGGCCAAAAAAAAAAAAAAAAAATCCAAGAAGTATGTATGAAAAGTACAAGAAAAACACATGTATTTTAGAACATTAGACCAACATCAGTGCTGATCCAGACCCCTGTCCACATCCACATTCTCCCTTTGAACATCATTCCTTACATTAGTACCATTACTTCATGGTACCTAACAAAGCAGGGGGTCGTTTCTGGGTTAAATAGTGAACGCAGCCGTTTGCGCGCTCCTCAGCGCAAATAGTGAGCGAACGATGGGTCGGCGAATGCAGAGGCTTAACGAACCCAAAATCTGTTTCTGCGCTCGTTGCGTTGGCTAAGCCATCGTTCACTCACTATTTGCGTTGAAGGGTGCGCTAAACAGGTGCGTTCACTATTTAACCCAGAACAACGCCTCTGCTTCTACTGTTTGCAGTCATCTGATCTGACAGCACTATGGTTAGAATGAAGAAGTATTAGAGGATATCTGTGAGCCCGGACCTGTGACCTCTTCCCTTACCCTCACCTGTCTGGATGGACCTCCTCACCCTCACCTAACTATAGATGGACCCCCTCAGCTGTCTGCATATTAACACACACACACACACACACACACACACACACACTGAACTGAACTGAACTGAACTGATTTACACATTTATATCGTGTGTCTGGCTAGAGCTCTAAGGATGACCCCAGTTATTCTGCACTGGTGACTTTATTAACAGAACTCTAAATGGTCACTGTTGGTCGTAACCACGGCAACAACAGGACAAACAGATTGCACAGAAAAACTGAACACTGTTCCGTTCCTCTCATCCATGCGCTCATATCTCACTACGTGTACACACACACACATGCATTTCACTGGCTCTGCCCCCATATGGTTCTCATTCATTCATTCATTCATTCATTCATTCATTCATCTCTCAAAGCCACACACACTTTGTCCTGAACTAATCTATATTTATCCATAAATTGATAGAGAATAAAATTTAGTAAGCGGATCAGTCCTCACTTGGTAAATTCGTTTTTATCGGCGCAAAATGTCCATGGGAAAAATCTGATATCATTAAAGATAGTGTCAGACTTGTGTTAAAATCTTCTTTTTCAAATGTAAATACTATTTCAAAGGAAATACATGACAGAAGTGAAGTGAAATGAAGCTACAAGAATACATCCTCCTTCTAATGTGGACCTCTGAGGTCCACGTTAAAATCAGCCCTTTAGCGAGGAACTGGGAGAGCGTTCACTTTTAACCAACTAGCCCAGAAACAGGATAGCGCATTTTGTGTTGCGTTGGGGTTAACGAACTAACAAACGAACACATTTTGCGTTGCACTAGTTGTTAACGAACAAAGAGCGAGCCCAGAAACGGGATAGCGCAAAATGCGTTAAATAGACACATTTTGCGTTGCGCTGGGCTTAACGATTTAATGAACTAGTGCAGAAACGAGCCCCAGGTACACGCACTGTTCATGCAGAGGTGGACCTTAAAGACCCTGTAGACCACATTGGACCTGAGATTATTGACCCACTGTCCTCACTGGAACTGTAGCTGTCTTGTAATGCATACAGAAATGACCAAATATAGTCACTTGCCTGATAAAGGATTAAACCAGACTTTGTGTTTCCTTTGCAGACATTTGTACAGATGTTGTGGATGGTTATGCATTTAAATTGGGGTTTTGTTTACACCAGGGATAACTGTAACCCTTGTTATAGTCCTCATCTCTCCAGAATTTTTCCGTTAAAATCTGTCATTTTTTCCCTCTTCAGTTAGTTTCATATCATAATCCTCCATTTGTTTTAATACATCAGGGTTTTCTCTTGTTGTCTTGCCGTCCAATTCATGGCAAAACTATAAATATCAAAGATTTAATTTCCTGCAAAAACAAATAATGTTATTTATCTGATGAAATGCCCTTGTGACAAAACTGTTCCATTGAGGTTTATATTACAGAACAAGCAGCGCTGTTAAAAGATATGACACTAATAGTCCTGTCACCAGACCTTTTAATGACAAACATCTTCATGTTTCAGCTTTATTTTACAAAAAAAAAAAACAACAATTGAGAAGTATATATGAAAACTACAAGAACAACACATGTAAGGTGAAAGGAACATGTATTTTAGAAAATTAGAACATCACTTTTAGAACATCACACCAACGTAAGTGCTGCTACGGACTTCACTTTGAACATCATTACTTACAGTCGCAGACAAAATGATTAGACCATCAAAAGTCATCAAAAACAATGGTTATGCAATCAAGTACTAACTCATGTGTGTATCATGTGACTAAAACAGACAGAAAAGAAAACATGGAATGCCTAAAAGCACTGTTTTTGTCAGTACAATGCCATAGCTATTGATGTAAGAAGTTAAATAATTTTGGTTATTATCAAGAAAACCATAGAAAATGGATAAATATCAGCTCTGAAATTAAACTATTATGATATATTTTTGTTGTTATCATTATATTTGTCCAAACAAATGTACCTTTAGTTGTACTAGGCATTAAAATGAACAAGAAACTGAAGAAAGTAATTTCTGGTCTAATAATTTTTTTCCACGACTGTACATTAGTACCATTACTTCGTGGTACCTAACAAAGCAGGTCCACTCACTGTTCATGCAGAGGTGGACCTTACAGACCCTGTAGACCACATTGGACCTCAGATTGTTGACTCACTGTCCTCACTGGAGTGACTGGTGCTCTCACTGTCTTGTAATGTGTATGGAAATGACCAAAAATAGTCACTTGTCCAATAGAAGGTAAAACTTTTAAAGGTAAAAATTTGTCACCAGAAACTACACTGAACAAAAATATAAACGCACCACTTTTGTTTTTGCTCCCATTTTTCATGAGCTGAACTCAAAGATCTAAAACTTTTTCTGTGTACACACAAGGTTTATTTCTCTCAAATATTGTTCACAAATCTGTCTAAATTTGTGTTAGTGAACACTTCTTCTTTGCTGAGATAATCCATCCATCTCACAGGTGTGGCATATCAAGATGCTGATTAGACAGCATGATTTTTGCACAGGTGTGCCTTAGGCTGGCCACAATAAAAAGCCACTCTAAAATGTGCAGTTTTATCACACAGCACAATACCACAGATGTCACAAGTTTTGAGGGAATATGCAATTGGCATGCTGACTTCAGGAATGTCCACCAGAGCTTTTGCCTGTGAATTGAATGTTCATTTCTCTGCCATAAACCATCTCCAAAGCTGTTTCAGAGAATTCATGAAGAAGACTGTGCGAGGAAAATGGTGGTCACACCAAATACTGACTGGTTTTCTGACCCCCCTGGACCACCCAATACAGTAAAGTGCACATTTTAGAGTGGCCTTTTATTGTGGCCAGCCTAAGTCACACCTGTGCAATAATCCTGCTGTCTAATCAGCATCTTGATATGCCACACCTGTGAGGTGGATGGATTATCTCAGCAAAGGACAAAGGAGAAGTGCTCACTAACACAGATTTAGACAAATTTATGAACAATATTTGAGAGAAATAGGCCTTTTGTGTACATAGAAAAAGTTTTAGATCTTTGAGTTCAGTTCATGAAAAATGGGAGCAAAAACAAAAGTGGTGCGTTTATATTTTTGTTCAGTGTATATAGTCAAAATTCAAGATAGAGGTTACATTTACACAAACAAAAAGTTGTATGTGCATGTAGTTTTTTGTTGTGACTGACAGTGAATACTGCCCCCCCACCCCCCTTGAGGGCATGGAGCCGAAATGCATTTGCACATCCAACACCACAGATAGTTTGTTTGTGGGAGAGCTATAAGCCTTTACTAACGCACAAAGGAGTATTTTTTTTTTCAAGTGATTGATTGGGTTTTTTGGTTTAAAACAAATTTCCTCGGGGTACCTAAGTCCATTAAAAAAACGGCTGTAGTGCCCGTGTGAAATGGTGATATAGTGAGATGCAAAAACTCTGGGCACCGACACATCTTAAGCCTGGAAAATATAAACTAATCACAGAGGCAGGCCCCACAGCTCTATTCTTCATCCTATTACTCATAAACCTCTCAGTTTCCCCTCGCTGTCTGCTTGCCACAGATAATAAGGAAGCCAAACATTTTTCTCTCTGCTTTATGAGTCTCTCCTGTACCCTAAGTAGACACTGCCTTTCCGCTGTCTTCAACTCTGTCCTCCTGAAAGTGGTCTGATTTTCTTTGGAGTTGAATTGTTATGTGCATGTATTCATTAAAACAGGGCAACGCTAACAAGCTGTTGCTCAGAGTGTTGACCGAACATGCAAAGTAGTTTTTTTGATCTGCTGATTAATCCATCTCTCATGAGCCCTTATGGAGATACTTTTATTTTAACCCATATACAGGGTGGGGAAGCAAAATTTACAATGAACATTTAGTTGTTTTTTCTCAGCAGGCACTACGTCAATTGTTCTGAAACCAAACATATATTGATGTCATAATCATACCTAACACTATTATCCATACCTTTTCACAAACTTTTGCCCATATGAGTAATCAGGAAAGCAAACGTCAAAGAGTGTGTGATTTGCTGAATGCACTCGTCACACCAAAGGAGATTTCAAAAATAGTTGGAGTGTCCATAAAGACTGTTTATAATGGAAAGAAGAGAATGACTATGAGCAAAACTATTACGAGAAAGTCTGGAAGATACTTTTAAAGAAGAATGGGAGAAGTTGTCACCCGAATATTTGAGGAACACTTGCACAAGTTTCAGGAAGCGTGTGAAGGCAGTTATTGAGAAAGAAGGAGGACACATACAGGGTGGGGAAGCAAAATTTACAATATTTTGAGGCAGGGATTGAAAGAAAGTGTATGACCAGTTAGTTTATTGAAAGTCATGAGAATTTATTTGCCACAAGAAAATTTACATAATAGAAAATGTTTTTATTCTATGTGTCCTCCTTCTTCCTCAATAACTGCCTTGGTTTGTTATGTAAATAAGAGGACTGTGTTTACGATGGATGGATGAAAGTCATACACTGCTTTAAATGAATTATCACTATTCGTTATAATATTATCCTCTGTATTTAGAATTTTTATCGAAAATCAGGTATTTTCCTATATTTAATTTACTGGTCATATCAATGTCCATACAGGCTCAGATAGAAGTTGGTCAAAAACAGAGAAAACTGCATTAAAAGTGAATTTTTCTGGAAAAAATTAATCACTAACTGAACATAAACTAAGTGTGTCCATTCACTGTCATTGATTCACCTCCATGGGTTTTACTGGTGAATCAATGATATAGAAGATGATGGTGTTTCCATGGTAACTACAGAGCCTCTGAACGTCCAAATGGGTCATATCTGATGAGCATGAAAAGATGACAAACTGTATTTTACGCCAATTATTTACATGACTCGATCAACAGGTATTAATCCAGTGGTTCCCAACCTTTTTTGGCTCGTAACCCCATTTTAACCCTTTCATGCATACTGGTCACTACAGTGGATAGCTATTCCACAGCTGTTCTCTTGTATATTCATGGGTTTTGTTGTTTTAGTTCCACATCAGCCAACACAGTGGACACTTACGCACCATTCCATACACTGACATTCATACCATTACTGTAACTTTATATTCCTGATAAAGCTGATCTGCAGTAACATGTTTGAGTGTAAATCTATTGCTAATTGTTATTAGACTGTATTTAATAGTTTTCTTAGACATTTTTTTTGCATATTATATGATAAAATGTGTGAAAACATCACATTAGCTGCATTAAAAAATGTCTTTATTTCATAGTTTTCACACAGTATATCACTTTCTGATATTGTGTTTTAAATACATGTTTCTTTGCTTCAAAAATTAAACACATGATGTCCAGATGAGTGGATATTTTTAATTTATTAAAATAAATATTAATATAGATATTTTTTTTTAAGTTAAAAAATAAAAATAAAAAAACATACTACTACTACTACTACTACTACTACTACTACTACAGGGTGACCCAAAAAAACAGGAATTTTTTAAGTGCGTATTGGCAGACATGAGCAAGTGGCAGCACTGCGAGACAATGACCTTTAGCAAGTAAACACACCCCCATTTTAGTAACCATGGATTTTTTGAAAATGAACAGGGGATCTCAGTCACTGTCACTGCGAATCGTTACGTGGAGATGTTACAATCCTTCGTTACACCTGAACTGAACAATTTTCCACACGTTCAAGAAACCTGGTTTCAACACTATGGAGCGACATCACACACTGCACATCGATCATTGGCGGCTGTGCGAGAATTGTTCGGTAACCGTGTGATCTCAAGATTCGGTAACGTTCCCTGGCCCCCTAGATCGCCAGATTTGTCCGTTTGTGATTTTTTTCTTGTGGGGCTATCTCAAGAGTAAAGTGTACACGACTCGACCGAGAACTCTGAATGAGTTAAAACAGAGAATTCAGGATGAAATTCACAGTATCCCAGCTGAGATGTTGCAGCGGTCAGTGAGGAATCTCAACAGCAGATTTCAAGAATGCATTCGTACAGGAGGACGCCATCTACAGGAAGTAATTTTAAAAAAATGAAAATTCCATCATTGTTTCTTAAATGGCATGGTTTAAGGTTTCAATTACAATGAATAAAATATTTTTCTTCCATCACTCTTGGTTTTATTGGATTGTTAAAAAGTTCCCGTTTTTTTGTGTCACCCTGTACTACTACTACTACTACTACTACTACTACTAATAATAATAATAATAACAATAATACATAAAATGTTCTTATTAACCTTTTTTTTATTAAGTTGCAAAAATGTCCACTTGGACACCATGCGTTAAATTTTTGAAACAAAGAAACATGTATTTACTGATAAATTGTGTCAAAACTATGGGGGGGGGGGCTTGTGATTCTGGGGGGTTTATACACAGGGGAGATCTACACAATGTTACCAATTCATGTCAGAAAAGATATGAATGTGTTAAAACTTTAATAAAGATATGTATTTAAAAAAAAAAAATCCATGAATATATAAGAAAACAGCTGTAGAATAGCTGTCCACTGTAGTGACCAGTATACATGAAAGGGTTAAACTCCATGCAAAAAAGGTTAATTAAAATTTTTCAATCGCATTGTTTTTTTCATGCCTAAAGAGGAATAAAAAAAGTCTTGACTGAGGTTCTTATAACTCATGCAAATTTCTGCCGACCCCACACATTCAAAACAGAGACATTTTTTTTGCTAAAAATTAATTTGTTTTTGATCATGTAATAGTTTGCTTTACTATGTTGTAAATAAATGATAATTTTAGACCACATTTAGTCTATATAATGTATATTATTATGGATGAAGGCAGTAAAGCCAAGTGTAGATTACTACACAAAGTGAGAATTTTATTTTCCTTGGTCAGGATATGTACAGTCAGTCCAGCTTGGATTTACAAGGCTGACAATTAATACTGAACAAACAAGAACTCAAACTATGAATTATGAAAGAGCTGCAGCATCTGAAACTGACCACAGTGAACGTTTGACAGATAAACAGTACCACAGTGCTTCAGTTTCAGCTTCACAGTCTGTCATGTCTTGTATGGATGGTGATTGTCTCTGTCAACTCACCATATATTTTTTATTATTACGTTTTTTTTTTTGTTTTTTTTTTAATCAATTACTAGAAATTTTGACCCCAAGGTTGAAAAACACTGTATTAAACATTTTTGATCCGTAGATGAATATAGTTTCCAGTGACTGTTTGGGTCTTAATGGGTTAATTCTACTTTCTACAATGTAAGAGTCAGAGAGAACATAGCCTCGGTCACATCTTGTGCTCCAGTGACTGAGAACAACTCTATTATTTGTTCCATGTGCGGGTGGTGTTAAGTGGGAGGTGAGTTAGGCAGTGAGAAACAACAGGGTTTCTGGATGATATTTTGTCCCTGCCAGGGCCATCTGCACTGTTGGAACAGCTCTCCTTTTTAAGCAGTCGGATTGCTCACTACATCTGTTTGTGAATTCTCTCACCCTGTTGACACAACACACTGGGTGTTTTCTTCTGTCTTTGACCACTTTGAGTTTTACACTTTGAGAGTGACAACATTTGTATAACATATGAGGTCAATCTGGCCGATCCTCACCAGGGGGCCATGGCTGTGGTTTATGGTTGAAAATAAACTATATGGACAAAAATATTGGGACACATCATGGCTATAGCTCATAATATCATGCTGATTTGAAAGGTAATCAATATTTCCTTACTCCATGAAGACCCAAACATCCACTGGCAACCAAACCCATCTACGGATCTAAACTGTTTAATAACTTCTGATTCACTAATCCTATCAATACATGTAAATAATTGGTGTAAAATACAGTTTGTCATCTTTTCATGGTCATTAGATATGACCCATTTGGATGTTCAGAGGCTCCGTAGTTACCATGGAAACATCGTCATGTTCTACAACATTGATTCACCAGTAAAACCCACAGAGTTGGATCAATGACAGTGGATGGAGGCACTTGGTTTATGTTCAATTAATGACACATTTTTTGAAAAAGTCACTTTTCCAAATTTTTTTTCTGATTTTATTAATAACCATTGAATTTAATTTGAGCTTTAATAAACATCTATATAAACAGCAAATTAAATATAGGAAAATAGTAGGGATGTCCGATATTGGCTTTTTTGCCAAAAAAACGATATGCCGATATTGTCCAACGCTTAATTTCCGATTTCAATATCTACCGATACCGCTGCCGATATATGTGGGATATTAAACTAATTTTAGGTAACATCACATATCTCCTGTCATGGAATTAACACATCATGCCTAATTTTATTGTGATGCCCCATTGGATGCATTCTCAAATGCAACAAGGCTTTTAAAATGTAAACACTGTCTGTGCAAAGAATACATACTTCAACTTAAGTTGTGGAAAAAATGCCATATTTATTTATTTCCTCTCCCTCCCTCCATGAGTCTGTTACAGTGTGGCAACTCTACTGTACAATTTTGAAAACTGCACGTTTCTTTCAGCTACAAACAATGCTTCATTTACATGTCGGTAAATGCCGGTGAAATCAAGGCATTATTTTATCAGTTTCAATGATAGGCAAAAAAAAAACGATAACGATATTCACCGATATTACATTTTTATGCCAATATCGGGCCGATAATATTGGTTGGCCGATATTATCGGACATTCCTAGAAAATACCTTATTTTCACTGAAAAATGCAAAATATAGACAATAAGCTAGTGCATTGACCCATGTGGATCCATGGATGCTAGATGTAGTAGTTTTTATGCTGTTGTGTACTCATGCATGCTGTACTGCATTTGTCCAGCAGTCACTGCCAAAGCATTCTGGCCATAGCAACATGATTACAAGGCTATTGTATTCCAAAATTACTAATATCTCCCAAAATATTGGCCCCAGAACTTGTCGTTTGCGCTAGTCTGTTCCTTGACCAAAAATACATAAGTATGCCAAACTGCAGTAGTCTGCACTTTCCAGATTTTGTGTGAATCCCCAGAAACACACACACGCACACAGAGGCTACTAGGCCGTTATAATATAGATGGTGATATATCATTTAAGGAAGTTTAAATAGATGGAAAAATTCATTCAGAAACTCCATAGTGAATGTGGAAACACCATCATCTTCTACAACATCGATTCACCAGTAAAACCCATGGAGTTGGATCAATGACAGTGGATGGACACGCTTGGTTTTACATTCAGTTATTGATATATTTGCTGAAAAAGTCCCCTTTTCTTCAGTTTTTTCTGTTTTTGATATAATAACTTTTGAATTTAGTTTAGTTTGAAGTTTTCATGAATATCTACGTGATAAGTGAATTAAATATAGGAAAATACATGATTTACATTGAAAAATGCAACATACAGAGGACGATATTATTATAGATGGTGATAAATCGTAGTGATGGGACTTTTGGCTCTTTGAAGGGAGCCGTTTAATCAGGAGCCGTTCACTGAAAAGAGCTGTTCAAAAGACTGACTCTTGTATGTTTTTCGCATTATTTTGAAACACCAATTTTTTAATCACTAAATAGGCTACATGTGATGATTGACATTACATTTTAAAGGTGTTTAATTGGCACGGCAGTAAATATTATCTTACTGTAAAAAAGAATAGTTAGTTAAAATGTGGGGGCTAGATACATGACATGAGAGGTGACATTAGGCAAATGCTGGAATTTGACAAAAAACATCATGGTACATTATGTCGACTAGTCTGTAGCCTAAAAATGAAGAAGAAAATAAAACATTTTCTTATGAAATAACATTTTATTCTCCTCAAAACAAGAACAATAAATGTGTGTAAACATATGGAAAAAATTGCACAAAACACAACAGTGATTAATCACTGCAATTACTTAAATACCTGAACTGTAGTGCAATTCTCAGAACAAGAACAGTATGTTGGTAAACATACAGAAAATAATGCACAAAAGACAAAAGTGATTTATTATTGCGATTACCTAAATACCTTAACAACTGTAGTGCATTTTCCCTCAGAACAAGAACAATAAATTTGTGTAAACATACAGAAAAATTGTACAAAACACAACAGTGATTAATCACTGTTATTATTATTATTTTTTTTTTTTACATTTTTTATTTATTTATTTAATTTTTAATTTTAATCACTGTTATTAATAATAATTTTTAAAAAATGAACGGCTTTTTACAAAGACTCGGTTCCCATCGTTCATTTCAAAGAGCCGTTCAAAAGATTCGATTCGTTTGTGAATGTCACATCAGTAACTAGAAGCACTCGGAGAGCGCAGACCTCCGCCAAGGCTGATCAGTGCCGCCCCCCCCCCCCCCCCCCCCCCGATCACCACCAAAATTTAATCATTTCTTCCTTATCCCATTTCCAACAAACCCTGAAAATTTCATCAAAATCTGTCACAATAACTTTTTGAGTTATGTTGCACACTAACGGACAGACAAACAAACAGACAGACAGACAAACAAACCCTGGCAAAAACATAACCTCCTTGGCGGAGGTAATAAAAAAGAAAAGAAAAAAAAAGAGAACAGCCCAAAAAAATTATCCACTATAAGGAAAAAAAAAAAAAGAGAACAGCCTAAAAAAATTATCCACTAGACAAAAAAATTATCTACTGCAAGAAAAAAAGAGAACAGCCTAAAAAAATTATCTACTATAAGAAAAAAAAGAGAACAGCCCAAAAAAAATTATCCACTAGATGAAAAAAAAAATCCCCTATAAGAAAGAAAAGAGACCAGCCAAAAAAAATTATCCACTAAAAGAAAAAAAAAGAGAACAGGCAAAAAAAATTATCTACTAGCCCAAAAAATTATTCACTATAAGAAAAAAAAAAAAGAACAGGTGAAAAAAAATTATCTACTATGAGAAAAAAAAAGAGAATAGCCCAAAAAAATATCCACTATAAGAAAAAAAAAAACATCATCCACCTTTTCAATTACGGGGGCGCTGTTTACCCGAAAGGTGTCTTGCTTTAAAATTAAGGCCACCACAAAAAATAAAAGGATATGCTGAAAAATTTTAAGGCTTTCGGCTAATGTGGCTAATGCTAAGGAAGTACCCCACCGGAAGTGGAGGTTGTGCGCTAAAAAATAAAGTTATTTTAAAATATAGATATTTACATTAATATAGTTTGCAAAGCAGTTAAATGATTAAATACGGTTCCAGTGTCTGCTCAAGGTTAGGCATGGGCGTTAAATGGTTAAGGTTAGGGTTAGGGTATGGTTGGGGTTAGTTTTCAGTGGTAAATGGCCCTTGTGTGCACTGTGTGAAGGTTCGTTGCTAAGCTAATGCTAACGCGAAAAGTTGACGGCAACTTTGTGAACTACCAGTGCGAGTAAACAATTGTGTGATTACGGTGTTGAATTGTTCAACTGCCTGACATTCAATATCATTTTTTATGAATATTCGCTACAAGAAGTTCTAAAATTATTTTATTTTGAGAGGAGGAGAAGAGGAGCTTCCTGTGGAGCTCCACTGTCATGGCATCGCCCATTTGTTGAGAGACAGCAAGTGCAAATTGCGGCACCGACACCTGGTGCCGTGGCACCTCGGCTGGTGCCGCGAGGTGCCGTGGCACCTCAGCTGGTGCTGCGACGTATCGCAGTACCACGGCTCGGTGCCAGGTACCCCAGCACGGCACCGCGTACCATGGCTCGGTACCACAGCTCAGCTCGTTGCCAGGTGCCGAGGCACTGCGGTACCACGGCACACATCTTTATCTCCACAAAATGTCCTTCTTGATCTAGTGTTAGTGAAGACACTCCGTTTGAGTTGAGGAGGAGAGGTCTACCTGCAAACAAATGGGCAATGCCATGATAGTGGAGCTCCACAGGAAGCTCCTCTTCTCCTCCTCTCAAAATAAAATAACACAAAGTTGCCGTCAACTTTTCGCGTTAGCATTAGCTTAGCAACGAACCTTCACACAGTGCACACAAGGGCCATTTACCACTGAAAACTAACCCCAACCATACCCTAACCTTAACCATTTAACGCCCATGCCTAACCTTGAGCAGACACTGGAACCGTATTAATCATTTAACTGCTTTGCAAACTATATTAATGGAAATATCTATATTTTAAAATAACTTTATTTTTTAGCGCACGACCTCCACTTCCGGTGGGGTACTTCCTTAGCATTAGCCACATTAGCCGAAAGCCTTAAAATTTTTCAGCCTATCCTTTTATTTTTTGTGGTGGCCTTAATTTTAAAGCAAGACACCTTTCGGGTAAACAGCGCCCCCGTAATTGAAAAGGTGGATGATGTTTTTTTTTTCTTATAGTGGATATTTTTTTGGGCTGCTCTCTTTTTTTTCTCATAGTAGATAGATTTTTTCACCTGTTCTTTTTTTTTTCTTATAGTGAATAATTTTTTGGGCTAGTAGATAATTTTTTTTGCCTATTCTCTTTTTTTTTCTTTTAGTGGATAATTTTTTTGGCTGGTCTCTTTTTTTTTCTTACAGTGGATAATTTTTTTGGCTGGTCTCTTTTTTTTCTTATAGGGGATTTTTTTTTTCATCTAGTGGATAATTTATTTTAGGCTGTTCTCTTTTTTTTCTTGAAGTAGATAATTTTTTTCATCTAGTGGATAATTTTTTTAGGCTGTTCTCTTTTTTTTTTCTCTTGTAGTAGATAATTTTTTTCATCTAGTGGATAATTTTTTTTAGGCTGTTCTCTTTTTTTTCTTATAGTGGATAATTTTTTTGGGCTGTTCTCTTTTTTTTCTTGTAGTAGATAATTTTTTTCATCTAGTGGATAATTTTTTTAGGCTGTTCTCTTTTTTTTTCTTATACTGGATAATTTTTTTGGGCTGTTCTCTTTTTTTTCTTGTAGTAGATCATTTTTTTCATCTAGTGGATAATTTTTTTTAGGCTGTTCTCTTTTTTTTTCTTGTAGTAGATAATTTTTTTCGTCTAGTGGATAATTTTTTGGCCTGTTGCACCTCTGGGCCACCGTAGTCCAATCCTGGTCCTGCATGTTTTAGATGTTTCCCTCTTCCAGCACACCTGACGGTCATTATCAGGCTTCTGCAGAGCTTGATGATAGGCTTATCATTTGAATCAGGTGTGTTGGAAGAGGAAAACATCTAAAACATGCAGGATACCGGCCCTAGAGGAACATGATTGGACACCCCGGATCTACATGATCTGTGAATTAAATATTGAAAATACACAATTTACACCAAATGCAATGCAAGCAAAATGCAAAATACAGAGGATAATATTTTAAAAATTGGTGATGAATCAGTTAAGAAACGTAGAACAAGAGTAAAATGTATTTGGGAACTGCCACAAAAGTAGTACTAAGTTTTAGTTTAGTGGGAGATTGTTCTTCCTAAGTGAGATGTGATGGACGTAGATGGTTAGTTGCGGTAGAAAATTATTATTTACAGTCAGAGCATGAAAAATATTTTAGAAATTTAGAGGTGGAACATTTAACCCTTTCATGCATGAATTATGAGAACCTTAAGAGTGTTTTTATTCCTCTTTAGGCATTTAACAAAACAGTGCAATTGAAAAAAACTAACAAAAAAAAATGTATGAACTTATTTTTCATGGAGTTGCAAAAATGTCCACTCAGCTGGACACCATGCATTTAATTTTTGAAGCAAAGAAACATGTATTTACTGATATACTGTGTGAAAACTATGTAATAGGAACATGTTTAATGCTGCTGATCCAATATTTTGTCACATTTTAACATACTCTAATACTAGTTATTACTTCATGGAGATAATATGCAAAAAAAAAAAAAAAAAAAAAACACCTTTTTGTTTAACCCTTTCATGCACAGTGGTCACTCCAGTGGACAGTTCTTCTACAGATGTTCTCTTGTACATTCATGGGTTTGGTTGTTTTAGTTCCATATAACCAACACAGACGCTTATGCATCATCCCATACACTGACATTCCTGTAACTTTCCTGTTCTTTTATCTAAATCAGTTACTAATTGTTATTAGACTGTAATTAACAGAGTTTTTTTTTTTTTTTTTTTTTTTAAACAAAAAAGTGTTTTTTTTTTTTTTTTTTTTTTTTTTGCATAGTATCTGAGTGAGTATTAACTAGTATTATAGTATGTTAAAATGTGAGAAAAAAAAAAAAAACAAAACAGATTAGCAGAATTAACCTCCTGAGACCCAGGAAAATGAATTTTTTTTTTTTCCATTAAGCAATTGATTGGAAACTGCATAATGCAACAGTTTTTTTTTTTTTTTTTTTTTTTTTTTTTTCAGATACATGTATTTATTTATTTTTTTTAATGGAATGTTCTTTGCAATGGACAGCAAATAAAACTGTCAAACTTTTGTCCCCTACAGAGGACAAAAATGCATTGCTGGGAAGGTAAAAATGTTTTTATTTCATAGTTTTCACACAGTATGTCAGTAAATGCATGTTTCTGAGCTTCAAAAATTAAACACATGGTGTTCAGCTGAGTGGACATTTTTGTAACTCCATGAAAAATAGGTTCATTAAAAAAAAAACAAAAAATCACATTGTTTTTTTCATGCCTAAAGAGGAATAAAAACACTCAGGAAAAAATCTTGATTAAGGTTCTCATAATTCCTGCATGAAAGGGTAAAAAAAAAATAAATAAAAAGTTAATTACAGTCTAATAACAATATCAAGCAATTTTTTTTACACTTAAACATATCACTGCAGATTAGGTGTATAAAGAACGGCAAATTTACAATAACCGTAACAATGTCAGTGTATGGGATGTTGCATAAGTGTCCACTGTGTTGGCTGATATGGAATTAAAACAACAAAACCCATGAATATATAAGATATAAGAGAACAGCTGTAGAATAATTGTCCACTGTAGGGACCACTATGTATGAAAGGGTTAAAATCATAGTCATGGATAAAAAAAATAAAAATAAACAAAAGAGGGAAATTAAACAAAAAACATCTCTGAGGCATTTTAGAAGCAAATATAACAATTAAACAAAATTTACCAATGCAATGCAATTACTGTTTTGTATCCCTGTTGAGCCGCATTATGTAATAAATTCGCATTATGTAATAAAAGTTCAAAATGTAATAAGAATGTCACGCCATCTTGTAATGAAGCCGCATTATGTAATAAACTGATGCATTTTATAATAAACCACCTCAATGTATTATGCAGTAAATTTTTTCGCATTATGTAGTAAGTTATTACAATTTGAGAAATTTATTACAAAATGCATTTGACACATTTTTATTTTCAGGAAAATGTAATGTGCTAAATTAATCTTTAAACTGTGTGGTTAAAGTTCTGATTCCATTACCTGTAGCTCCTGTGACTAATTTCTTCTAAATTGCTCTGAAATTATATTCATTTGGATTGTTATTACATAGTGAACCATGTTATTACATTTTTTTCTTAAATAAAAATGTGTCAAGTGCATTTTTTTTTTATAAATTTCTCGAACTGTAATAACTTACTACATAATGTGAAAAAATCTACTATATAATGCGTTGACGTAGTTCATTACAAAATGCGTCAGTTTATTACATAATGCGGCTTTATTACAAGATGACGCGACATTCTTATTACATTTTGAACTTTTATTACATAATGGGAATTTATTACATAATGCGGCTCAACAATCCCAGACCCCTGTTAGAAAAGAAACACCTGAATTCAACATGTCCCAATACTTTTGTCCATATAGTGTATGTTGCTTAGTGTTTTTACGTTTTAAGTTATTACAATTTGAGAGATTTATTACAAAATGCACTTGAAACATTTTTATTTTCAGGAAAATGTAATGTGCTAAATTAATCTTTAAACTGTGTGGTTAAAGTTCTGATTCCATTACCTGTAGCTCCTGTGACTAATTTCTTCTAAATTGCTCTGAAATTATATTCATTTGGATTGTTATTACATAATGAACCATGTTATTACATTTTTTTTTAAAATAAAAATGTGTCAAGTGCATTTTTTTAAATAAATTTCTCAAACTGTAATAACTTACTACATAATGTGGAAAAAATTTACTATATAATGCGTTGACGTAGTTCATTACAAAATGCGTCAGTTTATTACATATTGCGGCTTTATTACAAGATGACGCGACATTCTTATTACATTTTGAACTTTTATTACATAATGGGAATTTATTACATAATGCGGCTCAACAATCCCAGACCCCTGTTAGAAAAGAAACACCTGAATTCAACATATCCCAATACTTTTGTCCATATAGTGTATGTTGCTTAGTGTTTTTATGTTTTAAGTTATTACAATTTGAGAGGTTTATTACAAAATGCACTTGAAACATTTTTATTTTCAGGAAAATGTAATGTGCTAAATTAATCTTTAAACTGTGTGGTTAAAGTTCTGATTCCATTACCTGTAGCTCCTGTGACTAATTTCTTCTAAATTGCTCTGAAATTATATTCATTTGGATTGTTATTACATAATGAACCATGTTATTACATTTTTTTCTTAAATAAAAATGTGTCAAGTGCATTTTTTTTTTATAAATTTCTCGAACTGTAATAACTTACTACATAATGTGAAAAAATCTACTATATAATGCGTTGACGTAGTTCATTACAAAATGCGTCAGTTTATTACATATTGCGGCTTTATTACAAGATGACGCGACATTCTTATTACATTTTGAACTTTTATTACATAATGGGAATTTATTACATAATGCGGCTCAACAATCCCAGACCCCTGTTAGAAAAGAAACACCTGAATTCAACATGTCCCAATACTTTTGTCCATATAGTGTATGTTGCTTAGTGTTTTTACGTTTTAAGTTTTTACAATTTGAGAGATTTATTACAAAATGCACTTGAAACATTTTTATTTTCAGGAAAATGTAATGTGCTAAATTAATCTTTAAACTGTGTGGTTAAAGTTCTGATTCCATTACCTGTAGCTCCTGTGACTAATTTCTTCTAAATTGCTCTGAAATTATATTCATTTGGATTGTTATTACATAATGAACCATGTTATTACATTTTTTTTTAAATAAAAATGTGTCAAGTGCATTTTTTAAAATAAATTTCTCAAACTGTAATAACTTACTACATAATGTGAAAAAATTTACTATATAATGCGTTGACGTAGTTTATTACAAAATGCGTCAGTTTATTACATAATGCGGCTTTATTACAAGATGACGCGACATTCTTATTACATTTTGAACTTTTATTACATAATGGGAATTTATTACATAATGCGGCTCAACAATCCCAGACCCCTGTTAGAAAAGAAACACCTAAATTCAACATGTCCCAATACTTTTGTCCATATAGTGTATGTTGCTTAGTGTTTTTATGTTTTTGCTTTTTTGTAGACCAAAAAAAAAAAAAAAAAAAAAAGGTCAAAAATGAATATTTCCAGGTGGCTGTTGAACCTACTTGAACCGGCTGTGATATGACCCAGACCTCATGTTCTAATCAGGGGTAGCATTGTACAGTTATTTTCTATCATTGACAGTTTTATGTTTTAACTGTGATGGACAAGTCTGAAGGCTGTCTGTCATTTTGACAGTTTGGAACACCGAGGGTGAGCTCCGTTAAACTCAAGTGATTGACACGGAGCGTTGTCAATACCAGCCTACGTCTCCTCTCCAGTCGGTGTGTTGAAGAACTACAGACTGGAAGGTCTTGGAGTGTGGCGACGATCACTGCCGGTCATGGAGCAACACCATCCTATTACTGTCAGGACCCTTACGGCTTCAGTTTTCACTAAAGTTTTCAACATGTAGTATAGTCCAATAGAGGATGTACTGTTGCAGAAGGAACACATAGTGCAGTGAATCTGACCCAGTGAAGTGAATGCACATTCACAGAGTCTGTCCAAGTTCTGATCATTATCTGGACTAAAGTTCCTCTGCTTGAAAATTCTCCACTTTTGGAAGAGAGTGCAAGTTCAGTGTTGCAGATAAAATGAACAGGGTTTTGGGAATTTGTCATTTGTCTTTTGAAAGCCATGTTATTGTGTAGTTCTGGAAAATAAAATAAAATAAAATACGTTTTTTGAAGCACCAAGATGCACGGACAACTTTGAAGCAGACGTGTGCATCAGTGGTGGGTGTTAAACTCTGGAATTCTGTTTATAATGAGCTGAAGGACTGTAAAAACATATTCCAACTGAAAAAAGTGTATAAAGAAAGAACAATGAGATTATATGAACAGTTCTAAGTTTTACATTTGGCTTTGTATTTGTACTGCATCTTGGGATGTATTTATTTGCTTATTTTGGTCTGGTATAATGTTTTTGCATCATTTTGTCAGGTATATATTTACCAGGCCTGTAACGGTACACAAAATTTTCAGTTCGGTACGTTTTCGGTTTTCAAAGCCACGGTTCGGTTTTTTTTGTATCTCTACAGGGAGAAAGAAAACCCCTCAAAATGTCTATTAATGCAATTTATGAATTTTTTTTTTTTTTAACATTTTTCCCCTAATTTTTGGAGACAATAGAATATAGAAAAACAGGAATAATATAATTCTGCTGCTACAAATCAAATAGAAAATAAAATAGATTCTTAATATTACTAAATGTATTTTAAACATTAGTATTGCACTTTTCCCTGAAAGGTAGTTTCAAACAAACAAGAAAAATCTAATCACAGTTCTGTCAGTTCACATTCTGCATAAAAATAACATAAAAATTCCACATGAAGTGCAACATTAACAAGAGGGTAAACTGGTATTCTGTTGAAACAAACTGAAGAGAAACACTGACAACACAATGAACCAAATTATTTATTTTAGGACAGAGAACAAACTGTTTAGGACACTGTGTGTATTTGTGTGTGCCTGTGTGCACGGGGATTTTTATTTATTTATTTTTTTTGTCGGAGCCGGGGGGTAGGGGGGGCGCGCAGTTATATACCTGGGGGTGCGGTCCATAACTAACATAACGAACGCTGTTGAGAAACGAAAGTGAAACTTTACATACTTTCAATGTTCTATTTATTCCTCTATTATACAGCGTGTATGATAGACAGACAGACAGACAGACAGACAGACAGACAGAGCTAGTGTCAGTGTTTTAGGGGCCGTTTACACGGCGTAGGATTCAGTTGACTCCGGGAAGATTTCATCGCGGATTAGCCTTCTGTTAACATGGAAACGGTGCCTAGAGTGCATGAATCCGGAAACTTTTGATACCAGGGTCCAGGGTGGAATGTTATCGATACGCTCCGCATTTCAGCTCCGTGTTAACGCGAATCGGAACGTTCCGGGGTAAAATATGACGTCACCGCATGCGCGCGCAGCCAAGAACCGCCAGTTAACCCACTCCAGGCCAGTTGGTGGCGGTAATGCGCCTCCAAGCTGGTTTGCCGGCCTCTATGACACAATAAAGCTGCAGAAAAAGAAGGAACAACCACAACAACAATGGCCGGTTTCAGAACAACATACGTGCTGCTAACTGTGCTCAGTTTGCTGTCGCTTCTCCACCAAAAGTTAGACTTACACTCTTACCAGCGGAGACGCATTTCTTATATTCGCCAATGCCTGAGTCGCCACTGTTTCACTACAGCTCTACATCGCCAGCTACTGGTCTGGCATGGCCACTACAGCGTATTCAGCCGTCCTCGCGGACTCATGTTAACGCAGATCATTATCATAGCGGCTTCGTCTTAACGCGGAATGATTTTATAATGCAAAGGAGAAATCTTTGATCCTAATGTTGCCGTGTAAACGTACCCTTAGAACTACCGTAGTTCCTAGGGGTCAAACAACGTCCGTCTTATTAACGTCTCTTTCTTCGTTGTTGTCTTTCACCTGAACCTGAACTGATCCAAACTGGACTGTACTGATGGTGGAGGGTCTTCAGTCTCTTCCTTCCAGGTTCACATCATATTTGTTGTTTTTTTAACCTTATATCAGCTGCTATTTCATATTTTGGGTCAATGTGTGCGTACTTCCATATGTCCGTGTGAAACTTGCGCGGATTTAAAGTTCCGCATCGAACGACGTCTTTTGTTCCTTTTTCTTTTTCTCATCATACTGTGCTGTTTCGGTACAGCTGTGTACCGAACCAAACAGGTGTATACCGAAACGGTTCGGTTCGGTACGTGTACCGTTACAGGCCTAATATTTACCTGTGTTTTGTACTTTCTGGACATGTAGTTTTGCCCTTAGTTTTGTATTCATTTTGTTCTATCTTTGGATGTATTTAGTTTGGTTTGTCTGACTTTATACAGTATGATTTTATAGCTAGTTGTGTATGGCTAACCATTAAGGTTATTATTTAGAAGGGGGCAGGAAATATAAGATTTTCTTCATCCTGCTCCTTTTCAAGCATGGGTGTGTGCATATTTGTTTACTGGATGATTATTGAATGTTTGCAGATGAAATGCACAACCATGAACTAAATAAATGAAATGAAAATTAAGAGGTCAAGCGAAAGTGAACATCAACATGAAAAAATAAATTTGCTCACATCATTTATCAAGTGGGGTCATTTTTTTTAGCTAAAGATCTCTACTTTAAGACGACGTATTAGGGCCACATAAGAAAAAAAAAACGCTTGTCACTACGAGAATAGTCATTATTTAACGAGAACAAAGTCGTAATTTTAAAAAAGTCAATTAATGAGAATAAAGTCGTTATTTAACAAGAATAAAGTCATAGTTAAAAAAAAAAAAAACTCATTAATTAATGAGAATAAAGTTATGTTTCGAGAATAAAGTCATAATATAATGAGATGTTGTACCTACTCATCAATGTAGAACTTGTAACATTTTGTGAAGTTCTGCTGTCATTAGTCTATCCTCCGTCAACACATTAGTCTAAGGACTTTGAAGAGAGTTCGCACACATTTGGGTCTGTTGCAAGAACCGAACTGATTTGTAGCAAATTTCCTCTTTTGTGGAGGAGAAACTGATGAAGTGTTCAGCTGTAGGGCTATCAGTGGAAACACCAGAGAACTAAACACAGAGGGTTTGTTGTTTCTGAACAAACTGTGAGGATCCTACTGCGAGTTTATGAGTCCAGCAGAAGGGAAAGTTACTGCTTCACTTGTTGCCTTCACTGTAAAACCGGAAACTCTGTCGAATTTTCAAAATATTACGTTTAATCTCATAAAAGTACGACTTTATTCTCGTTAATTGACGACTTTATTCTCATTAACTAGCGACTTTATTCTCGTTAAATAAAGACTTTTTTCAAACTACGACTTCATTCTCGTGGTGACAAGTGTTTTTTTTTTTTGTTTAATGTGGCCCTAATATGCCGTCGTGCTATTTTATGGAACTGTTATCCTTTTTAAAATACCACTTGTAGAAAAAAAAAAAAAAAATTACAACCAATTTTATCAATTGTACTTTTTACACCATAGTCAGAGCTTGAATTTGACACAAAAAATTATATCTAAAAAATTTGAAAATGCATTCGGTCTGCTGATTATATACATCAGGGGTGTCAAACTCGTTTTAGTTCAGGGGCCACGTTCACTCCAATATGATCTCAAGTGGGCCGGACCAGTAAAATAATAACAGTGAAAAAAGGTAAAATGACATTAGGATAATGTTTACATCCACAATGTTTCCTTAAAAATCTGAAAAACATTAACAACTTGAAATATCTTAGGAAAAACAAGGGGCAATTTTAACAATATTCTGCCTCACTTTATCATTTACACATGTGCATTACAACATACATTACAATTACAAATACACAAAACATTTAGTAACAGGTAGAATATTGGTAAAATTGTATATACTTCTCTTAAGACGTTTCAAGTTGTTCATATTTGTTCAGGTTATTCACATTTTTTGTTTGTTAATATAAACATTTTCATGTAATTTTACTTTTTTACACTAAGACAAAGATCAAATCTGCAGTCGTCATTATAGGTTATTATGATAATATTTTACCGATCTGACCCAACTGAGATTTAATTGGTCTGTATGTGGAACCTGAATTAAAATGGTTTTTACAGCATTGATTGATAATTTCTTCAGTGTAATTTTTGCATTTCACAAATTCATCCTACGGGCCGGACTGGACACTTTGGCGGACTGGATTTGACACCTGTGATATAGATGATTATTAAGTTTCAAGTATTAGATTTTCATTATTTTGTGAATATTATTGATATTTATGAGTGTTACCACAAAAATACTGATTTTTAATTTTCAGCTTACTTATAATTCAGATATTTGAGTGAAACTTTCAGAAAGTAATGATCTTTTCATACATTTTGGGTGATGCATACAATGGTAAAGAGTCGTCCATGTGTTCCTATGGCAACCTGTCCACATGTTACCACATTCACATGTCAATAAAACAGAGACTTTGCAATATTTTACTCCAAAATGTATTTTCAGCATAGTTGAATATAATACCTAAAAGGTTTTGTTTTACTTCATATCAGTTTCTGTTGAGAATCACATGTTTTGAATGTTTGCATAAAGCTTAAAAATTTGATTTTTCACCAAAATTTTTCTCTCCCCAAATGTAGTTACACATAATGTTAACCCTCCGGTATCCGGGTGCACCTTTTAGGCACACTTTGCACTTTGTGTTAAAAAACTTCTTATTATTTTTCACAGTTTAAATAAGGTTAGAATTCAAAAGTTGTGTATTTTTGCATGATCTTTAAAATTCTGGCCACCAACTAAAATTTGCACATTGTAAACAAAAGAAAATTACAAGACTAGCATCTGTCTCCCAAGTGTGCCTAAAACGCACTATTTCTTCTATTTGACATGTATGATTAGGACTGACCTAGATTTAAAAAAATAAAATCAAATTAGAGCAGAAAAATAAATCAATATATAGTATTTAATAGTTTGATTTATAGGTGTGCATTTTACGCACACTTGGTGACAGATGCTCGTATTTTTGAACATTTGATCATAATTTAATAATAATGCAAATTAGCCAGTGTTGGAGTTAATCATTGACATATGCCAGGATGAAAAAATCAAATAATATGTGATCCATTTTTTATGTAGTATATTGAAAAAAAATATTTTTTTTTGTTTTTTGCATCCAAAAACATGGTTTGTTTACATTACAAACATGGCATGGCAAGGGTTAAAAAATGTGAGTATTTGGTATTTTTATTCACGGCTCAAGTTGATGAAATAGAAAAAAGTGTAAAAGAATTAAAAACAAACTGAATGAAAATTTTTTTTGACATTATTCCTCAAGTGTGCCAAAAAGGCACACTTGGTGCTTAGTAAGGGCCTAGCTGGACGGGATACCGGAGGGTTAAAGTGCTTATAAATACCTACTCAAATCTGTATAATACATGCATATAAGTTACTCTGCTTCCATGACAGAGACTGTTGAACACCAGATGTGTCCACATGTTACTGCTTGATCGGATCCAATAGTAGATTATGATTGTACTTTTGCGTCACTGTCCATTAAAATGACTAAGTCCTACGTCATTTTCTGATCTCAATGTCCTCTCTAATGGAGCGGTGGCATGTGCTGCTTTCAGAGCGGATGACCTTGGCTTCTTCCTAGTCCATAATGTGGTTTACTCTTTTGCAGTGATCCGTTATGGCTGATTTCAGATTCGGTTGTTCTGCTCTTTCTTCAGCTTTACATGTGTGTCTTTGCTAATGTCTCCTTCTTGTGTTCATTTTTTCTTGTACCAAACACCCTTCCTGTTTCTCCAGTGTTAGTCTTGTAACATAGGCAGGGTATTTTCGTAGATGATATTGTTTTTGTTTTCTGTGGGTGTTTTGTCTTTTGCATGGACCAGTAGTCGTCTCAGTATGGTGTGTGGTTTTACTGGGATGCCCTGAATATTTGTACGTAGAAAAAAAAAATTCAAATAAAAGATGCAACTTTCGAAGTATTAACTCATGAAGACCCAGCACTACTTTTATGTCAGTTCCCAAATAAAATTTTCTGTATATCTAATCTTTCTTAAGTAATTTATTACCATTTATTTATAATATTCCCTGGATTTTGTACTTTATCAGTATAAATCAGATATTTTCTTGTTATAATTCAGCGATCATTCAGATTAAAGTTGAGGGTTATTAAATCAGAAATAAAGACAACTGAAGAAAAAGTGACTTTTTCAGTAAAAATATCAATAACTGAACGTAAAAACAAGTGTGTCCATCCACTGTCATTTATCCAACTCCATGGGTTTTACTGCTGAATCAATGTTGTAGAAGATGACGGCGTTTCCTCAATAACTACGGAGCCTCTGAACGTCCAAATGGGTCATATCTGATGACCATGAAAAGATGACAAACTGTATTTTACACCAATTATTTACATTTATTGATAGGATTAATGGATCGACAGGTATTAACCCTTGTGTGGTGTTCAGATTTTTGTTATTCAGCCAGTGTTTGTGGGTGTGGTGGTCCCGCTGCTTTTGTGGGTTTTTAATTCAACATTATCAAACAATTTTATGTGAAAATACTCAACAGATGTTTACTTTATCCCAATTACAAGCAACGTAAAAAGCATATATGTTTAACCCTTTCATGCATAGTGGTCACTACAGTGGACAGCTATTCTACAGCTGTTGTCTTGTATAGTCATGGATTTTGTTGTTCTTCTCTCTTTTTTTTGTCTTGTTTTTGATTTTTATTTTTTTTACACATATCTTTATTAAAATTTTAAGACACTACACATCTGTTCTGGCATGAATTGGTAACATTATGTAGATCTCTCCTGAGCATAAACCCCCAGAATCACAAGCCGTCCCCATAGTTTTCACACAATTTTTCAGTAAATACATGTTTCTGTGCGTCAAAAATTAAATGTGTGGTGTCCAGCTGGGTGGACATTTTTGAAACTTCATGAAAAATACGCTCATAAGAGTTTTTTTTTTTTTTTTTTCATTATTATTTGTTTATGTTTTATTTTTTTATTTATTTTTTATTTTATTTTTTAATTTATTTTTCAGAAGAAAATTCTCAATCACATTGTGTTTTTCATGCCTAAAGAGGAATAAAAACACTCAGGAAAAAAATTTGATTAAGGTTCTCATAATTCGTGCATGAAAGGGTTAATATTTACCTTTAGCCTTTGCTTTTTTTTTTTTTTTTTTTTTTTTTTTTTTTTAAAATACAATGTGATATAACCAACTTATGTACAGAAGAGGATTAAGGCCACTGGAAAACTTAAAAAAAAAAAAAAAAAAAAGAATGTCCAATATATTTTTTAATTATTATTCTGAGAAAAAAAAAGTCTGAATTCTGACTTTTTTCTCAGAATAGTAATAAAAAAACATATTGGACCTTAATTTAATTTTTATTTTTTATTTTTTCCAGTGGCCCTAATCATCTTCCATAAGATAAGAGAGGAAAAAATTCCTAAAAAAAAAAATTACCCATCATTTTTCTTTCAATAAAAAATGAAAACAGGTCCCACAGACCCAAACACCATACAAGGGTTAAACAGTTTAGATCAGTAGATGCTCTTGGTCGTCTGCAGCTGTTTGGGTCCTTACGGGTTAAACTCAACGTGTTAAATTCCAAACCAATCTAAACAGAAGTCCTTGTACAGGGGTTGGACAAAATAATGGAAACACCTTCACCTCAAGATGATAATGCCCCAATCCATACAGCTAGAATTGTTAAAGAATGGCATGAGGAACATTCTAATGAAGTTGAGCATCTCGTATGGCCGGCACAGTCCCCAGACCTCAACATTATTGAGCATTTATGGTCAGTTTTAGAGATTCAAGTAAGACGTCGATTTCCACCGCCATTGTCTCTAAAAGAGTTGGAGGGTATTCTAACTGAAGAATGGCTTAAAATTCCTTTGGAAGCAATTCACAAGTTGTATGAATCAATACCTCGGAGAATTGAGGCTGTAAGTGCCGCAAAAGGCGGACCTACACCATATTAAATTATATTTTGTTGATTTTTTAAGGTGTTTCCATTATTTTGTCCAACCCCTGTAGTTCTTCCGGACTTTTCTACCGATTGTACGTAATGAGTTTGCTGAGTAAAATAAACCGTTTAGCTGATGAGCTCAGCTAGAGGAGGTTTGGTGGTTTAGTGGTCCTGAGCTTGGTCCAGGACACCTTCTGGTCCATGGCTCACCCTGCTGGGTAATAATACTATTCACTCCGCTGCTCCTCTGCCCTTACCATCTGGGGATTTAATGAGCCCAGATCGGCCTCGGTGATGCCAACCAATTGAAGCGCTCCCACCCTGTCCCCGTGGTTACACAGACCCCAGCATGACTCAGAAGTTCCATCGAAGCAGGGAATCTTCCCCTACATGGTGTGGTGGAGCGAGGACTTGTGTCATCTGCATACTACTAGACCCATGTATATGTAGTCACCCAGTGTGTACTCCGTGTGTATAGCATAACTGTCTAACTCATACGCAAATGGACAAAAGTATTGGGACACGTTGGATACAGGTGTTTCTTTTCTAACAGGGGTCTGGGATACAAAACTATAAAGACAAATGTTATAATATAGTTTTAACCCTTTCATGCATAGTGGTCACTACAGTGGACAGCTGTTCAAAGGTGTTCTTTTGTAGGGATGCACCGATACCGATATGAGTATCGGCATCGGCTCCGATACTCAGTGTGTGTACTCGTACTCGTAAAAGACATTCAATACAAATGTACTGATACCACTTACGGCCGTGTGACATTCACAGTTCAGTGCAGCAGATATGCAGTGGTGGAATAATGTGTCTGGAGTGTGAAGAGTGTGGGGATTTTTCAAAATAAATGATGGTGATAAATGTAACGCTGACTGCAAGTAACGTTAAAGACAGACAGATATGGACGCAGAGTTCTGTCCATCCTCTGCGTACATTCCGTCCGTTTACCAGGTGCTGGTGGATGCGTAAACAGAATGAGAATACCAGCGGGTGTGCAGAGTGGTGTGGACCGCCGCCAACAGAAGTGAAAACAAAACTTATCGCTCATTTCTCTTTTCTCTACCTGCTGAAGCTAAGCTTTTAAACCTTACCAGTGAAAACATTAGTATCACATTAGTGTTGCCTCTGTCGTCTCCATGTTTGTTATTACTGACTTTCTTCTTCTTCTCAAAAAACTTTACTTTTCTTCGTGGTATTTGTCCAGTATGGTTAATTTAGAGCGGCACCCCCTGGTGGATTAATTGAGAAACGCTCATTCCAACACATTAAATGTCAGTAGCAGCACTTTGTTCCAGTCAGACTAATGACAATGACAATAAAGCACATTTACAAAGGGAACTAAGAACTGGAATGGGATTACTAAGTACTCGTATCAGTACTCGGTATCGGCAAGTACTCAAATGTAAGTACTCGTACTCGGTCTGGAAAAAAGTGGTATCAGTGCATCCCTATTCTTTTGTATATTCAAGGCTTTTGTTGTTTTAGTTGCATATCAACCAACACAGTGGACGCTTCATCTCATACACCGCAATTCATACCATTACTGTAACTTTGCTGTTCTTGATAAGCCTGATCTGCAGTAGCATGTTTGAGCGTAAAAAATTGCTAGTTGTAAATAGACTGTAATTAAGAGGTTTTGTTATTTTTTTTTTTTTAACATAAAAGTTCTCTTTTTTGTATATTATCTTCATGAAGTGAGTAATAACTAGTATTATAGTATGTTAGAATATGAGAAAACTTCAGATTAGCAGCATTAAAAATGTTTTTATTTCATAGTTTTAACACAATATATCAGTAAATACAAGTTTCTTTGCTTCTAAAAGTAATCGTATAGTAAGGGTAAGGTTCATAAAAAAAAAAAAAATCAATCGCATTGTTTTTTTTTCATGCCTAAAGAGAAATAAAAACACACACGAAAAAAATCTCAATTAAAGTTCTCATAATTCATGCATGAAAGGGTTAAATTGGGATAAATATTATTGCATTGCATTGGTTAGTTTGGTTTAAATAATCTTTTGCTTCCAAAATGCGTTTTTTCTTTTGTTTTCTTCCTTTTTTTAATCCATGACTATAATTTTAAAGGGGTCATATTTTGCTAAACCCACTTTTATTAGTCTTTGGTTCATTAATTTGTGTTTTTGGACCCTAATAGTTCGTAAAGTTTGAATTTGAACCCTCCAGGTGCTGCAAAGCTATTTTTATATTCATTCTAGCAAAAATTGAGTGAATTTCTATAACCTGTTTCAATTCCGTCTTAATTTGTTTCGTCTATAACTAGTTACATCACGACATTTGCACATATAAGGTCAAGACTTCCGATGAATATTTCTCTGAGTACGACATAATTGTTTGAAATACGTCCAAACTTCAAGCTGATTACCTAAAATGTTCAGTTGTTGGTTGTATTAATGAACACAAGTGGCTGAACAGGACAGAAAACACAATCAACAACCTGGAGGGGGTGGGGTGTGAAGTGGCTCATTTGCATTTAAAGGGACAGCGCTCAAAAGGACCTTTCTGGTGTCATTACTCAGAAATAGTGTTGAAGATGGACCTGTGGAGTTAAATTAATGAAGAATTCAGACCCAAGCATAGCATTTACAGTTTATGTAGACCACAGGGAAATGTTTTAAAAGGCATACTTCCATTTAAAAAAGCTAAATATCACTCCTTTAAATGTTCTACCTCTAAATTTTTGCTCTGACTAAATAATTTTCTACCACAACTAACCATCTACTTTCTTCACATCTGACTTAGGAAGTAAAATCTTCTCTTAAACTTTATGGAAATATTGATGTTTATAAACTATATAGACATAAATATTGGGACATGTTAAATTCAGGTGTTTCTTTTATAACATGGGTCTGGGATATAAAACAATAATGACAAATGTCAGAATATAGATTGAAATTGTGATAAATATTATTGCATTGGTTAGTTTGGTTTAAATTCTTATTGCTTCTAAAATGCCTCAGAGATGGTTTTTACTTAATTTCTTTCAACCTTTTTTTTTTTTTTTTTTTCATTTTCTCATTTTCATTTTATGTATTTATTTAAACAGGGACAATGCACAATATACATGCACAATATACATTCATGTCTACAGCTGTAAGATGTCTTGTTCATGCTGATTTGAGATAGAAACATCAATATTAATAATCAATATGATAGTTATCACAATATTAAATTATATTATGACATTTTTCATTATTGTTTTGTATCCCAGACCCCTGTTAGAAAAGAAACACCTGAATTTAACATGTCCCAATACTTTTGTCCATTTGTGTATGAGATAAAAAATTTATATATATAATTATCTGCACAACCACAGCTTCCTTGTGTGCATACAGTGCACAGCCTTCATCTCATAGAATATACTTAGTTAAAAAATTAAACAATAAGTTTCGCATTATCTTAGTTCAACATCTTTACTTAGCAAGTTTTTCTTGTTTTCTTTTTTTTTTTTACATGTTCTCGGCCATCCAATTAAAAAGTGTATGCATCTGAACAAGTTTGCTTTTCTCTGAATCCTCACTCTTGCACAAGGACATCTGATAAGATATGAAGCAGGAGTGAAGGTGCATTTCAGAGCCTGTTTACAGCTCCAACTCTGGTTGAACTACTTTTTCTCGCAGTATGTGGCAAAAAGATCAATACTGTATGTTGCTCATGTTGTGCCCTGCAGTGCTTAAAGTTGTGTCGTTTTGACGTAGCGTAGCGGCTCGAGCTGCTGATTCAGAGCGCATTGATGGTGGTGAAATCCTCCCTATGATCGAGGACTTTAAAGCGCCAGAGTTCTCCCAAAAGGCCTGAGTGGGACTGTCAAAGCACTCTGAGGCAGTTCTTCAGGCTGGGAGAGCCAACAGGGATTTCAAGCTCTATGCATTTAGTTAGAGAAAAAAAAGCACAATACAGAGCAGGACACCCCTACTGCTCTGGTCTATGGTTCTTATGTAATGCCAGAGACTGGTTTCATTACATTTTGTGCCATTCATTTCATGTAAGGACTCAATGATTCATAAGATATTACATAAATATCAAAGCAGTTCAAGTCAGTTACAGACACTCAATAGTAGAAGGTGTTGTTTTAACCCTTTCATGCATAAGTTACTCCAGTGGACAGTTCTTCTCCAGCTGTTCTCTTGTACACTACTCAAAAAAAAATTAAGGACCACTTTTTAATTTGTGTATAAGTTTTTTATATGAGGTATTCTACTTCTGGAAATACCCCAATACAACTGTCCTGAATGTCCTCATACACACTGTAATCAATTTCACACATGATTGGATTCAATTGTTGCATAATGTCTCTGGCATCATTGCACATCCTGAAATGAGGGCCTATAGGGGTGTCAGCTGACCATGTGAAGTGGTACAAAAGTGGGTGCAAAAGCATTTTCTGTCTTTAGTCTCCACAATCAGACAACTTGGTGACAACAGCAATGCCGAGACGCCACCTGAGTGAACCAGAAGTTGCCAGAGCCCTAGGGATGCTGGAAGCTGGCCTCAGTCAGCGAAGAGTAGCCGAAATGATGGGTGTGTCGCACAGTGTCATCAGCAGAGCAAACCAAAGACACCGAGAGACAGGGCTATACTCCGAGAGACCCCGCAGTGGCCGACCAGTTGCAACAACCCCTAGAGATGATCGCTACTTGACGAATCTCAGCCTCCGCAACCGCTTTCACAGTGCACGTCGCCTCAAATAATGACTTCGCTGCAGCAACTGGAGTGATTGTTTCCACTCAAACAATCCGTAACCAACTTCACCGAGCCAATATGCATGCCAGAAGGCCAGCTCAGTGTGTCCCACTCACCCCTGCTCCCCCAGGGACCATGTAGAGACGAGTACGGTTGCCATAGGCGATGCCTCCCCACACCATGATGCTGCCTCCTCCATAACGGTCATGTTCTGCAATACAGGGGTCGGCAAATCTTCTCCTGGTCGCCTGCAGACTCTCACACGTCCATCATTGTGGTCAAGGGAGAATCTGCTCTCATCTGTGAACAGAACTCGGCGCCATTGCTGTTGGGTCCATCTGACATGTTCCTGAGTCCAGTTGAGACGGATTCTTCTGTGAGCAGAAGAAGTAGAGTATATTAATGGGTTCAGTTGTTTTAGTTCCATATCAGCCAACACAGTGGACACTTACGCATCATCTCATACACTGACCTTCATACCATTACTGTAACTTTGCTTTTCTTGATAAACCTGATCTGCACTAACATGTTTGAGTGTAAATCAATTGTTATTTGTTAGACAAGAAGGACTGTTGCTGTCACTGTCATAGAATGTGTGTGAAAATTACCAAAATGGTCACTTGCCTGATAAAGGGTTAAGGAGTCTGGCATCATTGAAGAGAAGAGAGCTATCCTATTATATAATACACGTTCTGTGTCCCATTGATGTTGCAGCACAGGAGGGCATTTGTACAGATTTTCCTCAACCTTCACCGGCCGATCGCCACCAAACTCGTCAAATGAATAGAAACATTACCTGACTATCTACTAGGCACAATTTTATGTCCGTATTCAAATGTTGTGAGGTATGCAGGGCAATTTTAGCCTCTCTCTACTTTGAATTCTTCATCCCTGCCGCCAAGCTCCATTTTCGGAAGTGGTTATGCTGTTGTTCATGAAATTTCTACTGCTAGCAGACGATGCTACAATGTGAAGGCTGCATTTATAACTAGAAGCACTCGGAGAGCGCAGACCTCTGCCAAGGCTGATCAGTGCCCCCCCCCCCCCCCCCCCCCCCCCCCCCCCCCCCCCCCCCCCCCCACGCCAAGGAGGTTATGTTTTTGCCAGGGTTTGTTTGTTTGTCTGTCTGTTTGTCTGTCCATTAGTGTGCAACATAACTCAAAAAGTTATGGACAGATTTTGATGAAATTTTGTGGTCTGCGCCCCCCCCGTGGGCCCCCCCCCACCCCCAATAACCACCAAAATTTAATCATTTCTTCCTTATCCCATTTCCAACAAACCCTGAAAATTTCATCAAAATCTGTTCATAACTTTTTGAGTTATGTTGCACACTAACGGACAGACAAACAAACAAACAAACCCTGGCAAAAACATAACCTCCTTGGCGGAGGTAATAATGTATGGGCACTTTTCACACACAATGGCACCACGGGTACAATGCCACTAGTATATTTAGTACGGTTCCTTAACTGTCATTAAACTGGAGAAAATAGTCTAAATGTAGCTTACACTTTGACTGATGGGTTTTTTTTTTTTTTGCTGTTGGCCTTATCCACAGGAGTGGACTTAACCTGACTGTAATGAACTACAGGCAGGTTAATGCATTGAGCAGGGATAAGTACCTGATTAAACCTCTTCAGACAACTCTAAGATCTCTGCAGATGGAAATGAGCTTTTAACTGTGGCACAATGTATTATAGTATGTGTCAATATCGGCTATAATACTGGTTCTTTTATAAATAAATGACATTTTAAAAAACTGAATATCCTTCCTTTCTACAAAGTACTTAACTTTTACAGGTCAGGAAATCACATCATGGTATCCAGGTGCATCTGAAAAAATTAGGAAAGACATGTTTCATCCAGCAAAAGTAATAAAAAAATTCCTAATCTTCATGGGAATGAATGTAATATTTTGATATTTTGCCTGGAGCTTCTTTTTGGTTGATTTTGGTGATTAATATTTTAAATAACATGAGCTTTTAAAATGTACAAGAAACTGCTGGTGCCAAAACAAGTGAATAAAAAAAAAAATACTGGAAAAAAAAAATCCCTATTGAATCATAAACAGGAGAGGTTTGACGGGCCTTTAATCAAATTATGGGACCATCTGGCACACACCTATTAATTTTTATCTGCTGATGCTAGCATTCATTTAGATAAACATGGGTTTTATTAGCTGTCATTCGCCAGCTATTACAGCCAAACTCATATTATGTTTCATTCCCATCCAAGATATTGCTTCCTCCATAGAAAGTGACAGGAGAAACATGTCATATTTTATATGTAGCAAGAAAACTCTGTCAGGGAAAATGCTTTTAACATTTTAATTTGTACAAGTTGGTAAGTTCTTTACAGTGGTGCTTAACCCATAAAGACCTAAACATCCACCGGTGACCAAAAACATTTAATAATGTAAACTGTTTAATACCTGTTAATCCACTAATCCTATCAATACATGGAAATAATTGAGGTAAAATGCAGTTTCTCATTTTTAAATCCTAATCAGATATGACCCATTTGGACGTTCAGAGGCTCTGTAGTGAACGTGGAAACACTGTCATCTTCTACAACATTCATTCACCAGTAAAACCCATGGAGTTGGATCAATGACAGTGGATGGACACACTTGGTTTTACATTCAGTTATTGATATCTTTGCTGAAAAAGTCCCCTTTTCTTGAGTTTTTTTTTCTGTTTCTGATATAACACTGGTCAACAACAAATTTATTGTTTAAGTTTTTTGAGCTGATTTAGGATAATTTTGGTGTGCTGAATCCAAAAATCACATTAATTTTACTCAATCAGGTCAACTTTCTGAACTATGCTACATATTGGCTTTTTAACATTTTTGCTTACATTTATGGGCATTTTCACATCATATGATACAAAATTCTTTCATATTTCTTGCAATAAACGAGTTCTGAAGATTTTACTTTTGCCAATTTATGATTAATGGTTTTTTTAATATTACAGGTGAATGAAATGGCTTCGACTAGAAGATCTTGCAAAAATAAGCCTGACGTATTCTGCTACATCTGTGGTGAATACACCATTGTACCTAACAGGAATCCTGTTAGAAAATGATTTTTTTCCTCTTAAAACCTATTTTGGGTGAGAACTATATAAAAAAAATCAACTGATAAAGTCACAAAAATGTAATCAATTTTGTGAGAAGATCAAATTTTTCAAAATCAAATTAGCAAAAAAAACCTGACCTAATTGAGAAAAACAGATGTCATTTTTGGATTTAGCGGTGCAAAATGGTCCTAATTCAGTTGAAAAAACCTAGACAACTTGCAAAAATCATGTTTTTGTAACCCAGTGTAATAACCTTTGAATTTACTCTAAGTTTTCATGAACATCTACATGATTGATGAATTAAATATAGGAAAATACATGATTTACTCTGACAAATGCAACATACAGAGGATAATATTATTATAAATGGTGATACATCCTTTATAAATGGTTACATATAGAGAAAAATTCATTTGGGAACTGCCATCAAAGTAGCACTGGGTCTATATGGGTTAATGAATATACACTCAACAAAAATATAAATGCACCACTATTGTTTTTTCTCCCATTTTTCATGAGCTGAACTCAAAGATCTAAAACTTTTTCTATGTACACAAAAGGCCTATTTCTCTCAAATATTGTTCATAAATTTGTCTAAATCTGTGTTAGTGAGCACTTCTCCTTTGTCCTTTGCTGAGATAATCCATCCACCTCACAGGTGTGGCATATCAAGATGCTGATTAGACAGCAGGATTATTGCACAGGTGTGACTTAGGCTGGCCACAATAAAAGGCCACTCTAAAATGTGCACTTTTACTGTATTGGGTGGTCCAGGGGGGTCAGAAAACCAGTCAGTATTTGGTGTCACCACCATTTTCCTCGCACAGTCTTCTTCATGAATTCTCTGAAACAGCTTTGGAGATGGCTTATGGTAGAGAAATGAACATTCAATTCACAGGCAAAAGCTCTGGTGGAGATTCCTGAAGTCAGCATGCCGATTTCATATTCCCTCAAAACTTGTGACATCTGGGGTATTGTGCTGTGTGATAAAACTGCACATTTTGGAGTGGCCTTTTATTGTGGCCAGCCTAAGGCACACCTGTGCAAAAATCATGCTGTCTAATCAGCATCTTGATATGCCACACCTGTGAGGTGGATGGATTATCTCAGCAAAGAAGAAGTGTTCACTAACACAAATTTAGACAGATTTGTGAACAATATTTGAGAGAAATAAACCTTGTATGTACACAGAAAAAGTTTTAGATCTTTGAGTTCAGCTCATGACAAATGGGAGCAAAAACAAAAGTGGTGCGTTTATATTTTTGTTGAGTGTAAATAGATCAGATCAGCCAACACTAACCTCCTCACTCCTACCACTAGGACAAAGCACCAGACCTTGGGGACTGAGCCTTCACTGCAGCTGCCCCCACCCTGTGGAACTCACTCCCACAAAATATCTGGAACTCGGACTCAATACAAAACTTCAAATCACTGCTGAAACTCACCTGTCCAAACTTGCATTTTCTTGAGCCTCTTTTTTTTCTCCTCTCTATTCTTTTTGTTTTGTTTGTTTGTGAAGTGTCTTTGAGTGTCCCAAAAAAGCTCATAATAGAGGGAATGCACATATGTCACTTCCCCCCTGGGCCACGCCCCTCTAAGTCAGACTGAGTGGCAAAAACAAACCGGCTCAACATGGTGGAGCATAGCAGTAACTACAGCGAGACTGGGAAAAATGTGGAATATAACATGAAATTAAAGACAGTTGGACTGGACATGGATCCATACAACTACCAAACAACAAGTGGTCTATGAACACTGATATGTGGAAATCACACATCCTGACATTTATATGAACCTGATTTCAACACCGGGAAAATCCACAATGTAAAGGCTGAAAGCATACAAAAGACAAAGAGTTGTTGACATCTTCGTCATCGTTACTTAGAGGATTACAGCTGGTGAGTGCTTTCAATTCAACACACTATTGTTTTTGAGGTTTTCTGTCAGTGCGGACGTATTTTCTTGGCGGTAATTGCCAAGGTAAAGGCCCAGCAGTAGTGCTCACAGTTCACTACTGATTTACTGGAGTTGAACCCTTAGTATTGACCCAAGTGAGTGGATGATCTACTGGTACTGTGGAGATTTAAGTAGAGTTAACATCAAATACTTGATCCAACACAGCTACAACAGCTTTGTGCTAGAGTACCCCCTTATTTGGAAAACTAGGTTAGCCTCAGTTTAAGCTAGTTTACAAATCATGTAGAGCACAAGGTTCATAATCACACAGTTGAAGACAAAAATATTTCAGTTATGAAATATAGAACTAAATGACAGATGCTAACATTAAGAGCTTTTCTAAGAAGTAACGTTAGCCAAAACGATATGTAATTTAAGGTATGATTTTACGCAAGAACACAGCATAAATTAACGTTACCTGACACGAAATGGCAACCACGAATCCAGGTTTCGTTGCCTGGATTCCAGTTATTTCTACGAATTGCAGCTATCCATCTGCTTCTTCTGTCTTTGGCTTTAGGTCACCGCTAAAACGATAGCAATCAATGGCACAACAGCTCCTCCCCATTTTTTAGATTGTTCTAAAGTTTTCGCAGTATTCAAGCCAAAGCCGCTACTCGTGTCCCTCTGTCTGCCACTCAGTGGACGTAACCGTGGTGGCTTCCGCTAGCAGTGACGTCAGTGCATACCCTCTATAAGTGTGATGTATTATTCTTCTTCTTATTATTATTACATAGCACCTGTTGTTTATACCAGAGGTGATTGCTTTGAGACAGCAAGGGAAGCTGAACTTCCCCTAACATTTCATGAAATGAATGGGCAGAATTGCACTGTTGAATTTACAATAACGGTACGAATTACATTTACATACAAATTGCACGCAAAAATTGTAAGTATGCACTTAATTTTATGGCTACGTCGTTCTGGTCAGCTGTTTACTGTTTGCTTTCCGACGCAAATTCCCTGATACATTCTCATATCAGTAGCTCACACTGTTGAATTCCCCATTGACGCTGAGCATCAGTGTGTTGTCTATGAGGCAACACCCAGCTGTTTTTTTACTGCAGGGAAGCATGGTGATCATTGGATAAACGCATAAAATCATCCCACCCAAAACCCTCCCATGGATGTTCAGTGTCTCTGGGGGTGAATGGGTCAGTAGGTGGGCCAGGTCGCAGGACTTTGGACATTGGATTGGATGAACTGTTGGAAAGAGTCAGTACTGGTCCGAAAGGCTGAACCCGTTTTGACTGACAGCGATGTTGAAACATACCGACATCGGAGCACGTTGGAGCTCAGTCCCATACAGATATGAGTGGAAGAGGTCGTTTGACAAAGTGCCGTGACTACATCAACTGAAGAGAAAAAGGGTCAAGTCATACACCTGCAAGTGTGTGTTTTTGTGGTTTTATGGTATAGGTCAAATAAGCATTCCTTTGATTTTTAATTGCTTTGCTATAATACGACAAGTTTTATGATAGAGTCATAAGATGAGCTTCCCCTGTTGTAAAGACCAGCTGCTGCCACTGGTTAAAACGTACAGATGATCTAAACCTCTGTGTTGAATTCTATTTAAGGGGAAGGTATGAGGAGTCCAAATTTGGGAGGAGAAATAAGTAACTTCTGATTTTTTTTAATTTTCTTTTCTTTTAAAGTGTGCTACACAGTGACACAGTCAAGGAGGAACTTATTAACATTTTTTTTTTCGGGGCTTGCATTAAATGACACCATACAGATACGAGTGACTTCCTAGTCATGTCTTTGGCCAGGCCGACTTTGTCAACACAATTTAATTACTTCCTCATTGGTCACACAGAGGGCTTGTTTATTGATGTTCCTCATTTTATGTCCCTTTGATTCTGTTTTTCACTTAGACTTGCCGGTTATGCCCCGCAGTCGCAAATAGCTAATGAGGAGCTTTGTTTGCGCCCGCTGCTTTCTTCAACACCCCGTCACTGCCTCGTACTCTCGCTCCTCTCGCTTTCGCTTAGTTCACATAATGTGCCCTTCAGGAGACCCTAAAAATGTGCTGCACAATCTTGCGCCGAGGTGATCTTTTCTGTCTGCGCCTCTTCCCAGCTGAGACAGTAATTAACTTGCACTGATTGAGCCATCAAGCCACTCGATGTGAGCTCCTGCTCATTTAAATCCCACAGATGAATCAACGTGAAATACAAGACATACTGCTGTTTGGCTGATGATGTCTGTGTTGTCTCCGTTTTTTTTTTTTTTTTTTCTTTTTTTCTTTTGACTTATATTATGCTTCTATGTAACAAAATTGGGCATCCGTTTCAGTGCATTCATGGAAATTTCAGAGGTGAACAAGAATACATCAAGCTCAGTCACACAAACACCCACGGTTTAATCCAGAGAGCTTTATTAGCAATAATTCTGAGTTATCTCCCTAAAGCCTCATAGGCCCCGGCTCAGTGTGAGGCATACTGTACCACACATCGGCCTCCCTATTGGGCCAAATGATTACAGCTCAAAAAAAAAAAAAAAAAACTCTTCAAAGGCCTCTGCTTTTACTGATACAACCACCACTAGCTAATTTTCAGCCATAGGGTTGGTCTGGGTCAGATGGGGTTTGTTTCTGGGCCAGTTGTGTAGAGAAAGTAAGCTGTGTTTATTGGCCTGCTGGGATCTCATGAGCAGTTTTAGATGTACATGATGATTTCAACGCTGTATCCACGCTGAAATGTTTTATAATAAAAATAGTCCCCACCTACTCATGTGTACTAGTAAAGGTACAGACATAAAGTTCTGATAAAATTGTAATGGTCTGCATACTACTAGACCCATGTACACATAATCACCCAGTGTGTACTTCATGTGCATACCGTTAGCCTCATAGTGTAATTGCCTAACTCATACACAAATGGAAAAAAGTATTGGGACATATTGAATTTAGGTGTTTCTTTTCTAACAGGGGTCTGGGATACAAAACATTCATTCATTCATTTTCTGAACCTGCTTTATCCTCACTAGGGTCATGGGGGTCAGTGGAGCCTATCCCAGCTACTTATGGGTGAAGCTAATGAGTAGCAAATATATGGTTGATTGGTTGATATTCAAAAAAAAAAACAAAAAACAGTGATTTCTGTTTTTTAATCTCAACAAGAGCTAGTAATTTAAGGCACATTTCAGTAATACTTTAGGCCCATTCAGTCAGTTATATAAAGTGATGTCGTTGGAACTGTAGCTCACCAACTACATCAATGTGTGACAGCTTACAAGTTTCTTATAAGATTTTCATTTAAAGGAAATCAGAGAGTTTGACTGTACCAAAAAGCGAAAAAGAAAAGATGAAAAGATGAAAGTGGTCAATGTTATCATGCTGAAATTAGGATTTAACTGTACAGCAGTAGCTAATAGAGGCATTAACCCTTTATAGAGCACTCATAGAAATATTCTGAAATTCTAAATTTCAACCTTAGTGTGTTATTTCTCAAAACATTTTATTGCTATGTAGAATATTGGGATTAATGAAGTTACCATATTTGGTTCCTTACCTGTAAGTGGCAAAATAAATAAATAAATAAATAAATAAAAAAACAAGAAGTACATATAAAATGTAGGGCTGGTTAAAAAAATCGATTTGATCAATTTTTGATGGATTTCTTTTTAATTTTGTGTAATTGATTAACGGTGGATGAGATCAATTTTTCAGAGCAGGACCGCAAGTAAATGACCCGGAAACCGCTGACGCAGAAACACAGCCAGCTCCAGCTCTGTCTCCTGAGCCCGTCTTGGTCGTGCTCACGACAGTTCTGGCTAGGGAGGAATGTGGAGGGAGGGTGGGGAAAACCCGTCCGCGGGTGGTCCTCCCAGCCTCAAACTCGAACCCGCAGTGCAGAGGAACTGGCTGGCAGAGGTGGGTTGCGGAAGCCAGTCGTTATAGAACTATTAACTTTGATCACCTGTGGCTGAGTGTGGAGTTAGAGCAGGGGTGTCAAACTCCGGTCCTCGAGGGCCGGTATCCTGCATGTTTTAGATATTTCCCTCTTCCATCACACCTGGCAGCCATTACATCATTATCAGGCTTCTGCAGAGCATAATGATGAGCTGATCATTAATTGAACCAGGTGTGCTGGAAGAGGGAAATATCTAAAACATGCAGGATACCGGCCCTCGAGGACCGGAGTTTGACACCTGTGAGTTAGAAGAATAGTAAAGTGGAAGCTCTGGAAGCTCCGCCCACCCTCCCCCTCCAGTGAGTTTCTTGTACCAAGGGCCCAACATGATTCTGTTTCAGGGAGGGCAAATTGGTTGCAGTGCCCCAGGGTGATAGTAATATGCCTTAAGGCTGGAAACACCAGGTATAAAACAGAATAAAGATGACGAAGAAGTCCGTTCTGAGCCATTGAAGAAACATGGACATGTTTGTGTCCTGTTCATTATTTTAGAGCAGATTCAGCTATTTACTGCTGAAATGTCAGATTTATTTCCTTTCTAATATTCATATTGATTCTGTGTTGCATGGCTGCAGTAGTCAAATAATCAAGTTACAACTCAAAATTGTACTTTGGTATCACTAAATGAATCTGACTCAATCAGTTAATACTGAATCAAATTGCAATTCATCGATTCAGAACCTTATGAATCGATTAAGGAAATTGTCCATGATACCCAGCCCTAATAAAATGATGGATGGATGGATGGATGGATGGACAGACGGACGGACGGACAGATGGATGGATGAATGGATGGGTGAGTAGGTAGATGGATGGATGGATGGACAGATGGGTGTGTAGGTAGGTAGGTGGATGGATGGATGGATGGATGGATGGATGGACGGATGGACGGACAGACAGATGGATGGACAGACGGATGGATGGATGAATGGATGGGTGAGTAGGTAGGTAGGTGGATGGATGGATGGATGGACTGACTGATTTTATTTATCCCAAACTGGGTAATTACAGTGTGGACAATCACAGAAGGTATTACATGTTGTTATTTACTTTACTATGTACTCGTTTTCAAACAACCCTAAACTGAAACTGGGACAAACAAATGTAATAGGTTTCAGCCTTTCTTTTTCATTTTTTGGTACAGTCAGACTGTCTGATTTCCTTTAAATGAAAACCTTATAAGAAACTTGTAAGATGTCGCATATTGATGTAGTTGATTAGCTACAGTTTCAAAGACATCACGTTACATAACTGACTGAATGGGCCTAAAGTATTACTGAAATGTGCCTTAAATCACAAGGTTTTGTTAACTGGAAGTCATTAAAACTGGACAATTCAAGCTATAGATTAAAAAAACAGAATCACTGTTTATTTGGATATACCACCAATCAATCATATATTTGCTTTAGAGAGGGGGAAAAACCAGCTCTAAAGCTCTACGTCAACTCGTTTTGTTCAGTATAACATAAACAAAACATTCCCAACATGATGTACATCATGTCAGCTAAACTCCTGTAACAGAAAAGACAATATATTATAAGAAATAAAGGAATTATCTGCACATTCCAATAAAGCATGAAATGTACATGCTAAGTTTTGATCTTGCTTTCCAGAAATGGCAAAAGATACAGAGCCAACCTGAAGCAAACAATTCATACTGTGATTTATCTTTACACAGACAAAACAATGGACAAAACAAAACATTATTTTTCCATTTCACTTGAACCATGTGAGCAGAAAATACCTCAGAAGATGCTCACAATGCATGAAAACTAACAAAAAAAAAGGGTTATGAGTGTACAAAGGTGCATTAGGGCCACATAAGAAAACAAAAACGCTTGTCACTATGAGAATAAAGTCATAAAATATCGAGATGAAAGCTATAATTTTATGAGAATAAAGTCGAATACAAAATTGTCATAACTTTATGAGAATAAAGTCATAATATTTTGAGAATAAAATCGTAGTTTAAAAATAAAAAATTCATAATGTAATGAAAATAATGTCGCACTTCTATGAGATCAAAGTCATTATTATTTCGAGAATAAAGCCACAATATTATGAGAATAAAGTTGTAATTTAAAAACAGGTGGGAAAAATATTCTAATATTATGAGAATAAAGTCGTACCCACTCATGGCATAATGGAGAACTTGGAACATTTTGTGAGGTTATACTTTCATTTGAGGTTTACGCGAAATACTGAGCCTATTAGCCCCTACCACTATCACTTCACTTGTTGCATTCGCTGTAACCGGAAACTCAAGGCTTAAGGCTTACAATTTCTAAATTATTTGACTTTTTATCGCACTTTTTCAAATTTATTTTCAAAATATCATGACTTTAATCTCACAAAGGTACGACATTATTTTTGTTAACCTATAAAGACCCAAACATCCACCGGTGACCAAAAGCATCTACTGATCTAAAAAGTTTAACACCTGTTGATCCACTAATCCTATCAATACATGTAAATAATTGGTGTAAAATACAGTTTGTCATCTTTTCATGGTCATCAGATATGACCCATTTGGACATTCAGAGGCTCCATAGTTACCGTGGAAACGCTGTCCTCTTCTACAACATTGATTCACCAGTAAAACCCATGGAGTTCGATCAGTGACAGTGGATGGAGACACTTGTTTTATGTTCAGTTAATAACATATTTTTGCTGAAAAAGTCACTTTTTCTGCATCTTTATTTTATTGATATAATAATACTCAACTTTTAGCTTTTATGAACATCTACAGGATCAGTGAATTAGATGTTGGAAAATACCTGATTTTCACTGAAAAAAAAAACCCACAAAATACAAAAGATAATATAATAATAAATGGTGATAAACCTCTTAAGGAAGGTTTAATATAGAGAAAAATTCATTTTGGAGCTGCCACAAATGTCACAATGGGTCCTTATGGGTTAAATTATTAGTTTTTTTTTTTTTTCAAACTACGACTTTATTCACATAAAATTATGACTCTTTTTGTATTCAACTTTTTTCTCATAAAATTACAGGTTTTATCGATATTTTACGACTTCATTCTCGTAGTGACAAGCGTTTTTATTTTCATATGTGGCCCTAATATGCCATCGTATAAGTGACATTTGGCTGCTCTTTATTAAAGTAAAAGTCATCTCAGACACAAAGTCTTCTCATAATCACCACTAGTATCCCACACACTGACAACAGAAGCTGTATGTCTAAAATAAACCATACACCGAAGATACTCCACCTCCCAGAGTCATGAGACATATGCCTTTGTGTTGTTAGCAAAGGACATATGAGGGGAATCTTAGGATTCTAGGCATTGTTTGGGCAACAGCTTGGAATGAAATTAGGAGAGACAGCGGTGAAATGAATCCTGGTTGGTCTCTCGCTCCAGCTAATCAGATAACAACAAAAAGCAGCAGAGCATAGGGGAATCTGTCAGTGGGAAGTTACAATCCTGAGACTCCAGCAGCGGAGCAAAGAGATGAAGCGAGCGCACGGCAAATGTATTTGATTGGGGATGAAAGAGAGGCAGAGTTTCCACAGAGGACCATGGATCTAATTGCTTTTGTTATGGATGCACCAGCAGGGGTCAGCAAAGCAAATGCTAACTAGGACACACGAACCAAAATGGCCCTTATATGTTTTACAGAATTTACCCTGAACAGTGGGATGTAGTGGGCTAAACCACTGGTTCTAAACTGGTCCGGCTTCAGGACCAATTATCACCCCTCAGTGAAAAGACATGATCCACATTTATAAAACTTAAACTTCTCAAATGTACTTAATGAGAAGATTGTGTGTTTTGAACCAGAGATAATACAGAATATCACAGTCTGTCTGTGCAATAACTGTTTTTATATGTTTTAGCTGTGTTTATGTTTTGTTTCTGTTTTTTAACTCAGGGAAACGCACAAGAATTCCAATGTACCTACACTGTGATGTATCTGTGCAAATGGCAAATAAAGTCTATTCTATTCTATTCTATTCTATTCTATTCTATTCTATTCTATTCTATTCTACAGAGTAAGCCAAAATTATCTACAGGGTGGGGAAGCAAAATTTACAATGAACATTTAGTTGTTTTTTCTCAGCAGGCACTACGTCAGTTGTTTTGAAACCAAACATATATTGATGTCATAATCATACCTAACACTATTATCCATACCTTTTCAGAAACTTTTGCCCATATGAGTAATCAGGAAAGCAAACGTCTAAGAGTGTGTGATTTGCTGAATGCACTCGTCACACCAAAGGAGATTTCAAAAATAGTTGGAGTGTCCATAAAGACTGTTTATAATGGAAAGAAGAGAATGACTATGAGCAAAACTATTACGAGAAAGTCTGGAAGATACTATTAAAGAAGAATAGGAGAAGTTGTCACCCGAATATTTGAGGAACACTTGCCCAAGTTTCAGGAAGCGTGTGAAGGCAGTTATTGAGAAAGAAGGAGGACACATAGAATAAAAACATTTTCTATTATGTACATTTTCTTGTGGTAAATAAATTCTCATGACTTTCAATAAACTAATTGGTCATACACTGTCTTTCAATCCCTGCCTCAAAATATTGTAAATTTTGCTTCCCCACCCTGTATACACATATCAGGAATAGAAAAACTTGCATAAATATTTCAATACCAAATTAATTCAGACATCACAAGATTAATACAAGTTACCTTTGGCCTCTACAATTACAAGAGGTGCTCAAAATGGTGGCCATTGGCTTCCAGACATTTATGTGTACGGCGAACTTCACAAATCCGTGAAATTGTCAGACATGTAGGAGGTTCTGAACCAAACTCACGTCTTTAACAACATTCTCAAATTTGAAGTGCCACTTTAAATGGTCTTACGTTCCTCAGTCAACAACTGCACCACCACCATGTTGTAGACGTCACTTGTCGATGCTACATTCATGAGGGTAATGTCATCTGTTGGGCAAACATCGTAAATAAGTACACAATGTTATTGTAATTTGATCAAACTTCAAAAGAGGTATCTGTATGTATAGAAGTACTTATACAAATTAAAGATTTATGCAAGTTTTTCTTTTCCTGATGTTTGTATACATTATTTTGGCTGACTATCTATTCTATTCTATTCTATTCTATGAAAACTCAAAAGTTTAATGATAAGCCAAACTGACCAGCAGGTGATGATGAAAAAGAAGGAAATATATCCTTCAAATAAATAAGTTACTTTTTTCCCATAAATAAATTTATAGTTATTTTCATTGTTTTATAAAAACAGGCAACAACACAAACACATCAAAACAATCCCTACCACCCCCCACCCTCACAATAGCACCCACTCCCAGTGCAACAAAATATACTTGACAGACACAATTTAATTACAGACAAGTTATTTAAAAATTGAAAAAAGGGTGTCCAGATCTTATAAAAGTCTTTAATCTTTCCTTTAGCCGGGTACGTCAGCTTTTCCAGTGCCAGGTTAGAAGACATTGCTTTAATCCATTGGTTTGCTGTGGGTCCTTGAATATCTTTCCATTTCAAAGAAATAACTCATTTGGCTTGTAATAAACAAAAATTTAGTTTCATTTTTCTTCCGATTACTTGAAACTGCTCAGGGAAGATGTGCAAAATACACAATTTTGGATCCACAGGGATAATACATTCTATAAATCCAAAAATTCTGAAGTTTAACTTACACACATTTTAACCAAAACCCAAAAGTGTAGTCAGTTAAAAACTAAAAGTGCATTCAGTTACTTTTTCAAGTATTAATCATACAGTTAACATAACAATCAGAACATTTCAGTAACAGCCTTTTTTAACACATTTGGTGTTTCCAAACAAAATGAATTCAATTGATAAAGTGCAACTAGTGTTTCTTAAAGGGGTCATATTTTGCTAAACCCACTTTTATTAGTCTTTGGTTCATTTATTTGTGGATTTGGACCCTAATAGTTTAAAAATTTTTGAATTTGAACCCTCCAGGTGCTGCAAAGCTATCTTTACATTCATTTTGGCAAAAATTGAGTGGATTTCTACAACTTGTTTAAATTCTATCTTAAGTTGTTACATCTATAAGTAGTTACATCACAACATTTGCACATATAAAGTCAAGACTTCCCATGAACATTTGTCCGACTATGCCATAATTGTTTATCAGCAGCAGCGGTTGTAGTCCATACTGAAAATATGTCCAAACTTTGAGCCGATTAGCTAAAATGTTAAGTTTTTGGTTGAACGGGCCAGACCAGCACAGCCAACAACCTGGAGGGGGTGGGGCCTGAAGTGGCTCATGTGCATTTAAAGGGCCAGTGCCAGTGTTGCCAGATCTGCGGTTTTCACGCCCAATTGGACTATTTTAAAAAAGCTGTTGTGGGAAAAAATACATAGCTTTGTGTTGGGTTTTTTTGGGGGGCTGATTTGGAAATGTGTTGTGGCTGCAAATATGCAAACAAAAATGGCAACCACCATAGCCCTTCTCTGCACAGTAGAAGAAACGACAGTAACAAGAACAGGTAAGGATAAGGTATTTCTTGTTTACATATAATTTAACCCTTTCATGCATGAATTATGAGAACCTTAATCAAGATTTTTTTTTTTTCCTGAGTGTTTTTATTCCTCTTTAGGCATGAAAGAAAAAAAAACAATGTGATTTTTTTTTTTTTTTTAATCAACCTGTTTTTCATGGAGTTACAAAAATGTCAACTCAGCTACACCATGAATTTTATTCTTGAAGCAAAGAAACATGCATTTAAAACCCAATATCATAAAGTGATATGAAAAAAGTGAAATGAAACCATGTTTAATGCAGCTAATCTGATGTTTTCTCACAATTTAACATATTCTAATACTAGTTATTACTCACTTCATGGAGATAATATGCAAAAAATTAATATTAACAATTGATTTACACTCATGAACCAATTAAGAACAGCAAAGTTACAATAATGGTATGAATTGCAGTTTATGAGATGATGCATAAGTGTCCACTGTGTTGGTTGATATGGAACTAAAACAACAAAACCCATGAATATACAAGAGAACAGCTGTAGAGTAACTGTCCACTGTAGTGACCACTATGCATGAAAGGGTTAATGCACGCCGACAACGTTTAATGAACTGATTCAAGAAATGAATGTTGCTTAATTTGATTGGAGATCGTAAAAGAAATGGAATAATTTTCATAATTTTTGGGTTTTTTTTGAGAAGTTACTGGGCTGGATTTTTTTTTCTTGGACCTGGCAACCCTGTCCAGCAATCAAAACAACTTTTCTGGTGTCATTACTCAGAAATAGGGTTGAAGTTGGACCTGTGGAGTTGAATTAATGAAGAATTCAGACCCAAGCAGAGCATTTACAGTATATATAGACCACAGGGAAATGGTTTAAAATGCATAATTCCATTTAAGAAAGCAAAATATCACTCCTTTAAATCTTTTTGGCTCAGGCAAAGGCCTCACTGAAAATGGGTTTGCGACCCACTTTTGGGTCACGACCCACCAGTTGAGAATCAGTAGTCTAAACTGTTGTACAAAGTAAGAAAAGAAGAAGGTTAGAGCAGCCTCCTGATGTCAACCATTTGTAAACGACATTAGACTGTTGTAGCATCTAGCCTTAGTTCTTCCGTGGCCATTTTGACTAAAGTACAAATTCCCAAACGTGCTTACGTCTGCTGTAACAACTGGAGATTATATTGTCATTTGCATTTTGCTGGAGTCTTAAGCTCTAATGTTTTGGTTTCTATCTACTGTGCAGACTGAAATAATTCAGACATATTTTAGTGTTGTCAGAAAGCCTCGCTGTCTTTCCAGTATGTACCGTCACAGCAGGGGTCTGAAGTCTAATACTGCCTCTGATATCTCAGTCTTCCAGGGGGAGGAGCCCTAAAACTCACACTGACAGTTCGGATGTAACAGTAACACAACACCCCACATCTGAAATAATACCAAATAAACATGTCAATCACATAAGCAGATGTTATTGTGCATGACTTGAAAACTGTAGGTTGGGGGTTCCCAAAGTGGGGTATGCAGGTCCCCAGGGGTACTTGGAAGAAGCCTGGGGGGAAATTTAAATTTTTTAGGAAAAATACATTAAATAAGTCACCATGTACTGAATACAAAATAAATGAGAATTAATGCTGAAATACAAAACACAATAAATACATTCATATAACCCTTTTATTGTTAATTGTCTTGTTTAAGCTTTGATAACATTTTAAGAACATTTGCATTTTATATTATTCAAAATGAGTTTATTTGAGTAGCTAAGTCATTATTCAGTCATTATTTTTCTTATCAATGAAAGAGGGCACTTTTTAGTTTATATTTGCACACAAAATGTACTTTTATATATTACAGTTAAATATATGTTGTTTGTTTACAAAGTTTTGAAAATATAAACAGACACTTTTGGCACAGGAACAAATTTTGCCAAATTTTTTTTCAATCAAAAATGCTGAAGCGAGAGTTGGGTGTACTTGGCTAAAAACGTATATTTCAGGGGGTACTCCACTGTAAAAAGTTTGAGAACCACTGTTGTAGGTCGTTGACAACTAGAATGTGAGATAACCTTTGAGGTAACACCCGTCTTAGAGGCCTCACACATGACTTGCAGGTAGTGATGTGTACTGAATCACTAAAGGCAGTTTAGTAAAAAGATTAGTTCTAAAGGTTCCCTGCCCACATTGTTCCTGGTATACCTCCAGCAGACCGGGCACTTGACCAGAATTGGAAGTCTCTTTTGTCAAACCAAGCGGCAACCTCTAGGGCTAAAAAATGAGGCCAGAGTAGAAATTCCCAAACCTGCACATCACTGAATGGACACTTGGGGTTTACTCCAAATGTGACTCAATTCCAAGAAAACCACATGTTAAAATGCCAAGGATTTCAGCCTCTTTGGCTTAACATCAGCTACTGAGTACCACCTATAAAGGAAAAAAAATAGAATGACCTCCAGATTTACATGTTTACCCCATGCCATGTGGGTTTCCTCCATATCCTCTGGTTTTCCACACTATCAAAAAGACATATGTTAGGTTAATTCTCCTTCTTCTGGCATAGTTACAGGAGATAAAACTGAAGGAACTGGTCTTTTTAACCCTTTCATGCATGAATTATCGGAACCTTAGTCAATATTTTTTTCTTGAGTGTTTTTATTCCTCTTTAGGCATGAAAACAATGCAATTGAATGTTTTTTTATGAACCTATTTTTCGTGGATTCACAAAAATGTCAGCTCAGCTGGACACCATGAATTTAATTTTTGAAGCAAAGAAACATGTATTTAAAACTCATCATCAGAAAGTGATATACTGTGTGAAAACTAAGAAATAAAAACATTTTCAATGCCGCTAATTGCTAAATTGCTAATGTTTTCTCACATTTTATCATACCCTAATATTAGTTATTACTCATTTCATGGAGATAAAATCCTCCTGAGACCCAGGAATTTAACAGTTTTAACTTTTTTACATTAAAAAATTATCTTGATTGGAAACTGCATAACGCAACAGTTTTTTTCAGATACATTTTAAAAATTATTTTTATTTACTGATTAATTATTTATGGAATGTCCTTTGTAATGCACAGCATTTTTTTTTTTAAGTAAAACTGTCAAACTTTTGTCCCCTACAGAGGATAAAATGCATTGCTGGGTCTCAGGAGGATATGCAAAAAAAAAAAAAAACTTTTTGTTTCAGGAAACTGTTAATTACAGTCAATAACAATTAGCAACTGATTTACCCTAAAACATGTTACTGCAGATCAGGTTTATCATGAGCAGCAAAGTAACAATAATTGTATGAACTGCAGTGTTTTGGAGGATGCATAAGCGTCCACTATGTTGGTTGATATGGAAGTAAAACAACAAAACCCATGAATATACAAGAGAACAGCTGTGGAATATCTGTTCACTGTAGTGACCACTATGCATGAAAGGGTTAAATACATGGTGTCCCAAAAAAATTGACATCAGAGTGACCACATGGTCAGGAGAAATGATGTCAAATTTTTTGGGGACACCCTGTACATTCAAAGTCATTTTAAATGAATGGGACTAGCATAAATCTGGATGAACATGTTTTTCTAACTGACTGAATTGGATTTTGCTTTGAGATGCTTTTAAACAGTGGTATAGTCCAGGGTATATGGAATATACTCACTTATTTTTCAGTCATCATTGCGTATACCCATTTCTAAATCCCCCCTGATGTGTGCCATTCAGTAGTATCTGAGCCAAATTGCCCATTTTTTCCCCTCAGATGGTGAAGCCATGACCCACCCTACTCTGCCTCTAATTTTCTAGTACTCACTGCCTTCACTGATTAGATTGGTTAAGTTTAGGCATGAGGACTGACAAGCCAATCAGAGGCAGAGTAGGGTGGGTCATGCCGAGGAAAATATTGCTAACTAGCACTGACCACCTGATTGGACACCTCGGGTGCTAGTGCCACCCCAGTTGATTGACAGGTCACTGCGCGTCTCATTGAAAGATACGCGATTATTGGAAATGTGAACAAGAAAGGCAGAATAAACGTCTTTCAAGTGAGTGACACATACTGAGAGAACCTACTTTCATGGAATACATAATTCTGAGGTAAGTTTAAGGTGGTTTCAGAATGAGTCACTGTTTTAAACTACTGACCATATGACTGCACATTTAGAGGAGAAGAAAGTTTGTCACTAGTAGTTAAACTGTGCGAGTAGGCTAACGTTATGAAAAGGCTAGTGTTATGAAAGGCTAATGTTATCCTATGTTTGCTTCATGTTGAATACATTTTCATTCATGCAGCTGCTTGTGTGACCAGTAAAACCTACAAACTGCTCCTGATCAAGTCATGATCATTTTATATTAGTGAGCAAATACTACTGACAGATTTTTGGGTAAACAAAATAGAGTAGTCTGACATGTCACTGTTTCTAAAACAGGGTGTTTTTCTGGACTACTTAAATAAAAAAAAAAAATTAAAAAAAAGGAACAAATTGAGAGTATACCCACTTCTCCAGGGACGACTACACCACTGCTTTTAAGGAACATTGTTTTTATATGTTTAATATGTTTAGTACCTTTCAAATTATGAATGGTGTTTTATTTGTATGTTCTTAGTTTAGTGATTTATGTATGGTTTTAGAACGGACTTTTATTATGTTTGATGTGTATTTTTACTGTGGATGTATGGCTGTGATTTCTGCAGCAGCAGAAGTTACAGAAAAGAGATTTTTTTTCCCTTGCATGTACACTTGGATGGGTTAAATGCAGAGGTTGATTTTACCTTTGAGGACAATAAAAGTGAACTTTACCTTAAGAGTAGTGAGTGTTTAGGTGATTTGAAAAATGAATGAATTGTAGAAGTGATTCAGTTCTTTCACATACAAGATATACTGTTTTCAATGAAATGTTAGCAAACAACACAGCACTTTTTGGAACCCTAGGGTTGCCATGGGATCAATACAGCTGTTGCAGTGTTGCTGGAGAGGCTCAGTTACTTCATTTTTCATGTGATATTGGTTAAAGGAACACAAGGTTTCCCCAAGCACTATAAGACTGAAACTGGTGAGACTGCAACCACAAACTACTACCATGCTGGAGAAGATGCTGTATTAGGTGTTCAATACAGATTTTTTTTTTTTTTTTTAATAATATCTGTTATTATTTAATGTATTTTTTAAAAAATTGGAATTGTGCATTGAATCCATCTATGAGCAATTTGGTGTGTTTGGTATTCCTTTTCATTTTCTGAACGGTTATAAAAGCTATGATTCCGAAAATATGCAAACAGTCATTGTTTTTAGTTGGATAACAATAATAAAGTCATTACAACACCTAAACCCTCAACAAACCATTGGACTATTGATGGAAGTTCAGCCAAGAGATAAGATAAGATAAGATAAGATAAGATAAGATAAGATAAGATATACTTTATTGTAAGGGAGTAGGTTTGATTTTGACATTGGTGGGGACACAAAAGTGCTCCAAGTCAGCACTCCGGAAAGTTGATATTTTGTTGCATTTGCGATCATAATTGTCGAGCTGATCAAACAAGTAAACAATCATAGTCAGAAAAAATTCAGTAATTGACATGTTTACAGTGCATATCTGAATATCTAAGGACAATACAAGAATTTAATGCATTCTGCAAAGTTATTCTCATGATTAACATATCCATCATTATTTAACCTCACCTGTGAATTTCCAGCCTCTCCTCCTCTACCTCCTCCCTCCTCTCTACTGTCTGTCACCTGACATAAATATGTTGATGCATGACATATGAACAGATTAGGGATACAGTGATCATACAGTTTGATGGTACAGTTATTGCCTAAGCAAAAAAGGTTTTTATTTTCAATTATTACATGTAATTTATTCCCCAAAAATAAGGATAAAATTACATCTAGAATCACATTTAGAATCAGAGGTTTTATTGTATTTTCCCCACAAATTTTCTTTATGTGTGTTTTTTAAACAGTTGCTCTCTTCCATAGAAATGCATTGAAATAATAAGTAAAGGAACTTTTAAAAACTGTATCTGTTTGGCATTAAATAATGTCTTTTATTCAGTATCTGTGTTGAGCCTCTGCAGTTCTATAGCCTTGAACTAACTTACACTTTGACTCCTATAGAAGTGTCTTATGTCCAGTTTTCTTTTCTTTGACATCCTTTACATCCTAATTAGCACACATGAACAGGCAAGCGCACGCAAACAGACACATGGACAAATGTACATGTAAATGACACCACTGATATTCAAATCTATTTAGCTAACACGATCCAGGCAGAACGAATACATACATATTGAAAACTTACGTTAGCGGTCCAACTAGCAGGTTCCTTGTACAAGTAGATGGAGTGACAGCGGAGACGGCCAATCACATGTACATTAGCAAAACCAAAGAGCCAATCGGAGAGTGACATTTACGTTAGAGGCAAGACTTCTAGCAGAGACCGACTGTTAACCCTTTGCGTGCCATAATCATTGACTAAACACTACGGACAGCGGTTGTATTGGTAGGGACAACAAAGTAGTAGCTGGATATTGGTAGGGACGTGTACCTAGCATCCCTACGCAATTCTACGCCCCTGCTTTATCGATCCCCCAAGGGTGGAATTCAAATGTACAGCAGCAATAACAATACAATATGTATCTAATATAATTAAAACAAATAGAGATAAAAATATATAGAGAGAAATGTGTTCTATAGAAAGTGACTAAAAGTGACAAATAATAATAATAATAGTAGTAGTAGTAGTAGTAGTAATAGTAGTAGTAGTAGTAGAGACAGTAGAGAATTAAAACAAATAGAGATAAAAATATAAATAGAGAAATGTGTTGTATAGAAAGTGACTAAAAGTGACAAATAATAGTAATAGTAGTAGTAGTAGTAGTAGTAGTAGAGATAGTAGAGAATTAAAACAAATAGAGAAAAAAAATATATAGAGAGAAATTTGTTGTATAGAAAGTGACTAAAAGTGACTAATAATAATAGTAGTAGTAGTAGTAGTAATAGTAGTAGAGATAGTAGAGAATTAAAACAAATAGAGATAAAAATATATATAGAAAAATGTGTTGTATAGAAAGTGACTAAAAGTGACAAATAATTGTAACAGTAGTAGTAGTACTAGTAGTAGTAGAGATAGTAGAGAATTAAAACAAATAGAGATTAAAAAAAATATAGAGAGAGAAATTTGTTGTATAAGTGACTAAAAGTGACTAATAATAATAATAATAATAATAATAATAATAGTAGTAGTAGTAGTAGTAATAGTAGTAGTAGATATAGTAGAGAATTAAAACAAATGGAGATAAAAATATATAGAGAGAAATTTGTTGTATAGAAAGTGACTAATAATAATAATAGTAGTAGTAGTAGTAGTAGTAGTAGTAGTAGTAGTAGTAATAGTAGTAGTAGTAGTAGTTGTAGTAGAGATAGTAGAGAATTAAAACAAATAGAGATAAAAATATATAGAGAGAAATTTGTTGTATAGAAAGTGACTGAAAGTGACTACTACTAATAATAGTAGTAGTAGTAGTAGTAGTAGTAGTAGTAGTAGTGGGTAGTTTAGAGGATCAACAGTACTTTTATGTCAGGGACTGGTGGTATTTTCTCGAAAGGCAGCCAAACCATGCTTGGGACTGGACAGCTGCTCTCATGGTGCTACAAGGATTATTAGCATACTAGCACATTGACCCATGGGTTCTAGATATGGTAGTTTTTTTTGCTGTTGTGTATTTCTGCATGCTTAACCACATTTGTCCAGCAGTCACCGCCAAAGCGTTCTGGCCATAGCAACGTGATTACAAGGCTAATTACCAATATCTCCCAAAATATTGGTCCTATCGACTTACCGTTTTCACTAGTCTGTTCCTTGACTAAAAATACATAAGTATGCCAAACTGCAGCAGTCAGATCTTTCCGGATATTGTGTGAATCCCCAGACACACACACACACACACACAGAGGCCACTTGGCTTTTATAATATAGATGAATCAAACTATCGGGTTCACCATTATTGCTTAATCCCATATAGTAGAGAAAACTGTTCCCTTCAAGGGCTCTATCCACTATCATGCGTCAAAAACATGCATCAGCAGGCTCACACCGCTCCACTTGTGGCACTTGTTCGTCAGTATTATAACATGACGGCAGTGTTATAACATGACAAAAAGTGTTGTCTGACAAGTGAATACCTGAGGGTGTCTGTCATCAGTCATATGGATTAATTCACAACAGTTCCTGTACATTCAGATAGAGGTAATTATAGAATGTCTATCATAAGGATGGAAACTGGAGGATGTTTTGCATGGCAGCTGTCTCCGGTGTATTGTCAAGTCTATTTGCATCTCCATAAGTCCTTCCAACTGCTTTTAGCCAACGGCTGTCTGTCTCACGTCAGTTAGATCCTCTATCTCTGTCTGCCTGACACTTTTCTTTCTGTTTTACAATCTTGCTCCCATGTGCACTCATTTTTATTTAATAATTTTCTACTCTTGGAGAGGCTAACATGTACTGTTAAAAAGGAGGACAAGAAATATCCCTGTTTATGGGGTCTGTATGTGGCTTTCTTGGAATGATTTGATTTCCTATTCTGTGCCACAGTTGTTCACTGCTATGGTCTGATTGTATAATTATATAGTTGTATTGACATTTTATTTTATTTCATTTCTTTATTATTATTATTATTATTATTATTATTATTATTATTATTATTATTTATTTATTTATTTATTTATTTATTTATAAAATCCTCAATTTTATGGTAATTACTTTTGGTTATGTATTTACTGTATGTGTGGATTTGTATGTTTTTTGCCAGGATTGGAGCTATGTTATTCCTTTATTCATTTGTTAAAGGAAAATAAAGGCAAACTTTGCTGAGAAAAAACTAAAATAAATAATAATATAATAATGATTTTTCCTCTAACCCATAAAGACCCAGTCCTACTTTTTTGTCAGTTCCCAACTAAATTTTTCCATCTATTTAACCTTTCCTAATGATATATGACCATTTATTATAACATTATCCTCTGTAATTTGTATTTTTCATTCAAAATAAGGTATTTTCCTATATTTAAGTTGCTGTTCATATAGATGTTTATAAAAGCTCAGATTAAATTCAAAGGTTATTAAATCAAATCAGAAAAAAAAATTGGGAAAAGTGACTTTCAACAAATTATGTAACTAGAAGCACTCGGAGAGCGCAGACTTCCGCCAAGGCTGATCAGTGCCCCCCCCCGTGGGCCCCCCCACCCCCAATCACCACCAAAATGTAATCATTTCTTCCTTATCCCATTTCCAACAAACCCTGAAAATTTCATCCAAATCTGTCCATAACTTTTTGAGTTATGTTGCACACTAACGGACAGACAAACAAACAAACAAACAGACAAACAAACAAACAAACAAACAAACCCTGGCAAAAACATAACCTCCTTGGCGGAGGTAATTAATTGCACATAAACCCAGTGTCTCCATCCACTGTCATTGATCCAACTCCATGGGTTTTAGTGGTGAATCAATGTTGTAGAAGATGACGGTGTTTCTGCGGTAACAATGGAGACTCTGAACATCCAAATGAGTCATATCTGATGACCATGAAAAGATGACAAACTGCATTTTACTCCAGTTATTTACATGTATTGATAGGATTACTGGATCAACAGGTATTAAACAGTTTAGATCAGTAGATGGTTTTGGTCACCAGTGGATGTTTGCGTCTTTATGGGTTAAAAACGTAGGATGTATTATTAACTACAGCGGCTGAGGCTGCACATAGCAATGCAACTAGACACATTATAACACACATTAAAAAAACATTATCATCAGTTTTACAACGCTGCTATATACAGTATACAGTAAATACAGTGTAAATACTCACAATACAATCAAGTACATAATGTTCAGTAAACATCCATATATCTACCCAATAGAAAATGCATCTCAAAAACTTAGAACAAAACCAACCTATGTAGATAACAGGCAGGTTGTGACAGTTTTCTTCCACCTGTATCCTACATTACTGACACTAACGTTCCCCTGAATAGAACTGTCAGCAGTCTCAGAATTCGCAAATGTCCCCAAGCACTGGGGCACCGTAAATGTGGCAAATTCATGGGGCCCAGCATTTGTGAAGTTGTGAAAATTTCATGTAAGATCTGCTGTATAATGGAGGAACAGAACCCAGGAGTTGGATGTCAAAAGTATGTAAAGTTTCACTTTCATTTCACGCCAGCATTAGTTATGGACTGTACCCTCATATATATAACTGCCCCTAAAAACCCCTAGCCCCCCCGCCACACTCCGACAAAAAAACATCCCCCCCTCTGTAGGGATGGGAATCGTTAAGAATTTAACGATTCCGATTCCATTACCGATATTGCTTATCGATCCGATTCCTTATGGGTGAGGGAATAAAAGAGTACAAACGGGTGTGTTTGCATTAACTGTCTTTTATATTTCCATCTCTGTACAGAAAATATCACATATACAGTATGTACAAATAATAATAACAGATGACACCAGGCCTGGTTCGGGGGGGGGGGGGGGGGGGGGTACAGTGAAAGTGAAACTAAAGACGTTTTACTAATTCCTCTATTGCCGCATTTCTACTATGTGGAACCGGTTCGACTCGGCTCGGCTTGTCTCCCGTTGTTGTGCACCTCATTTCCTTTCCCTTCCTACCTTCAGAAACTTGTATTTGAGGAGTTACGATGTTTGTTGCCCACACCAGAACCGGCCCGGTGTTCACTCTGCCGCTACATTCACAAGCGCCACTAAGTAGCGTATCAAATACGCGACATTCCTGTAAATGATTTGCATGCTGTGGACAAATGTTTGAGGATATTAGAGGGATTCCACCCTTTTGAAGACATGGAAGCTTTGCAAGTGTTCCAAGTGGACCTGGTGTCGTCTTTTTAGACCGTTTCTGCCTCACCACGATGTTGGCTACGTTCTGACCAAAACAATGCAGCGTACGTGTGATGTCATCGCGCATGCACAATGAAGGCGGAATCAATAAGCAGAATCGTTAAGCAGGCAGGCAAACGATTCCAAGGAATCGAGCTACTGGGAACCGGTTCTCAAAAAGAACTGGTTCTCGATTCCCATCCCTACCCCTCTGTTTTTTTGCCAAATTGCACCCTGCCTGTAGACCACATTGGACCTTAGATTGATGACTCACTGTAATTAGTGCTCTCCCTGTCTTGTAATGTGTATGGAAATTACCAAAAATAGTCACTTGCCCGTTAAAAGGTTAAACAGTTTAGATCAGTGGATATTTGGGTCTTTATGGGTTAAAACCCTCTGTTTCTGCCTACCTTGGCTCTCTTCTCCTTTTGAAGTTTGTGCTGCTGAATATGACGGATGTGAGCGCACGGCTAATCATATTTTCAAAGCTCAAATATTAGAAAAATCCAGACTTTGGTCCCTATAAGCTTATTTATGCCCTAACCTGTTGTGTAAATGTTCTTTCAGCCTTCCCCCTCCTCCTCCTCCTCCTCCTCTTTCATTTGTTCCTCGGTAATGTCATGTATTTTTCATGGTCAACAGATCGCAAAAAGGGTTTCAAATCATTGTCAGCCCTGACCTTTCCATGAAAATTGGATGAACGCCATATATTGTTAGAGTGCATACATTTCACTGCATATTTATGGGTGTCCCTATAAGAATGCTCCGTCTCAGCAAACAAAAAATAAAAAAATAAAAACAAAACACCACCATGATCAGAATGCCACAGTCATTACCCTTCATTTTTCCAGAAATAAAGGAGTGAGTTTACAAAAAACCTATTTGCAAAAGGTCAGGCGAGGCGGTCCGACACTTTGTGCTATTTTATTTTCATTAGGTAGTGGCCGCTCCTCCTGCTCCTCCTGCTCCTTGCCCTCCCCTTTCTTCTGCTGCTATCTCCCGGCCCAGTCTGTCTCCCTTCAGAGCATTTCTCATCAGACAAATCCAGGCTGTCTTGCTTTCCAAAGCAGCCGCAGCCAGCAGATATCAGCCTGTCACATCTTATCTCAGTTTTCGCTTTCTTTCCAGGGAGAGGAGAGGGAGCTCCAATGGAATCACGGCTCCGTAGACTCTCAACCATTAAATAATCATTTTTAGAAAGTCTGGCGACAACTCCGGCTGACCTGTTTGCGATGTTTCCTACTGTTTTGGGAGTATTTTTGCCACTGTCGCAGTCTATAAATTTGTCACAGAGCAGTTGTGTTTTTCTCAGTAGAAACCTGTGGGAAACATAACAACCTTATTCAGTCACTACTAAATCAAATACTGATCATGAAAGTTTGTTTTTTTTAATTTTACACACACTCGGGGTGATCACAGTAATACAAATACATATTTTTAAATGCCAGGTTAACCCATAAAGACCCAAACAACCACCAGCAGCCAAAAGTATCATCTGATCTAAACTGTTTAAAACCTGTTGATCCACTAATCCTATCAATACATGTTAATAATCGGTGTAAAATACAGTTTGTCATCTTTTCACGGTTATCACATATGACCAGTTTGGACGTTCAGAGGCTCCGTAGTGAATGTGAAAACACCGTCATCTTCTACAACAGGGGTCGGCAACCCGCGGCTCCGGAGCCGCATGCGGCTCTTTCATCCTTATGTTGCGGCTCTGCGTGGCTTGGGAAAATAAATTATAAGTGTCCGATTGAAGTGTATGTTATTTGTCTCAAAAACGTGTATCATGTCTTCTTATTAAGTCAAAGTTTTTAACTTCTTTCTTCAGACCTTGTGCAATTTCGGTGATCAGCATTCGCCTTCTTCAGAGACGTTTGACAGCACTTGACATGTCAGCCGGCAGCCGGCATGTGCGGAATGCCCTGCGACACCAAAACTGCACAATATTCTGAACAAAGTATTTTATTTGTGTTTGTTCGTTTGTTTAATTGTAGTTGTAAATTGTAAGATTATTGTGATCTCGAAATATTAAAAATAAAATTATATATATATATATATATATATATATATATACATATATATATATATATATATATATATATATATATATATATATATATATATATAATTTTAGGCAGTGCCACAACTGGGTGCCACTGGTGCTGCGGCACCACCGGCACCTCGAGTTGAGGCACCACCGCGGTGCCACGGCACCTGGCACCGAGCCATGGTACGGCGGTGCAACGGCACCTAGCGTTGGCACCGAGGTGCACCGTGGCACCAAGCCGTGGTACCGATAAAATCGTTGTATAAGCCGCATTGGAGTATAAGCCATAGTGTTTAAAGTGTGGGAAAAAAGTAGCGGCTTATAGTCCGGAATTTACGGTATATATAGGCTAACGTCTTCATTTCAGATGTCAAAAAGTGTTTGCGGCTCCCAGTGTTGTCTTTTCCGTGGAAACTGGGTCGAAATGGCTCTTTGAGTGTTAAAGGTTGCCGACCCCAGTTCTACAACATTAATTCACCAGTAAAACCCATGGAGTTGGATCAGTGACAGTGGATGGAGACACTTGGTTTATGTTCAGTTAATGGTTTAGTTTTCAGAAAAAGTCACTTTTTCTTCAGTTTTCTCTGTTTTTGATATAATAAGCATCAACATTAATCTGGGCTTTAATGAACATTAACATGATCAACAAATGAAATATAGGAAAATACATGATTTTCACTGAAAAAATACAAAATACAGAGGATAATATTATAATAAATGGTGATAAATCACTAAAGAAAGGTTGAATACAGAGAAAAATTCATTTGGAAACTGTCATAAAAATAGCACTGAGTCTTTCTGGGTTAAAGTAAGGAACCTTGACATGTAAGCAGTGGTTCAAATCAGTGTGTTTGTGCACGTTACAGTACAACACTCTAGCATGTGTTTGTTTACTTCTGGGATTTCTAAGAATCCGAACACTTCTTTCTGTCTAAAATGACCTTCTGCATTGCCTCAGGAAATTTCAGTGCTCCTCTCCTGCTCATCAACAGTCACTAACTAACTAAACGCCTCGTGTCTTCTTCCTCTGTGGCGTTTTGACAGTTAGCAAACCTCCTTAAAGGTGCTTAAAGAAGTAAATTAACACCACCAACTGGACTGGAGTGTGATTCAAGAGCATGTTCAATACATGAACATAAAGTTTAAAGTTCAGTTTTCTCAGATGAACTTAATTTTATAATTCTTTAGGAGAAAATGAGTAAACACTTAAAGTACATGACTTAAATTAACAAGATAGTGAGAAATAAGTAAAGTATGCTGATATGATTTAAACAACTACAAGTATTTCCTTTTAGAGTGCAGTAAAACCCATGGAGTTTGATCAGTGACAGTGGATGGACACACTTGTTTTTATGTTCAGTTATTGATATATTTGCTGAAAAAAGTCACTTTTTCTTCAGTTGTCTCTGTTTTTGAAATAATAACCCTTAACTTTAATCTGAGCTTTTGTGGACATGTACACAATCAGTGAATTAAATACAGGAAAATACAAGATTTTCAATGGAAAAACATGCAAAATGCAGAGAATAATATTCTAATAAATGGTGGTAAATCACTTAAGAAAGTAGAAAGAAGAAAATAATTTGGAACCTGCCCCAAAAGGAGCACTGGGTGTTTATGGGTTCATATACTTAATACACTTTTGCACTATATTTTTGGCTACTTCAGTAACTGCACTGAACATAATACAAACAACTAGAGCTGGGCGATATGAGCAAAAATGATTAGCATTTTTTTTACAGGATAATGGATGATCATATAATCATCATATCTTAATTAAGAAACTGTTTATTTTTATTTTTTTATTTTTTTATTTTATGCTGCATATATCAACTCAAAGCAATAACAAAGGAGCAGGACTTGAAGATTGTAAATGGACATGATTTGATCAAAAGTGAAAAATTATTTCTAACCTTTAACACATATAATATATTTTACATATAGCAATATATATATAGACCTGGTTTTTGACCAACTCTATATATAAAGTGTCATGAGATAACTTTTTTTGTGATCTGGCATTATATAAATAAAATTTGATTGATTGAGTGATTTAATTGGTTTTCCCCTGTAAGTTGCTTTGGAAAATAGCGTCTGCCAAATGCACAGACAAAAACATAAACAGCAATATTTTACAGAAGCCTTTGCATCATAGCTGCTGTCATTTGACCACGAGGTGTCTGGTTTGGACAAATACTTTACTGGAGTAACTGCACATGTTATTAATGAGTGTAAAAAATATTGTCGTATCCAGGTCTGTCAGGAAAACCCAGTTACAGACCTTAGCTAAACTTTTAACACATGTTGTGGTGTTATTTTGTCTCTGTTCTTTTGTATCTGCTTAAAAATCCTTCATTACCTTCTCTGGCTTTAGCTTAACACCGTTAATAGTCCCACATGTCCAGAGCTGTGTGACTGTAGTTTGTCCCTGGATGGAACACTGTCATCTGTTACCATTATACACTTAACAAAAATTAGAATCACAATATTTTATTAACCCAAGGGGGAAATTATTGGATGTTACAGTCGCCCCATTCAAGTATAATTAAAAGTAGCAGGAAATAAATTATCAATACAACAAAAAAAGAAAATAAATAAATATATAATGTAATATGTAATATGTAATAGGTAAAGCTCTAAGTATACAAACATATATATATATATATATATATATATATATGTATGTATATATATATATATATATAACTCTGAATATTTATATACCAAATATACATATTAGAACACTTTATTAAGACACAGAATTATAACAGCAGTTTTTACAATATGCACTAGACCAGTGGTCCTCCCCCAGGGGGCTTGGACACTCTCCCGGGGGGGCACGAGCGCATGGGTGAGTAACATCGTCGTGCATGCGTTAGCAACTATTGTTATACATCATAACATTATAAATCCCTCAGCACATACATACTGTTTTTAACCCTTTCATGCATGAATTATGAGAGCCTTAATCAAGTTTTTTTTTTTTTCCTGAGTGTTTTTATTCCTCTTTAGGCATGAAAAAAAGTGACCGGAGTTACAAAAATGTCCACTAGGCTGAACACCATTCGTTTAATTTTTGAAGGAAAGAAACATGTATTTACTGTCATACTGTGTGAAAGTTCTGAAACAATTTTTTTTAAAATGCTGCTAATCTGATGTTTTCTCACATTTTAACATACTAAAATACTAGCTATTACTCAGATAATATGCAAAAAAATATATATATATATTTTAAAAGAAACTGTTCATTACAGTCTAAACTGATGTACACTCAAATATGTTACTGTAGATCAGGTTTATCAAGAACCACAAAGTTACAGTAATAGTATGAATTGCTGTGTATGGGATGATGCATGAGCGTCCACTGTGTTGGCTGATATGGAACTGAAACAACAAAATCCATGAATATACAACAGAACAGCTCTGAATAACTGTCTGCTGTAGTGACCAGTATGCATGAATATGGAATTATATTTGTGCCAGTTTCTTGAGCGAACAACGATAGCTTCTGAGCACACAATTAGAGATTTTGAGCACATAAAAGTATATTTTGCGAGCACATCAATTAAATTTCAAAAATTAATTACGCTTGAGCAAACAAAAATTGATATTGTGTTCCATAAATGCGTTTGCATGTTAGTTTTACTCATAATGTTCTCTCACAAATTCTTTCCATGGCGCACAAACAGACCGCTGCGCTCGCTCACTTTCCCCTTCCCTCTCTCGTTCAACCTCCCTCTCCCTGCGCACTCAGGTTGTCGTGTCCGCACGCTCAACTTGACACACACGTTACAATTGTGCCACAAAATCAAGCAATCGGAAAGCTTGCGGAAGTACACTCTGATTGGCTGTTCACTCTCCAATTAGCTCGCTAGTTACATTTACCCGAAAAAAAAGAGCTCGATGAGACAGACACGGACCGGAAGAGGAGGAATTGATTCTACACAAACTTATACAAATAAATAGATATAATGTAAACCCAGAAAACGCAGTCCTAATGTTATGGCACTATAGTACAAAAACTAAACAAAGTAGGGGTATGACATGAGACAATAATCATAATAATAATAAATATTGACCGAAGTTTGTGTAGAAACATTTCCTCCTCTTCTGGTCCTCAAGCTTGTCCTTGAGCTGTTTGCTCAAGTGTAATTTCTTTTTGAAATATAATTGATGTGCTCGTAAAATATATTTTTATGTGCTCAAAATCTCTAATTGTGTGCTCAGAAGCTATCGTTGCTCGCTCAAGAAACTGCCACAAATATAATTCTATACATAAAAGGGTTACATACAAAGAAGAAAGTAAAAACAGAACTAGGTAAAAAAAAAAAAAAAAAATCTGGATAATTAAACAGGAAGGTGCAACAACAAACTGTAATGTTGAAGCTAAAATGTAATTTTCCAGTAGGATAAACTCTATTTGTGGGTATATTTCATTGTAGGTCAATTTAACTTAGTACTTATGCGGATTTATGTGCATTTATAGATTTTTTCAGTGTATTTTCTGCTCATTAGACTCAGTTTTCACAGCAGCTCCAGCCACCCACAGCATCTGGCCAGTGTAGAATACATGTATCCGGTGCAGCACACAGGAGGGATGACTGGTAGCCCCTTTTTAACGTCAGTGCTGCTGACCTTTTGCAGCTGCCGCAGTCTATGAAGAACTGACATTGAGTACAAACAGAGGAGCAATAATCTCAATTTAGGCATTTAAGCATAACCCAGTTGTGACAATCAAATGTTATTAGACTGAATGATGAGCTTGGCTGCTTTACCAGTGCATATAGAACATATGGGTGGAACAGTGGTGTAGTACTGAACACTGGTGACTCACTGCAGGAAGGTCCGATGTTCTCCTTGTATCCATGTGGGTTCTCTCTGGGTACTTCAGGTTCCTCCCATAGGACAGAGTCTAAACACAGGCACTGGAATAGGTTTGTAAAATTACAAAGGGTGATATTAAAGGGCTGATCGAGATTGAATGATTAAAACTTCTGCATTGGTATACACTGTAAGCCCAGAATTTGTATTGACTAAAATGCTTTAATTACAGTGTAGTTAAATTATTCCAGTTGTATTACATTGCTATAAAATGTTCAGTATTTTCTAGTAATTTGTAGACATAGTTGAAAGTATGAAAAAGTTTAAGTTGAATGGATTTAAATCACTCAGTTTTAGTCAATTCCATACCTTTTTATCTGTGCATTGCATTGTGGGTATTGTTCATGTTGTTGTAAAAGTGTTCTTTTTCTGTGCAGGGGTTCAGCGGGGTAGTGCTGTTAGTGTTCATTTGGACTTAATGTGTGTGTGTCAGTGTTTATTGGCCATTTTGTGTTTGTTTGTGTATTTTTGTAGAGCTGCACCATGAGTCAGAGCCAGAGGAAGAACTATGGATTTACTGTTCATCTGAAATTGTACTTGTCCAATGGAAATCTTAATGCTTTACCAAATTATAAGCACTTCCTGTGCTGGCAAATTACATTGGGCTAATTTCCTTCGCAATTTTCATACACATGACAATATATTAAGTAGAATAACTATACAAAGCCATTTATATTGCAAAAGATTTTAATTTTAATCAAGTTGGAATTAAGTACAAAAAAATGATGATATTAAGTTTAATGATTATACAAAGCCACAAATTTGAAGTTAAATTAACTTGGCATTTAGTGTGTTGTACTTAAAATAGCAATTCCATTAAAACCAAGCATTTAAGTTTAATACACTCAAGTTTTCATTACTCATTACTTACATTTTTTAAGGCAACGAGTTACCTGAGATTTTTAAAGTAAACTCAACTATTCGGTCGTACAGTGTACAGTCAGATATGAAACTGGTCAGGGACTCCAGTTATGCTTTCATTTTAGTATTCAGCAGGATTATGACAGGATGAATGGATGAGATGTTGACATGGATCAGATGATGTCAATCTTAAACAAAAAAACAAAACAAAACAATAGCTCTATTATCAAAACAATTCCAAACATACTTAAGGAGATTCAAATAACCACGACAAAAGCACAACTAGTGCTGGGTGATATGGAAAAAATCATATATCACGATATTGATTATTTTATATCACAATAACGATATATATCACGATATGTCACAATAAAGGATGTTTTCAGTTATTCTTTGAAAAGTTTGACAAAAAATGTCATTGCTTACTTTTCTCCAACTTTATTTTGAAGTGACATTTAACTGAACTGTCACAAATGAGAAACGTACATTTTTAGTGCAGCAATATAAATGTATCAAATGAAAACAGCTGTGCTTACAACCGGGCATAACGTACCTTTGACGAGGTCTCGAAAGCTGTCCTTCTCAACTACATACACGGGAGCCATGCCTTTACAAATGTGACATGAGATGGCACATGTGATTTGTTTATGGCGTTGGGACGTTTTCTCATACAGCGTGCCTTGTGCGAAAGACTGCTTTATCTTCGGTTGGCTATAGTATTTCTTTTCGCAACTTGCCCCTGCTGTTCCACAACTTGGTTTAGCTCGGATTTTTTGGATTCTTATGTATTCTTTTCATGGACCTTCTTTAGGTGACAGAAGAGGTTTGTTGTATTGGCATCGGGCGCGGGAATAGTCTTGTAGCATAGTTTGCATATGGCCATCTTCTGCTCCGAGTCGAACCTCTTGAACCCAAAATGTAACCAAATCACAGATGTACCCCCTCTTTTCGGTAAAAGTGCTTCTTCTTGGACTGCCTGCGTAGCTGTCTCTGTCTGTTGCGACTCCGGGCATGAAACTTCAACCTGTTGCGCTTCCATCGTTCAGCACTAATGAGTTAAGTAACGTAAAGCATGTCGCAAACCCGCGTGAGAATCAAAGAACATAAAGCAGCATCATGTCGCAAAACCACAAGACGGAGTTTCTTTGCGAAAAATCTCTTTTTTATTCATCTTTATTTTCACTTATATAAACTTAGAGTATGCATAGTGACAAGACAACACTAATACAATCGTCACAGGCTGTTTAATGATATATTTGCTGTAATAATTGATAAAATTAGGTTAGAAACGATAGAGGAGAAATGGCACGATAGACACTTTTCTATCGTCCCCACGATATGATTCGTTATATCGCCCAGCACTAAGCACAACTTATTCAGATGTGCATCTATATTCAGGGAATGCATTTAACTTAGTCTATTACTCAGGCCGCCAACCAGGAAGTGGAGTTTTTAACAGGGTTGACTGGTCGGTTAAACCCATAAAGACCAAAAGCAATTACTGATCTAAACTGTTGAATACCTGTTGATCCATTAATCCTATCAATATATGTAAATAATTGGTGTAAAATACAGTTTGTCATCTTTTTATGGTCATCAGATATGACCCATTTGGACGTTCAGAGGCTCTGTAGAGAACGTAGAAACACTGTCATCTTCTACAACATTAATTTACCAGGAAAAACCCATGGAGTTGGATCAATGACAGTGGACGGAGACGCTTAATTTATGTTCAGTCAATGTTAGATTTGCTGAAAAAGTCACTTTTTCTTCAGTTTTCTCTGTTTTTGATATAACAACCAGCAACTTTAATCTGAGTTTAAATGAACATCTACATGATCTGTAAATTAGATCTAGGAAAATACCTAATTTTCACTAAAGAAACACAGAATACAGATGAAATTATTGCAATAAATGGTGATAAATCAGAAAAAAAAGTAGAAAAGTAGATAGAGAAAAAATCATTTGGGAACTGCCACAAAAGTAACACTGGGTCTTGTAACGCACGTAGACTCAAGGATCTCAGGAAGAGACTGTTGTTCCAAAATTTTTCATTTTTGTTCCACCAAAAGGGTACCTTCGCAAAATTAGGAAACGTCTACATGATGCAACAGACAAAGACAGTGTCTCTTTATCTGCTCAGGAGCCCAGTAGAATCTAAAGGGCCAGGGTAAAAACCCCAACTGCTGGGAGATGGGGGTTCACTACATTTTAAAAAGGACTTACCACTTGAAGTCGGTGTCGGGGGAACACAACAGGAGAATGAAGAAAAATTCACCAAGAGAAGGGTTGAGTTTGAAAAAAAGTTAGTCCAGAATCTGGTTTATTAAAAACAGCAAAAGTTTACAAAAATCAAAACTTGTGAATTATCAGAGAAGGCAGTTTACCACTAGTTTCTCTTTAAAACACACACTTGTCAAAAACAAGGAAAAAGGAGCACACACCTAAGGAGTTTCCTTCATTACTTTTTATAGTCTTTAGTGACTGTTGGAGACTCCCATTATTCAGTGACGTTATTCGTCGTAAGCTTATTATTGGTTAATCATAGTTACTGGGCAGAACATGTCAGTCACTCCATAAGCTAATTCTAGGAAAAGCACATGCTTTTGCACGTGCACAGCTTTTGCTTAACACCTGCACTGTTAGGCTAGCATGTCTTGACCACAAAAATCCCCTAGTTCGTATTCTTTTTTTTCTGCTCTACGCTCTCTTTACCACAACTACTTTCTAAAGCTGTAAAAATAGATCTTTTAGGTAGAATATGACCTCTGCTCTGAGTTCATCGCAGGCAGGTGTGAGTTCAATCAAAACCACACACACACACACACACACACACACACACATGAATCAAACCTGACTGTTCAGTACCTCTTAAAATAAAAATACAAGATACAGTTGGAAAATATAACTCAGAATATAACTGAAGACTTGCAAAAATAAAAAGACTCTTCAAGCAAAACAACTCTGTAATGTAAAGATTAAGCAGACAACTAATGATGTTACTTTTCCTCTTCTCCTCCATTTTGGTTCATGATGCATGATTTGTGATATTCACCTGACAGTGTAAAATTTAAAGTCACATTCAACTACCATGGTTGGTTAAATTACCCGTAGGTGTTAATGTGAGAGTGAATGTTTGTCTGCATCTGCCCTGACGTAAAGTAGTGATATCTTCATAGTGAAACCCATCTTTGTCTTGCTGGAATAGGCTCCAGCCTCCCCATGAAAAAAAAAAAAAATAAATAAAAATGAATGAATGATTATCTAACAATAGCTCGGATTTATTGAGCAATTCTTTTGAGTCTAATGTTGTGATAAACTTGCATTAGTTTACTGATTCATTCATTTTGATATTTATTACTTTAACTGAGACATTCAGTTCAGCATTTATCCAGTTTTTAATAAAGTCCAAAAGTTAATTTATGAAAAATATAATCAATTTTAAGGTGATTAAAGTGATTAAAGTGACAATTTGTTGTTTGCTTTGTCTGGTATTAATTCCAAGAGTTAAAAATCTGCTATCAGTTAACTTTTTGTTTCTGTTGGACATTTACACCCATTCAGCAAACAAGGGGACTTTCATGTCCAACATTTGTCTGTTGAGTCATATTAATAATTGTTTCATGTATTTGTATGTTTTCAAATGTAGCGTCACAAAGAGCTGACGAGCTTTGTACCAGTTAATTTGTTTTCTATAATGATTTTCCCTTTTTTTGGTTCAAAATCGTGACTTAATAATAGCAATAACAAATACACTACACCAGGGGTCTCAAACATGCGGCCCGGCGGCCAAAAAAGGTTCCAATGAGGCCCCTGGGATGAATTTGCAAAGTGCCAAAATTCCACAGTCAAGGCTGTTGAACTCATTTTAGTTCAGTTCAATATGATCTCAAGTAAAATAATAATAACCTGCAAAAAATAATGACTCCATATTTTTTTCTCAGTTTGATGTGAAAGAAAAAAAAAAAAAACAATATCGCATTTTGCCTGTAAATAATGACAACTTCAAATTTTTGTCTTTGTTTTAGTGCAAAAAAATAACATTAAATTATGACAATATTTAAATTTACAAACTATCCTCTAACAATAAAATGTGAATAACCTGAACAAATATGAACAACCTGAAATGTCTAAAGAAAATTAAGCACAATTTTAACAATTTTCTACCTATTATTAAGTGTTTACTGTCTTTGTAGATCTGATCCATAATGCACGTGTAGAAATGATAAGTTGAGGCATAACATTGTTAAAATTGTACCTATTTTTCTTAAGAAATTTCAATTTTTTCAGGTTATTCACGTCTTTTTTGTTTGGATAGTTTATAAACGTAAGTATTTTCATAATTTAATGGGGGTTTTTGCACTAAAACACAGACAAAAATCTGGAGTTGTCATTATTTATAGGTTATTATGTTATTATTTTACTGGTCTGGCCCACTGGAGATCAAATCGGGCTGAATGTAGCCGCTGAAAGAAAATGAGTTTGAGACCCCTGCACTACACTAACACACTAAAGAACATGGATATTTGCCCGGTGCATCCCTGATCGATCATTTCACAGTTTTTTATCCAAAATTTCATTTCACATTAACATTTGTACATGAGCTGTTGGACTTTGTTTTGGTTTGTGGGTAGGTTAAGACAAAGTAAAACGATTTGGTTTGGCACAGAAAGGTTGGAAAAGATGTGATAAAACGTTGACTCATAACTAATGATTCATTACATTTGTAACCAAAGCACGTTTATTGGGTAAACATACAAACCTGCAGGAGTTGGAATAGAAACGCTGCTCTCCAGAGGCAAAGTAATGAATCTCATATACACTACAAACAAAAAGTTAAAGATATTTTTAATTTTGGGGGTATTTTTTTCAGTTGGGATTCTTGCACAGGGCTTTTTACTTTTTTTGTGTGTGAATTGAAACTTTTTTTTTTTTTTAATGACCAGACATAGTTTTATTGACAAATGGCAAAAATGACAAAAAAAAAGACCCAAAAAAAATTAAATATCCTTAACTTTTTGTTTGTAGTGTATCTATCATCCACTCCAAACTCCTCCTGCTCAAGTGAGGGAAACTATAAAAAATAAATAAATTAATTAAAAAAAGGTTCTGGCAAAATACTCCTTATCATGGATCATATAAATAAATATTGTTGTAAAACATGTTTGGTTCCTAAATGTTGAAATTCTTTCCTTGTGGCTTTTAGGATAACATAGTAATGACATTATTTCTGGGATAGTTAATGGTATTGTATAAATACTGGAAACAGTCTGCAGATAGTAACACTTATTCATATATTTTCTTTTTGTTTTTTCTTTTTTGCTTTAGTGCAATGTATTTACCTTAAAGAGACTGAAAGATGTGCCTTTGACAATAGTTGCATCATATTTATCCAGGAAAACCTCAACAAATCACTCCATTTCAAAAGACATATTGTTCATGTGTCATTTCTAGATTGCACGACATGTGATTTGTTTTTTATTATTATTTTCATTTGGTATTTTTTAAAGCATATTCCAGTTTTAAAGGAGCAGAACAAAGAGTACACAGTACATGTAAAGATGCTTTGACATTCAGAAATAGAAACAGGTGTCCTTGCCAACTTCTGAGGCTTGATGGATATTAAAGAACAGCAAATGGGTGAAAAGTGGACGATACAACCTTGAACAAGCTATTTGTATGACTACAAGCCCTGAGGAAAGATGGTCCCCCTTTTTACCCAGGGAATTTCAGGCATTTATCTGATGCACTTAATGACCGCCTTAAAATATGCTAAAAAAAAAAACAAAAAACAGAAAAGGCCATTAGTTAGCGAAGAACTGCCAAGGTCACTGCAAGAGCACTCAACAAACAGGAATAATTCATATTTATTGCCTCATGAAACTTACAATATTTATAAATGATGAATTAAAAGACTGAAGTTGCATTTTAATAGTAAAGGAAAAGGGAAAAAAAATGAGATCTAAAACCAAAAACTAAGCATTCTTAACCCAGGACTACTTTTATGTCAGTTCTCAAATGAAGTTTTCTCTATATCTAACCTGTCTTAAGTGGTTTATAACCTGTTAGTACCTCCGCCAAGGAGGTACTGTGTTCATCTGGATTTGTGTGTTTGTTTGTTTGTCTGTTAGCAAGATAAGTCAAAAAGTTATGGATGGATTTTTAGATGAAATTTTTAGGAAATGTTGATACTGGCACAAGGAACAAATGACTAAATTTTGGTGGTGATCGGGGGGGTTGGGGGGGGCACTGATCTGCCTTGGTGGAGGTCTGTGCTCTCCAAGTGCTTTTCTCTTTTTTTGTTTTTTTGTTTTTGCACATCATAAACAGCAAGAGAAAAAAAACAACAACAACAAAACAACAGCATTCAAACAAGTCAGATCACTGTGCAGGAGAGGATAGAAGCCAAAGAAGCCTTATGTGAATATTTCCCCAGAAATAAACAATACACAGGAAGAAGAAGAAGAAAAAACACAAGTGTTCAGAGAACGCAAACCTCCACCAAGCACCCCAAACAGTGTGCATGTGTGGATCGACTATTTCTTTTTAAATTAAACAGTTTCCAGGTTGTTCCATACAGCAGAAAAAGTTGAAGCTTGGTACCAGTCATGTGGATGTCAAATTACATTAAATTCCAATCAATATTTGTTGAGTTATAATGAAAAATGTGTCGAAAATGGGATTTTCAATGTTAAATTGAACTGTCCACAGAGTCCACATTCCACAGTGGATGTGGACAATTTTGAGCCAGATACAAGATATTGTTCTAAGATACGGGTGTATCAAATTGGAGGCTAATGGGAGTCATTTTGAATTTTTTATGAATTTTTGAAAATTGCTCAATGATGAGAGATAGGAAAATTTGATATTTTGTGACCTTGCTGTAACCTTGAACTTTGGCCTACTTGGCCCAAAATTTAGTGGGTTCATCCCAGGGCCTAGGCCTATCTGTGGGTAAAATTTGGTAAAGATGGTTGGAATAGTTTTCCCATAAAGTTGCTAACAAACAAACATGCAAACAAACAAACAAACACACAAAGCAAAGTGATGACAATACCTCCTGGCGGAGGTAAAAAAGAATTAAAAATTAGATATAACTGAAATAATAATCTAAAGTAAAAACAAAACAATAAAAATGCAAATCAAATGATACACAGCCTTACATTTTGTCATGAATTAGAGTCCTTTTCAGATGCTTTTTAAATAATGATAAAGAAGACGTTGATTGAAGTTCAGATCGTAGATTATTCCAAAGATGTGGTCCACGATAATTTAGAGAATACTGACTGACAGAAGTTCAGCAGTACAGAATATAAAATTTGCTTGAATATCGTATTGGATAATTGTGAATAACAGAGGACAACATAAAGAAGTTCTGGAAAACTTTGGGAAGGACATGAGTTAAGTGAACATATTTGTACATGATAATACTATCCTCTGTATTTTGTATTTTAGCAGCATAAATCAGGTATTTTCCTGTATTTAATTTACTGATCATGTAGATCAGAGGTGTCAAACATGTGGCCCGGGGGCCAAATCCGGCCCACCAAAGGGTCCAGTCTGGCCCCTGGGATGAATTTGTGAAATGCAAAAATTGCACTGAAGACATTAATCATTTTTGTTCAGGTCTCGCATTCAGACCAATTTAATCTCCAGTGGGTCGGATCAGTAAAATACTATCATAATAACCTATAAATACTCACAACTCCAAATTTTTCTAATGTCATTTTACTGCATTTACACTAAAACAAACTATAATTTCACAAAAACTCGAATAACCTGAACAAATATGAACATTTTGAAATGTCTGAAGTGCTAGTTTACCAATATTCTGCCTGCTATTAAATGTTTTGTGTATTTGTAGATCCACTGTGATCTGTAAGTTGTAATTTACATGCATAAATGATAAACTGAAGGATAATATTGTTAAAATTGCACTTAGTTTTCTCAAGAAATTTCAGTTTGTTCATGTTATTAACATTGTTTTAAACAATAGCTGGTAAACATTTTCATCGTATAATTTTACTTTTTCGCTGTAAAACATAGAGGAAAGTTTGGCGTTGACATTATCTATATATTATTACATTATTATTTCACTGGTCTGACCCACTTCAGATCAAATTTGTCTTAATGTGGCCCCTGAACTAAAATGAGTTTGACACCCCTGGTGTAGATGTTCATAAAAGCTCAGATTAAAGTTGAAGGTTATTAAATCAAACACCGAGAAAACTGAAGAAAAAGTGACTTTTTCAGTAAAATCTGTCATTAACTGAACATTTAAGTGTCTCCATCCACTGTCATTGATCCAACTCCATGGGTTTTACTGGTGAATCAATGTTGTAGAAGACGACGGTGTTACCACAGTAACTACAGAGCCTCTGAACGTCCAAATGGGTCATATCTGATGACCATGAAAAGATGACAAACTGTATTTTACACCAATTATTGACCTGTATTGATAGGATTAGTGGATCAACAGGTATTAAACAGTGTAGGTCAGTACTTTTGGTCGGTGGTGGATGTTTGGGTCTTTATGGGTTAATGTTTTAGAGGCATAGCTTGAAAAACGGTGCCCTTTACTTTATCCAGAAGGTTAATGGAATGGGCCTCTAATCAGAACTATGAAGTGGAGAAAATGGAGACAGATACTGTAAAACTTTGATATCCCTAAGTCTCATTTGTTCCTCTAAATCTCACTCTCTTAATTAACTGATCTGAAAATGGGAAATAAAAAAAAAAAAAAAAAAAAAAAACACCGGCTGTCATCTGAAGTCTAAACACATATTTGTCCCCAAAAACTCATCTTTTTTTCCTTTCATCCATCCCGTCTGTCTGCTGTCATCATATATAATCTGAGTGTCAAACCCGCTGTGAGTCGCCATCAGCCCAAACTGGACGCTTTCCAAGTTAATGACAACACAGCTTGAGTTAAGACATTAATTTCTGTCGGAGTTTAGTGTGTCTGTGGACTCAGATGTGCGCAGGATGTTGAATCGGATAGAGGAAGCCACTGATTAAATGTTTACAACCACCTCTCTCTCTGCAGACTTCCTCTGTGTGAATGATACGAATTTGATTATCTTACATTAATTAGCAGATGAATTTAAAGGTGTAACATGCAGCTGACAGTTTCTGAGGATTATACCCATCTGAAACTAGCTTTGTTGTTTCTAAATTCATCCTCGATTTTGAGCAGGTTTTCTAGTTTTTACCCTCGACCACACCAGCCACCAAGGCTATTAACGAAAACTAACAAAATGACGAAAACTAGAATTGGAAAAACATTTTTGTTAACCGAAATAAATAAAAACTATAATTAAAAGAAAAACAAAGATAACTAACTGAAACTGTATTGTGTTCTTACAAAACGAATTAAAATGTATAAAAATTATGGATAAAATTCTCTTTGTTTTCATCTTTGTCAGTGTCGTATTAATATGAAATCGATTTATTTCGCTTGAGCAATTTTAGCTGGTGGCACAATATGACACTTCACGGTCCGTCACTTTCTGTCAGTTTTTGTTTTGAGTTGGCTTCTTGTCTCCACTCTACCTGGAAACATGGAGACTAAAGTTGGGAGAAAGCAGCAGAGTCCTGTCTAGGATTTATTTGAATACGACAGTGAAGATATGAAAAAAATAAAACTAAACTAAAACTAAGCATTTAGAAGAAAATGAAAACTAATAAAAACTAGCAAACCTGCTCTAAAAACTAATTAAAACTAACTGAATTAGAGAAAAATAGTCAAAACTAAATAAAACTAAACTGTAATGAAAAATCGAAAACTATTATAACCTTGCTGGCCACAGGGTATTGTCATCAGTTGGTCGTCCATCTGTCCGTGTATGTGCAAAAACTTTAGCATGCACCAGCAGTTCTCAACCTCTGGGGGCAGAAGATAGTCAATAACAATGATAAGGTGAAGGGAATTCACTTTCCCTGTCTCGCAACTTTATTAAACTGTCCTCCACATACAGGTCTAGGGCTGGGGACAAAAAATCAATGTTAGATCGATTTTATTTTAATTGTGCATAATCAAGTAATAGTGGATGAGATTGATTTTTTCGCAATTGATGTGTTGTGTGGCTGTGGTAGTCGATCAGGTTACAGCTCAAAATTGTATTTTGGTATCACTAAATGAGTCTGAATCAATCAATGTAAATAATTAACTGCTTGTGGTCTGATTGTTTTGGGGACCACAGGATTTCGTCTCTGCTTTTTGCAGATGACGTTGTCCTGTTGGCCTCATCGAACCTGGACCTTCAGCGTGCCCTGGGGCAGTTTGCAGCCGAGTGTGAAGCGAGCGGGATGAGGATCAGCACCTCCAAATTCAAGGCCATGGTTCTCGACCGGAAAAAGGTGGTTTGCCCTCTCCGGGTCGGTGGGGAGTCTTTGCCCCAAGTGGAGGAGTTTAAGTATCTTGGGGTCTTGTTCACGAGTGAGGGAAGGATGGAGCGTGAGATAGACAGACGGATCGGTGCAGCGTCTGCAGTGATGCAGTCGCTGTACCGGTCGGTTGTGGTGAAGAAGGAGCTGAGCCGAGAGGTGAAGCTCTTGATTTATGTTCCTACCCTCACCTATGGTCATGAGCTTTGGGTCATGACCGAAAGGACAAGATCCCGGATACAAGCGGTCGAAATTAGTTTCCTCCGCAGGGTGGCTGGGCGCACCCTTAGGGCTAGGGTGAGGAGCTCAGTCACCAGGGAGGAGCTCGGAGTAGAGCCGCTGCTCCTCCGCGTCGAGAGGGGCCAGCTGAGGTGGCTCGGGCATCTGTTTCGGATGCCTCCGGGACGCCTCCCTGGGGAGGCGTTCCGGGCATGTCCCACCGGGAGGAGACCTCGGGGAAGACCCAGGACACGTTGGAGAGACTATGTCTCTCGGCTGGCCTGGGAACGCCTCGGGGTCCTCCCGGAAGAGCTGGAGGAGGTGTCTGGGGAGAGGGAAGTCTGGGCATCCCTGCTTAGACTGTTACCCCCGTGACCCAGCCCCGGATAAGCGGAAGAAAATGAATGAATTAGAGAAAAAAAGTCAAAACTAAATAAAACTAAACTATAATGAAAAATCAAAAACTATTATAACCTTGCTGGCCACAGGGTATTGTCATCAGTTGGTCGTCTGTCCATCCATGTATGTGCAAAAACTTTAGCATGCACCAGCAGTTCCCAACCTCTGGGAGCAGCAGATAGTCAATAACAATGATAAGGTGAAGGGAATTCACTTTCACTGTCTCGCAACTTTATTAAACTGTCCTCCACATACAGGTCTAGGGCTGGGGACAAAAAATCAATGTTAGATCGACTTTATTTTAATTTTGTGTAATCAAGTAATACTGGATGAGATTGATTTTTTCGCAATTGATGTGTTGTGTGGCTGTGGTAGTCGATCAGGTTACAGCTCAAAATTGTATTTTGGTATCGCTTAACGAATCTGAATCAGTCACTGTAAATAATTAACTGCTTGTGGTCTGATTGTTCCTGCTCGTCACTAAAGCTCATTTATTTAAATATTCATGTTTTTGTAAAATTATTTTACGTGATTCCTTTCATCTTCTTCTTCATATGAGTCAGGTGGGGTGGCACCCTAGCGCCCTCTATTGACGAGCCATCACTGTTTATTGAACTTTAGTTAAAAAGATGATGTGTGAAATTTGGCATAACTGCACAAAAGAAGCAGAAAAGCCTTTAGGGTAAACACAATCCACTGTGACTATTTTATGGGTTAGGTTATTTCACTGTTTTTCTGAAAATTTCACATCTGACACATGAAAATGAAACCTCTAAACCATACTGTGCCGAACCCCGAACATGGACGCTGGAGGTCATGGATGTATGTCTTTCCTCTCTTCAAAGCGGACTCTGTTGACTCCTCCGCTAATGTGTGCTCTGGGTCTGTCTCTGCACTCATGAATTAATCAAATGTTTAGAGAAGGGCAAAACAGTCTAGAGGTGAGAGAAAGGGTAAAGAGCCAAGGTGACTGAAGAGTGGAAAGTGAAGTGTGGGAGTTAAAGAGGTGACCATAAGGTGGCAAAGTAATAAACAAGGCAGGGTAAAGTGATGTGATAGCAGCTGGACTTCACCTAAAATGGAAGATAATAAAGAAAACAGATGTACAGTTCAGCAATAACATGTCCCTGAGCCACTGACTTTAATTACTGACAGTACAGTATAATAATGCGATATAATCTGTGAGAAAACATTCAGTGAGCTACAGCTTCATCCAGATTTATAGCGTAAATGGTCTGTAAACACTATAATCTGAACTATAGATTGGTTCATTATTTCAGCATTTGAAGCCCATTGTGAACCAATGCAGAAATAGACCATATAAAACACATTAGTCATGCACAGAATAATAGCATGGCAACTCCAGGATCTTATTATAAGCTAAATTGACATTTACAGGATTGTCCTTTCCATTAAGGCTGAGATGCAGCACCTAAGCCAAACTGATATAAAATCAGAACTGACTAAATGACTTTTCCCAGATGTCCCCAGTGGACTTCTTTCACCGAGTTTTTTTTTAAACTCCTTGTATGTTTTTTTCATTTTTTGTGTCTAGATACAGCTATTATAATAATGAAAATTGTGATTTTTATTGAAAACAGCTTATATGTTTATAGGAGGAGGATCCACAACTCACCCTAAGTCTTCCACTTATGGGAAATGTTTTAGCCCAGATGGCACCTAGAAAACACAAACATTTTGTATTAGTTTATGAACCTCAAACAGGAAATACACTATATTGCCAAAAGTATTTGCTCACCTGCCTTGACTCGCATATGAATTTCAGTGCCATCCCATTCCTAGTCTATGGGGTTGAATATGACGTGGGTCCACCCTTTGCAGCTATAACAGCTTCAACTCTTCTGGGAAGGCTGTCCACAAGGTTTAGGAGTGTGTTCATGGGAATTTTGGACCATTCTTCCAGAAGCGCATTTGTGAGGTCACACACTGATGTTGGACAGAAGGCCTGGCTCTCAGTCTCCGCTCTAATTCATCCCAAAGGTGTCCTATGGGGTTGAGGTCAGGACTCTGGGCAGGCCAGTCCAGTTCATCCACACCAGACTGTCATCCATGTCTTTATGGACCTTGCTTTGTGCACTGGTGCACAGTCATATTGGAAGAGGAAGGGGCCAGCTCCAAACTGTTCCCACAAAGTTGGGAGCATGGAATTGTCCAAAATGTCTTGGTATGCTGAAGCATTCCCAGTTCCTTTCACTGGAACTAAGGGGCCAAGCCCAGCTCCTGAAAAACAACCCCACACCATAATCCCCCCTCCACCAAACTTTACACTTGGCACAATGCAAGTATCGTTCTCCTGGCGACCGCCAAACCCAGACCCGTCCATCAGATTGCCAGATGGAGAAGCGCGACTCGTCACTCCAGAGAAGGCGCCTCCACTGCTCTAGAGTCCAGTGGCGGCGTGCTTTACACCACTGCATCCGGCACTTTGTACTGCACTTGGTGATGTATGGCTTGGATGCAGCTGCTCGGCCATGGAAACCCATTCCATGAAGCTCTCTGCACACTGTTCTGGAGCTAATCTGAAGGCCACATGAAGTTTGGAGGTCTGTAGCAATTGACTCTGCAGAAAGTTGGCGACCTCTTCGCTCTATGCGCCTCAGCATCCGCTGACACCGCTCCATCAGTTTACGTGGCCTACCACTTCATGGCTGAGTTGCTGTCGTTCCCAAACACTTCCACTTTCTTATAATACAGCTGACAGTTGACTGTAGAATATTTAGGAAGGAGGAAATTTCACCACTGGATTTGTTTCACAGGTGGCATCCTATCACAGTTCCACACTGGAATTCACTGAGCTCCCGAGAGCGACTCATTCTGTCACAAATGTTTGTAAAAGCAGTCTGCATGCCTAGGTGCTTGATTTTATACACCTGTGGCCATGGAAGTGATTGGAACACCTGATTCTGATTATTTGGATGGGTGAGCGAATACTTTTGGCAATATAGTTTATTTTCCAAAGATTGTTTTTGTCACTGCTGTTTTTATCTGATATTTTTTGTCTTTAAATGATTCGGGAGCTAAACGTCAGAATGATGAACAGAAAATGTGCTTTTATTTATGGAAAAATCCCCTCAGGTTGATGACTCAGGACGGTAGACGGTCCAAACTGACCCGTGGATGTGATTCTGTGACGTTCATGTGCCTTCATCTGTCCACACCAGGTGGGTTTTGTGGCTTTTACTCGTCTGTTTGTAATCCCATTTCAGACACTTGTACCTGAACGCATCACAGCAGACTCCACGGACGGACAAACGCAAATCCAACATGGCCAATATTTACTGACACACACTGAGTGGATGTTGTACTTCTGTCTGAAACCATCAGCCTGAAGGTTTCAAAGTGTGAACAGAAAAAATAAAGACAGTCAACGTCTGTGTTTGGGTGGGTTTAATGAAAGGAAGAAAGAGCCTCGGCTTCATTTGGGTTCATTAATTTGGGTTAATATGGGTTAATTTGGTATATTTTGGGTTAACTTGGGTTCATTTGGTTTAATTAATTTGTGTTAATTTGGTTTAAATTGGTTTAATTTGGTGAATGTGTCCATGTTCAGGCCTGTTTGAGTTTGTTTTGACTGTATTTTGGGTCCAGATGGGGGTGACTCAGACTCAGTCGGTGAGTTTCAGTTTCATTTTTATGTCGAATGTTTTCACTGTGGAAAAATTCAGATGTTTTTTTATTTTTTTTAAAAGTGAAGTCGACACATGAGGAAAACAGCAGCGTGAGGGTGACAGACGGACAGAAACCCAGAAGACATACCATCATGGGACACAAAGCAGGTAAGAACTAGATCAGGGTCAGGTCAGATGGGGTTCAGAACCAGGAAATGGGTCAGACCAGGACTGGAACTGACCCCAAACCAGTACAAGAGCTGAGGAGTCCGAACCAGGACCAGGACCAGAATCACAGGGGAGGCAGGATGCGGGTCAGAGGTCACTGTCTGGGGGTCAAAGGTCTCGGGGTGGACTGGACACCTGTGATGGTCAAACGTGTGTTTTGTTCGGTTGTGGTTCTGAGGTGAAGGCGAACAGAACCATGTGGATCTGATCAGTGATTGGCAACAGCTCCGGACTTTCCTGTTATTCAGTTTTCAGGGGGATCATCATCTAGAGCCTTACACTCCTACAGAAATGTTGATGTGAATCTGTTTTTGGTTGTTTGTTTTTCAGTTTAGTTTATTTCAGACATATATTGATTTCAAAATGACAGAAGAAGAAAGAGATAATAGAATTGGACTGAACGAAGAAGATGACTCAGTAGGATTACTAAACTGACTGTGATCTAAGAATTTGACAGCAAGAAGGAATAATTACAAGCTGAAGTTGGTTTCTGAGTGGTACCGGTTTGTGGTTCTGAAGGCTTTCATCACCCCCCCACCACCACCAAAAAAAAAAAAAAAAAAGGGGAGGCAAGGGCTATTGTTTTGGGGGTTTGTTTACACTTTAGCAGTAAAACTATTGGTTGAATTCAGACCTAACATGGTTTATATATTACCAGTGATCCAGAAAAAATGTGATTACATTTTGGGAAAAATAGGTCCAAGTTCAAACTTTTTATGAATTTTTTTTAAATCTTTTTTTTCTTCCATTTCCTTATAATAGGTGAAATTTCAAATGTCTATAAAAACATCCAGTTTGTTTCAATTTCCTTCAAGCTTGTCACATAAATAGAGGCAGTTGATATGATGACATCAGCTGGATCCATGACAACAAAAGATACAATATGTGAGGGGTGGGGCTTGTTGTGCCCGGAACCACTAGTTTCCATTTAATAATAATAATAATAATAATAATAATAATAATAATAATAATGATGGATTAGATTTCTATAGTGCTTTACTCTGAACACATACTCAAAGTGCATACAGTGGATCCATTTTTCATTATCACTCTGATGCTGTTAAACTCCATCTGTATCCACACTCTAGTGGTGTTAAAATCCATCTGTATCCACACTCTGATGGTGTTAAACTCCATCTGTATCCACACTCTAGTGGTGTTAAACTCCATCTGTATCCACACTCTAGTGGTGTTAAACTCCATCTGTATCCACACTCTGGTGGTGTTAAACTCCACCTGTATCCACACTCTAGTGGTGTTAAACTCCATCTGTATCCACACTCTAGTGGTGTTAAACTCCATCTCTATCCACTATCTGGTGGTGTTAAACTCCATCTGTATCCACACTCTAGTGGTGTTAAACTCCATCTGTATCCACACTCTGGTGGTCCATCTGTATCCGCACTCTAGTGGTGTTAAACTCCATCTGTATCCACACTCTGGTGGTGTTAAACTCCATCTGTATCCACACTCTAGTGGTGTTAAACTCCATCTCTATCCACTCTCTGGTGCTGTTAAACACCATCTGTATCCACACTCTAGTGGTGTTAAACTCTATCTGTATCCACACTCTAGTGGTGTTAAACACCATCTGTATCCACACTCTGGTGGTCCATCTGTATCCGCACTCTAGTGGTGTTAAACTCCATCTGTATCCACGCTCTGGTGGTGTTAAACTCCATCTGTATCCACGCTCTGGTGGTGTTAAACTCTATCTGTATCCACGCTCTGGTGGTGTTAAACTCCATCTGCATCCATGCTCTGGTGGTGTTAAACTCCATCTGTATCCACACTCTAGTGGTGTTAAACTCCATCTCTATCCACTCTCTGGTGCTGTTAAACACCATCTGTATCCACACTCTAGTGGTGTTAAACTCTATCTGTATCCACACTCTAGTGGTGTTAAACACCATCTGTATCCACACTCTGGTGGTCCATCTGTATCCGCACTCTAGTGGTGTTAAACTCCATCTGTATCCACGCTCTGGTGGTGTTAAACTCCATCTGTATCCACGCTCTGGTGGTGTTAAACTCTATCTGTATCCACGCTCTGGTGGTGTTAAACTCCATCTGCATCCATGCTCTGGTGGTGTTAAACTCCATCTGTATCCACACTCTAGTGGTGTTAAACTCCATCTCTATCCACTCTCTGGTGCTGTTAAACACCATCTGTATCCACACTCTAGTGGTGTTAAACTCTATCTGTATCCACACTCTAGTGGTGTTAAACACCATCTGTATCCACACTCTGGTGGTCCATCTGTATCCGCACTCTAGTGGTGTTAAACTCCATCTGTATCCACGCTCTGGTGGTGTTAAACTCCATCTGTATCCACGCTCTGGTGGTGTTAAACTCTATCTGTATCCACGCTCTGGTGGTGTTAAACTCCATCTGTATCCACACTCTAGTGGTGTTAAACTCCATCTGCATCCACAGCTGTCCTGGGGCAGACTGACGGAGGCGTGGCTGCCAATCCACGCCTGCGGCCCCTCCCACCACCAGACATTCCTACACATTCATACACCAATGTGAGTGACACTGGAGGCAAGGAGGGTGAAGTGTCTTGCTCAAGAACACAACAGCACATGACTAGGACAGAGTGGCATTCGAACCGCCAACCCTTCGGTTATTGGACGACACACTCGAGCCACGGGTGCCAAAGTTCTAAGAGTTTTGGATTTTTAATTTTAGTTTAGTTTTATTTAGTTTTGACTTTTTTTTTCTAATTCAAATCGTTTAATTAGTTTTTAGAGCAGGTTTGCTAGTTTTTTATTAATTTTCATTTTTTTCTAAATGCTTCATTTTAGTTTAGTTTTAGTATTAATTTTAGTTTTGTTATATCTTTTGTCTTCTTCTCTGTCATATTCAAATAAATCCCATACAGGACTCTGCTGCTTTCTCCCAACTTTGGACTCCATGTTTCCAGGTAGAGTGGGGACCAGAAGATGACTCTAAACGACAAGTGACCGACAGAAGGAAGGACAAAAAGGCAAATGTATCAGTGACAGAAGAGGATGATGAGTCAAACTGTTCATTTTAAAAAAACACACAAAAAAAAAAACTCATGTACTACGAACATATCACGACACTACTCACTACAGAAAACGTTCCTGCAAGGAAAGACTGATAGAAAAAGAGGTCGTTGGTGAAAAAGAAAGAACTGGATCAAGTGATATCATGACTCGCATAAATATTCACGCCATTTTTAATTGGCGTGTTATCTGTACGCATTATAAGCTTTCTGTGTGTATGTTCACACTGCATCAAATACCACACACTGAGGGTTAGGGTTATGTGAACTGGAGATCTTGGTGTAAATTGACACGTGATCGAATGGCGTTGAATAACACGCGAAAAGTCAAAAAAGTGTACATATTGCACGCCAAATGCCATAAGAACTGACGTGACATACAATGTGCTTTCATGAGATCAATCTCACTGGATTGGAAATATCTAGGAGCTGTCGCAGATGAAGGTCAACCAATGGATCAACAAAAGATAAAGACCATGACCTGTGACCTCTGGAAGGAGGTGGAACCTTGATGATGATGATGATTATGATGATGATGGGATATCGATGATGCCTGCTTATTTTCTTCTTTGAATACACTACATCTCTATGTGTACTAAACTCTATTGGCTGTAATTTTAGGTTACTCTTGGAGGACAAGTCAAACGAGTTGCAGCGACACGTACGTGCTTATCCAACCTGAACAGCATCTCCGCTAGCAAAGTATGTGGAGCAGATATCTGTCAAATACACATTTACTTATCCTTTATTTAACCAGGAAACATGCTGTGGGTAACCAAATTAACCTGATTTCCCTTCCTGTCATCTAGTCACAGAGGTGTTTATCCCTGGACCTGGCAGTGGGTCTGGGGATGGCCAGACTAAACACTTCATGCTCCTGTTTCCTAAACAACAGGGGCATGAGGGGCTACTATTCTGCTGGTCTGTATGAACAGGTCACAGAGGCGATAGGAGGCAACGGTTGGAGCGGTTTGGTTTCTAACAACTACCCTGACTCTGAGGGCTACCGTCGGTGGAAGGAATCCCTGAAGGGCATCCCTGCGATTGTTAAATTCTCCATCAGACCACTTTCTGATCTGGTGAGTGATGAGGCAAAAAGTGGACTGGAAGATGCTATAAATGAGTACAGAAGGGACAAGGACATGACATTTCCAGTCACAGAACGGTCCTGTAGCCGACCTACCCATTACAGTGACTGCTGCCCCAAACAGCTGGGGAAGGGCTGGCTAAGGGTGACCATTTTCCGAGGCTGGGATCTGATTGGAGATGTATTTAGCGTCACTAATGGGTAAGTCAGGAAACAGCAAAGATACAGGAGGAGGGGTGATGGACACCACATACACACACTAATAAAGTTTCACTTTCCCATTTTTTTATCTACTACAGGTATTACATTGTGATATCACACAGTCAAAAATTCTACAGGACCCAAAGTATTGAGTCAGACAACCCTCGGTGGGACGAGGAGTACGATCTGGGTTCGGTCAGTATCCACTTTAAATGGACAGGTGGAACCATCCCTTCAAATCAAAATCTAAGCCAGTGAAAGCTAAATGATCCACAGCCTGTTTGCATATCGAAACCAGAACCAGAGCCAGTTACTGTAGGGTACAGTCTGACCTCAGTTTGACTCAACATAATACATCTGTGTTTGGTTCTAGACCAGTAGGGGTGGTCTCTCTGCTTTCATTATGTTTCAGTACATAGTGGTGTGTAGTTCAGTAGTTTTGTGTTAGAGGAGGCTTCATGTCCCTGTGAAAAAGACCTGAACCCTAACCCTAACCCTGTGCACAAGGAAGCCCACATCTTGATGAACATCACTGGACTAAGTCCAGCTCCAGTAGAGAAAAAAATACACTAACTACACAAACTACCTCCTGTAGCCCATGACCATTTGCAGAATACCTGAGGAGGAGCAGGTGTAAGATGGTAACCTGTGTTTCTGGTTTTTGATTTAATGTTTTTCCATTTTTTATGCAGGTGGACATTGGACAGGAACTGAAGCTTGAGCTCAAAGATGATAATCCGTTCCGGCAGGAGCTGCTGTTGTCGTGTTCATGGATTGTGAAGGTGGGGTCATACACTTTGACCTGCAGCGGCTCGAGCAGCACCTTCAAAGCAAAATATACCCTCTACTGTGGCCCCCACCTCACAGGGGACAACTGTGACATATATGAACCGTTCTGAGAAATGAGCATTTATTCAGTTACATGAAATGCCACTTTTATACTTAGAGAACATTTCAGAACCTGGACTTCATCACTTTTATCACAGTATAGAAGCAGTACTTTACCTTTTATCACAGTATCTGTATTAATACTGGAGGAAACTCTGTATGCACGTCCTCTGAGATGTATCTGTTTGATTCACACTAAAGTCTGAAGGTCTGCTTATAGAATGAAACTGGACTCAGGTTTGGAAGGTGTGTGGAAAATAACAGACAATAAAAAATACATGAACGGCATCTTCTGTCTGATGTTGTTTTTTCCATAAAGAGGAGAAACCTTCCACATCCTGTCTCACTTCTCAGGGACAAAATTACCCACGAGCTCTCTTTTGGCCGTGGCTAAGGATATAGAGTGGGTCACTCAATAACCAAAGGGTTGGCGATTCAAATCCCGCTCTAGTCTTGTGCTGTTGTGTCCTTGGGCAAGTCACTTCACCCACCTTACCTCCAGTGTCACTCACACTGGTGTATGATTTGCCCCAGGGCAGCTGTGGCTACAAACCAAGTTTAGAATGTGAGAGTGAATGAATAATGGGTCCATTGTATGTTTATATAAATCTAATTCATTCATATTGTCTGTATCTGTTTTCAGAGCAGCCAGCCCAGTGTCAGAACAGGTTCCCGCACCTGGGAACCAAAGTGCTTACCTGTGAACAGCCCGTGTTCATACTATTATGTAAGTCCAGGATGCTTCATCGACAGAGGGCATTGCTTCACCACCAAAAATTAAAGAAAAGGCCATATGAAAGCAAATGTGCTCAGAGCAGAGAAAATAGCCCCAGTGCTATGGATGGCATCATGGACTACCTGTGAACATTTATACTGTTCATACAGATGATTATAGATCTGCACCAGGCCATGGTCCAACATCTGCTGTGTAGAAGAAGGCAGCCACACCCACTCCACAGATAGAACCTCAGCAGGACAACACCCGTCAACCTGGTGACATCCACTCATGTTGTCACGGTTCACTTAGAAAAAACAGGTTTTACTTGGTGCCCATCAGGAACCAAATTTTCAGTTCCAGAATGGTCTGATTTTGGGTGTGAACACATTGGCCGGTTCAAGATTAGGTGCATGAACCGGTGCGGTTCTCTGTCGGTCTGTAAACAGCTTTTGATCAGTGGTTTTAGGTCAGGACTCAGGTCAGACCAGTCCAGTTCCTCCAGACCAAACCCGCTCCTCCATGTCTTTATGGACGCTGCTTTGTTCACTGGTGTCAGTCATGTTGAGCAGGAATATTCAGTTTAAACCACAGATTAAGGTGAATCTAACTGAATCCACATGACTCTGTTCTGAACATGAATGTCTGCGTCTCAGTTTGGGTCCTGGTTTGGGTTCATTTGCAGATTTCCCACAATCCTTGGCGTCTTTCTGTGTTTGATTCGATCCTCCCGTACCAGGTCCAGACCAGCGGTTCTGTCTGATCCAGACCCGGACCTGGTGCCAGAGGATGTTTTCCAGCAGTCACTGTAGTTCAGGAGCATAGGTGAGGCGTAGTCTAAGCCGTAAATCAAACTGGTTTCATGGGGACGCCGCTCTGACGTCCAGACGTCTGCACAGTGAAGGACCAGAGTGCCGCCCACAGGCCTTTAGACCATGGACACCATGGACATGATGGACACCATGGACACATGAAAGACAAAACCAAAGACTGGGTCTGAGCTGGACCCATGGTTTCAGAACCAGAATCAATGAGAAAAGAAACACAAGGACATTTACAACTGATATATGTGTGTGTTTTTGTGTCTGTGTGTGTGTGTGTGTGTGTGTGTGTCTGTTTCTGTGTGTGTGCGGATCGGTGCAGCGTCTGCAGTGACGCAGTTGCTTTATCAGTCTGTCGTGGTGAAAAAGGAGCTGAGCTGAAAGGCGAAGCTCTCAATTTACCGGTCAATCTACGTTCCTACCCTCACCTATGGTCATGAGCTTTGGGTCATGACCGAAAGGATAAGATCCTGGATATAAGCGGTCAAAATGAGTTTCCTCCGTAGGGTGGCTGGGCGCACTCTTAGAGACAGGGTAAGGAGCTCAGTCACCAGGGAGGAGCTCTGAGTAGAGCCACTGCTCCTCCGCATCAAAAGGGGCCAGCTGAGGTGGCTCAGGCATCTGTTTTGGATGGCTCCCAGGGGAGGTGTTCTAGGCATGTTCTGCCAGGAGAAGGCCTCGGGGAAGACCTAGAACACACTGGAGAGACTATGGGCGTTTTCACACAGTGTACTCAAGTCCATATCTGAGTACTCTGGACCCCAAAGTCCGCTTAATTTTATCCATGTGAATGCAACCGTTCTGTGCTAGAGTACCGTGCCCGAGTCCAGTTGAGAAGGTAGTCCTGGGTGCAGGCTGACCGTACTCCAGCACGGTACATTGCCGTGTGAATGCGATCCGTGCCCGAGTCTGTAAGTGAACTAATCACCACTCCGACAACGGAAGTGGGTTAAGCACCACAAGACCATAGACGGTGCTCCTGTTGTCTCCTGAAAAAGCCTCATATCTATGCAGCCCAGGCTCGCCTTACCAACTGAACCTCTCAGTGATATATCAGGGATAACGAAGGTCACTATTCTTCACTTTACCACAAACAGGCTAACAGATAGAAAAGGGTTTGTCTTCTTCTGACTTCTGCGTTTGTTGGATAGTGACAGAATTCCTTCCACACCATCACCTACTGTTTCGGTCCTGTAACACCAATTCACACTCGGGCAATGGTCGTGGTACGCGCTTGTGAATGCAACATCTGCGGGAAAGGTGTGAACATATCCAAGTATGGTACGGACTTGTGTATGCTGTGTGAAAACACCCTAAATCTCTCAGCTGGACTAGACAGCCTTGGGGTCCCCCCGAAAGAGCAAGAGGAGGTGTCTGGGGAGAGGGAAGTCTGGGCATCCCTGCTTAGGCTGTTGCCTCCGTGACCCGACCCCGGATAAGCAGAAGAAAATGGATGGATGGATGGATGGATGGATGGTCTAAGGCAATCTTTTTCAAATGGGGGCACATGGAAGACATTTTTTAGGAAAAATACATTAAATAAGTCATCATGTACTGAAAACAAAATAAATCATGAGAATTAATGCTGAAATGTAAAACACAATAAATACATTCATATAGTTAAACTGACACTCCTAGTTTTATTGTCAGTCATCTTGTTTATAATATTTGAGATGAACTTATCTGAGTAATTATTATTTTTTGTTGATGAAAGGTTCATTTATTTGTTAATTTATTTTTCTTATCAATGAAAGAGGGCACTTTTCAGTTTGTATTTTGCACACAAAATGTACTTATAAAAATGTGTTATTTTTTAGTGTATTACAGTTAAATATGTGTTGTTTGTTTACAAAGATTTGAAAAAAAAAAAAAAAACACCTTTGGCACAGGAACAAATTTTGCCTAATTTTTCAATCAAAAATGCTGAAGTGAGAGTTGGGGCAAAAAAGTATATTTCAGGGGGTACTCCACTGTAAAAAGTTTGAGAACCACTGGTCTAAGGTGTTGTCATATGACATGAGAAGCACTCATAAGGAGCTTAATTACTTGGAACAGTACAATACAATTATGAAAATATTGATCATATTATTTTCATTTTGACTGAGTGTCTACATTGCTTAAAACTCTTTCTCACCAAAACCATAATTATGTATATGCGAACTGTGACACACAATCGATCTCAGCTGCACATTTGAATTGCAATAGCAGTGTCAACTTATACAGAAAGTGGCAATTTAAGTTTAAAAAAAAAATTGCATACCACAACTATGTGCAGTGTAGGGTCAGCGTGTCAAGCTGAACTGGCATCCAAAAAAAACCAAAAAATACATACATACATTAAAAAACACACACAACCTCTCTTATGTGATGATGTTTTGGACTCATTGACACTGACCTTGACAGCCAAACATATATTCAACATACCATTTGTTAATCGTAATTGCAAATAGCTGCACAAAATACATAACGTGACCTTTTTTACCAAAGTCTTTACTGTCTTAGAAGAAAAAAATGTGTTCACTAGTCATCATCTTTTTTTTTTTCCAGTGGAACAGCTTTGAAACACCGTGGACATGAATACAAATATCAGTCCACATGCTTTAAATACAACAACCTCAAATCCTGCACAAATAAAGACAATATGAGCTTAAAAATTACTTGTTTAGTCATAATTCAACATAACATTTTTATTCAAGTGCTCAATAACTAACATGCCTTAAAGGGGTCGAATTTTGCTAAAACCCACTTTTATTAGTCTTTGGTTCATTTATTTGTGTATTTGGGGATCATAACAATTCATAAAGTTTGAATTTGAACACTCCAGGTGCTACAAAGCTATCTTTATATTTATTTAGGCAAAAATTGAGTGAATTTCTGCAACCTGTTTTAATTCCTGCTTAATTTGTTACGTTTTATAACTAGTTACGTCACGACATTTGCACATATAAAGTCAAGACTTCCAACATTGTCCGTAATTGTTTATCAGCAGCAGCGGTTGTAGTCCATACTGAAAATATGTCCAAACTTTGAGCCCATTACCGAAAATGTTCAGTCATTGGTTGTATTAACGAACACCAGTGGCTGAACGGGACAGAAAACACGGTCAGCAGCCTGGAGGGGGTGGGGCTTGAAGTGGCTCATTTGCATTTAAAGGGCCAGCGCTCAAAATGACCTTTCTGGTGTCATTACTCAGAAATAGGGTTGAAAATGGACCTGTGGAGTTGAATTAATGAAGAATTCAGACCCAAGCATAGCATTTACAGTTTATGTAGACCACAGGGAAATGGTTTAAAATGCATGTTAAAAGTGCCGTCCAATGTGTACATCCTATATAAATTCTATTTTAAACATTCAAATAAAAGCAGGTTAAATAAATAGGTTAAAAAAAAAAAAAAAAAAAGCAGAAACCCATCACTCATACACAAGCATACATAGATAGTGACAGACAGTTAATGATAGATTTGCTGAAACTTTTCTTAGTTTTTTTTTGTTTTTGATATAATACCCGTCAACTTTAATCTAAGCTTTTATGAACATAAACATGATCAGTGAATTAAATTTAGGAAAATACAGAGGATAATAATAATAATAATAATAATAATAATAATAATAATAATAATAATAATAATAATAATAATAATAAATTGTGGCATATCACTTTAAAAATGCAAAATATAGAGAAAAAAATAGTTTGGAACTGCCACAAAAGCAGCACTGGGTCTTTATGGGTTAAAAGTGCCATCCAATCTGTACATCATACATAAAATCTACTATAAACATACAAATAAAAGCAGCTAAAATGAATAGGTTAAAAAATAAAAATAAAAAAAAACAGAAACCCATCACTCATACACAAGCATAGATAGATAGATAGATAGATAGATTTAATTCCATTGAAAAAAGCAAAATATCCCTCCTTTATACTTCATGTAATGTCAAATACATTTAATTCAATAATAGAATACTTTGTCTTGAAAATATGTTAGGTCATAAAATGTGACATTTCCTTTACTTACGACATTTTTTTTCATCTTTCTATCAGTTCTTGCATCTCAGTCTTTCTTAATCCTGTTTTAAGAGACACAATCATTGCTGATTCATAAAAGGAATACTTCAACCATTTCTCTCACTAGTCAGTCTGAACCTTTTGTTCTATTCTGTATCTTTCATTTAATTTCATTTCAACGTTGACTGGTTTTGAAGGGCGGCGTTATGTGCTTTGGCTTAAACTCTTCCATGCTGTCGGAATGGGTAAGCAGCTTTCTAAATGTGAGAGAAACCCACGGGACTATAGCCACACACAAAATGTCACTACCACGCCGAATAATCCTGGTGCTGAATGGCTTAGCGAGTGTAGTTTAATTAAGGATACGATGCTCTACGAACAAGGACACAGGCTCTGTTCCAAACAGCTGAAGTTGAAGTGAGGTCTCGAAAACCGCTATAGAAGGGTGAAAAGACGCCGCTGTTTCAGGGTTGCTTCAAATTGTTTAGCGGACTTGAATAAAAATACACACGATTGTAATGCTGACACTGTGGAAAAGGTCTCGGCTTTAGTGCTGCACAGTTTGTTTCGGTCACAGTGGTAAACCGCACTTCATGATGGGAAATAGGACCTTAAGATTGTGCCAGTCAACACATTTTATGCAACATTGTTTCTCAGTTTCCAGTTCCTCCTTCAGACCTACAGTTCTCTCTAACCACGCGTCTTACTTTGTGCCCGGGCTTCAGCTGCAGCGTTGCTTCGAGGCAAAATTGTAATGGGAGCTAATTAACTCCAAACACAAAGTACAGCAGAGGCCAACGAACGCCATTTGTTTGGCATGGTTTTGGTCCTCAACCATCAAGGACAGTGATTAACCCATAAAGACCCAGTGCTACTTCTGTGGCTGTTCCCACATGGATTTTCCTTTAGATGTAACCTTTCTTAAATGATTTATTACCAGTTATTATAGTATTATCCTCTGTGTTTTGCATTTATTAAGTGAATATCATGTACTTTCCTGTATTTAATTTCCTGATCATGTAGATATTTATGGAAGCTCAGAATAAAGTTGAGTGTTATTATGTTAACCCTTTGGGGTCTGAGCCTATTTTGGCTGGTTTTGAGTACTTTTGATTTTGCCTTTATATACTATATAAAGAAATGTTTATTATACCCATGTTTGGTATCTTTTTTTTTCAGCACAACTTCATCGATCTCATCTGCCTTTTATTTTTTCACTTTAACCTAATATATCAACACTAAAGGACAAAAAACACACAAAAATATAAAATTTGATTTGAAAATGTATTTATTTATTATTATTATTATTATTATTATTATTATTATTATTATTATTATTATTATTAATAATAATAATAATAATAATAATAAAATCTATTATCAGATTTTATTATTATTATCTTTAATATAGGATTCATTTTATAGGATTTTACCATGTACATGGCTGGACCTGAGTACTGATTTCGCTTCATGTATACACTAAAATGTAATGACAATAAAGTGAACCTTGAACCTATTATTATTATTATTATTATTATTATTATTATTATTATTATTATTATTATTACATAAATAACACAAAGATTCTTAATGAACCTTTTCAAAGACTTTAAAAGTGAATATTGGTTCCAAATATATCGTATATAAAATCAAAATTGTAATAAATGAAAACTATACTCAAATATTTGACATAAAAGAATATCTTTACATAGGTGTTTTCTCTGGTTTTCTCCCCTCCCACCTCACCCCCGTCCTCCCGGTTTCTGCATCTGGTTCAGGTGGGGGTCATTCTCACCTTTACCTGTAATGCTAATGCAGTCTGTGGATTAGAATCCAAAGATTCTGCCAGTTTTTTCCATTTTGAAAAAGGACAAAAATGATGAAGATATGGTCAGAAATATAACGCTTGCTTTGTATTGCTATAATAACGCTATATCGCTTGATTGCTCCAGTTTTAAAACATCATATCTCCTGTTGTATTTGCTCTATTAACATCCAATAAAAAGTAGGAGAGTGTTTCAAGTCTGCACTTTCAAATGCAATTGTCCCCTATGGTCTACGTGGCCGACTTCTGATGCTACAACGTGATGAAAATGTCATGTGATTCAATCATGGAGCCAAGACCGTGGACCCCTAAGGGTTAAAAAACTGAGAAAACTGAAAAAAAGTGTCTTTTTAAGCAAAGATATCATTAACTGAACATAAAAATAAGCATATCCATCCACTGTCATTGATACAACTCCATGGGTTTTACTGGTGAATCAATGTTGTAGAAGATGATGGTGTTTCCATGGTAACTACAGAGCTTCTGAATGTCCAAAGGGGTCATATCTGATGACCATAAAGAGATGAGAAACAGCATTTTACATCAATTATCTACATGTTTTCATAGGATTAGTGGATCAACAGATATTAAACATTTTAGATCAGTGGATGGTTTTGGTCACCAGCAACTGTTTGGGTCTTTATGGGTTAACATTCATCCCAAGGATACAAATACGTGCCCATAAATCATATATGTTCGGACATGTGTTAACTTTAAAGCTAAATTTAATAAACAGTATCATTGTGGTTCATCCGCAGGCCACCTTAACCCTTTCATGCACAAATTATGAGAACCTTAATCAAGATTTTTTTCCTGAATGTTTTTATTCCTCTTTCGGCATGAAAAAAACAATGCCACTGAAAATTTTCTTATGAAAAATAGATAAATAAAAGAAAGTTAAAAAAAACAAAAACAAAAACAAAAAAAAAAACCATAAAAAATAGTAATAATAATTTGTAAAAAAAATTATTAGGAACCTATTTTTCATGAAGTTGCAAAAATGTCCACTCAGCTGAACACCATGCATTTAATTTTTGAAGCGAAGAAACATGCATTTACTGATAATTGCGTGAAAACTATAACTATTACACTCAGGGGAGATCTACACAATGTTACCAATTCATGTCAGAAACGATATGTATTGTCTTAAAACTTTAATAAAGATATGTGTAAAAAAAAAATAAATAAATTAAAAAAAAATCCATGAATATACAAGAGAACAGCTGTAGAATAAGTATCCACTGTAGTGACCAGTATACATGAAAGGGTTAAAGATTTAACCCAAAGTTCACATTCATCCATTAACCCAACCCAAAGACCCAACATCAACCAAAACCATCTACTGATACAACTGTTTAATACCTGTTGATCCACTAATCCTATCAATACATGTAAATAATTGGTGTAAAATACAGTTTATCATCTTTTCATAGTCATCAGATATGACCCATTTGGATGATCAGAGGCTCCATAGTTACCATGGAAACACTGTCATCTTCTACAACATTGATTCACCAGTAAAACCCATGGAGTTGGATCAATGATAGTGGATGGACACACTTATTTTTATGTTTAATTAATGATATTTTTGCTGAAAAAGTAATTTTTTCTTTAGTTTGTTCTGTTTTGATGTAATAACATGTACATTTACTCTGAGTTTTTAGGAACATCTACATGATCTCTGAATTAAATATAGGAAAATACATGATTTACACTAAAAAAAAAACTTAAAATGAAGAGGATAATATTACTGTAAATGAAGATAAATCACTTAAGAAAGGTGAAATAGAGAGAAAAAAATATTTGGGAACTGACACAAAAGTGTCAAGTCTCTGGGTGTTTATTGCCAAACTATTTAAACCAGGGGTGTCCAACCCTGGTCCTCGAGATCTACTATCCTGCATGTTTTAGATGTTTCCCTCTTCCAGCACACCTGACGGTCATTATCAGGCTTCTGCAGAGCTTGATGATAGGCTTATCATTTGAATCAGGTGTGTTGGAAGAGGGATGCATCAAAAACATGCAGGATAGTAGCTCTCGAGGACCAGGGTTGGACACTCCTGATTTAAACCATGTCATTAAAATCTAAAACTTTCAAACACAAGGTGGCACTAGAGGGAAACTCAGACATTCACTCACATCAAGGATCTTTAACAACATGAAATCCTGCTGCAACCATTAAGTTGTCAACCAAACATTTTAGAGTGAACCAGGCCTCGAGAATAGCAAAGAATATCCACAACTTTGTAAAAATTGTATCTGTTTTTAAGTCATACAGGGTGGGGAAGCAAAATTAACAATGAATATTTAGTTGTTTTTTCTCAGCAGGCACTACGTCAATTGTTTTGAAACCAAACATATATTGATGTCATAATCATACCTAACACTATTATCCATACCTTTTCAGAAACTTTTGCCCATGTGAGTAATCAGGAAAGCAAACGTCAAAGAGTGTGTGATTTGCTGAATGCACTCGTCACACCAAAGGAGATTTCAAAAATAGTTGGAGTGTCCATAAAGACTGTTTATAATGGAAAGAAGAGAATGACTATGAGCAAAACTATTACGAAAAAGTCTGGAAGTGGAGGAAGCAACAAAAAACGTACCAAAGCTTTTATTAAAGCTCTCAAATCCAAAATCCTAAAGGGTCCAACCAAATCCATGAGAAAAATGGCAAATGAAATTGAGGTAGACAACAAGAGCGTTAGAAATGCAGTAAAACATGATTTGAAGATTTAAATTCTCATGACTTTCAATAAACTAACTGGTCATACACTGTCTTTCAATCCCTGCCTCAAAATATTGTAAATTTTGCTTCCCCACCCTGTAAATGGGTCTAATACTGTATATACTAATGCATTCACAATATGTCTGCATTTCAGGCACATCATGGATACTTTGACTCAAACAGAGTTGTGAGTAGAAGCCAAGTTCAGAGGAAAAAAAAAAAAAAATAAAATTAGGATTTGTTTTCTGCCATTGGAAAAATGGCTGATTAAAAAACTTTGTGATTTAAAAAAATATTCCATTATATTCCACACTTTTCACTGTTTGCATTATAGTGACAGACAGACTTTAGTAAGTATCTGTCAGTGACCAACCACCATCAGGTATTTAATAAAACTGCGTGATGGTGATGTGTGTATCCAACGGCAACAATGATTGGAAAATGGATAAAACAGTTGGGTCAATATATAATTGAGTCAATGGGATATATCTTACATACATCTTTAGTAAAAGCAAAAAAAAAAAGAGCTAATGTTTTTTTATGTTCATTATGATCATGTCTTTAAAAATCCCATAATTATTTAATTATGGAAACAATCATTTATTAATAAAGGATTAATAAATAATTAATACATGATTGGATATACTAAAATGTCAACTAAATAACTGTCCAAATTTAATAACAACCACTTTCTAATGAGCTAAACAATAATAAAATGAGCTTATTCAAAAATTGTGTTGATAGTGTTCTGTTTATTAAGTTTAGATAATAATGACAGATATTTGTTTTTTGGCAATATATCAAATTTTATATGGAAAACTAGAAAAGCAGACCTCCGCCAAGGCAGATCAGTCATACCCCCACACCACCCCAATCATCACCAAAATTTAATCATTCCTTCCTTGTGCCAGTATCAACATTTCCTGAAAATTTCATCAAAATCTTTCCATAACTTTTTCAGTTACCTTGCCAACAGACAAACAAACAAACAGACAAACCCCGATGAAAAGATAACCCCCTTGGCTGAGGTAATAAAAAATTGTATCTGTGTCCAAGAAATCACGTGAATCTAAGTTACTTATTACAAAAACACCTCTCAAGGAAGTGTGTTAATTCTAAATTACATGACCTGCTCCACATGATGTCATTTCCTCCTGAAGAAAACACTGGCAAGACTCCAAGGTATGTTCTGTCTCCTCTTTCTTAGTTATTTAATATAAGTAGTGTGTGAGTCAAGTGTGTATTTATCGTACTCTTATGTCAACAGTGTTACTACAATATCTTTATAAATAAATTTCAATTTCAATGTTCCTCATATGATATTTAGATTTATGATATTCCTGTAAATGCCATGTTTTGTTAAGTTTATGTTGATTTTAGGCCTGAAAACAGCAAAAATATCAACTATACCTGTCAACTATGTTACCCTGGAAAGGCAACTCAGATAAATTGTACTTTTAATCTTATTTGGTTATTTTTATTTTTTTATTTACTTATTTATTTTATTACCCCCCGTTTTCCTCCTTTTCTCTCTCTCTCCTTTTCCTTTCTCTTCTTCTCATTTAGTTGCAGTTACCTAATGATTGTCTTTGGTCATATCCCTGATTTTTATTCTTTTTTTAATTAATTAATTAATTAATTAATTAATTAACCCTTTGATGCATGACTAATGAAAACCTTAGTCAATATATTTTTCCTGAGTGTTTTTATTCTTCTTTAGGCATGAAAAAGACAATGTCATTGAAGTTTTTTATGAATCTGTTTTTTATGGGGTTTCAAAAATGTCTACTCAGCTGGACAGCATGCGTTTAAATTTTGAAGAAAAGAAACATGTATTTAAAATACAATATCAGAAAGTGATATACTGTGTGAAAACTATGAAATATTTTTTTTTAAATTTAGCTAATCTGATGTTTTCTCACATTTTATCGTATTCTAATACAAGTTATTACTCTACGGAAGTGTATTGCATTCACACACAAAAAATTAATTTGGCTCTGTTTTTCTGAATTAACAAGATAATTATCTCGTTAATAGAGAAAAAATAAGTAAAAAAAAAAAATCGGGGCTGTTTTTCTGAATTAATGAGATACTGTTCTCTGAACTCCCCCAGATAGCTTTCCATCAGGTCCAGGTGGAAAGCTCCTCCACGGATCTAGTTCTGAGTAATGCTTTCCATCAGGTCCAACAAATTAATTACTACACATTTGCACTCTTTTGCTGTTTATATTTTCTTTAATGCTGGTGAATGTCACTTTATTTGACTTCATTAATGCCAACTCCCATCACCACGTCCTGTCCTGTCAGGAAGCCGGGCTACAGGCTCTGAGTCGGGCTTGCACACCAGTGAGCTTGGAGGGCTTGATACGTGCGCAAAGCGGGGCTTGGAGGTCGGAGCACAGCTTGGTTCTGAGTTCTGTAAACGAAACTAGTTCCACGATCTGTAAACGGAACCGGTTACAAGAACGGAAAAAACTTCACGCTCCCCTGAAGGCTTTTCAGTGGCACAGGTAGAAGGAGCTCCCGCCTGGAACAGGGACCACTGTCCCACTGACACAGAGAAACAGAGCCCAGTTTAATTTTTTTCAGGAAACAGTATCTCATAAACTCAGAAAAACAGAGCAATTTTTTTTTTTTTTTTTTTTTCAGAAAACAGTATCTCGTAAATTCAGAAAAACAGAGCCGAATTTCATGTTTTTCAGAAAGCAGTATCTCATTAATTAATTCAGAGAAACTTATTTTTTCTCAGAATTACGAGATAATTATATCGTTAATTCAGAAAAACAGAGCTGAATTTAATTTTTTGTGTGAATGCAATGCGCTTCCGTAATTACTCACTTCATGGACATAATATTTTTTTGTTCTTTTTATTTAAGAAAACTGTTAATTACAGTCTAATAAAAAATAGCAACTGATTTACTCTCAAACATGTTACTGCAGATCCGGTTTATCAAGTATTTATCAGTAACTGTGTGAATTGCAGTGTATGAGATGGTGCATAAGCGTCGACTGTGTTGTCTGATCTGCAACTAAAACAACAAAACCCATGGATATACAAGAGAACAGCTGTAGAATAACTGTCCACTGTAGTGACCAGTATGCATGAAAAGGTTAATTAATTAATTTTTTTAAATTTTATTTTTATTTTTTTTGAGAAGCCCACATCACAACAGTCATACCACATGCACATCTTACACACTCCACCACACACAGAACATTTACACAACCAAGATAGGACATTGATTCTTATTACTGACTGGCATTTTGTTTCTTTTGTATATTACATGCCATATATCTTAACAACCCCCCCCCACACACACACACACACACACATTATGATGATGTAATGTAAATGTAAAATAGTAAAGGTAACTCAAAAAGTCCTTCAAATATATATTGACTCAGTTATTAATTCATCCTGCAAATGAAAAATCCTTTGTATCTCAATGTGCAGTTGGTTTTATATCCAGTCCTTTGTTTTGTTAATACCCAGGCAGAATGTGAAATTAGTGATCTGAGTCCTCTTGTAAAACCCAGTAGTAAGGGCAGATGGACCTGTGACTTTGAGGACACCTTATTTCTGTTGGAGGACACATTTATTGCTCACTTATAATTCAATTCTCAAGGTAGGGTGCAGATCAGTAAAATATTACACGGCCTACAGACTAGGGAATGGTTTTTTGCCTTTGAATTGTCATATTATGATTTGTGAATCCTTAGAGAAGCCCGGCAGGGTCTTGCATTCATTCACACATTACTCTGTGATATATTTGGACTTTTATCCACATGCGAAGTGTCCAATGTGCCTGCTTCTCTGGGAATAATGATGGATAACGGCTGTCAAGTCAGGTTGACGTATCAGGGTCTGCAGTAAACCCGGTATCATCCTTGGCTCTCTGAGGCATCTGCTGTAGATCCACATCACTCACTGAGGCTGACTTAAAAACCCACCAGCAGGCTACAGAGTTTCCTGTTCCTGCAGTCGGAGCCAGCGTTGGGAGTAACGCCTTACAAAAGTAATGCATTACAGTAACAGATTACTTTTTGCTGTAATGCTGTAGTGTAAGGCAATACTAATCAATTTTCAGTAATATTTTACTCAGTGCATGTTCAATAGCGCTTGCATTACAACACACTTTTTCATCCATAATTTATTTGCTCAAATGAGGAAAAAATAAATAAATAAATAAAAACAAAAAAAAAAGCAGCAAGACCACGAGACCTTAATGAATAAAACATGTCTGTAAAGTTCTATTTCCTGTTAATGTTCAGCCAGTGGGTGAAGATGGTAATCAATCAATCAATCAAATTTTATTTAATCATAACAAAACTTTTCTCATGACACTCTCATGACGGCAGAAGACAACTCACTGTCCTAATGGACGTATGTTCATTACTAACCCTAAACCTGCTTTATAGAAGCTAGTTAGCATGATCCCTGTGATCAGCAATGACAAAGTAAAGCTAACGGTTCTATGACTAGTTAGAATTCCATGGTGCCAGATATTTATCCAGATAAAAATTCCAAATGTCTTCCAGACTTTTTCCAAACTGCCCCCCCCCCCCCCCCCCAAGACCTTAACTTTATGTATGCCTACTTGGGTTTAGATTAGATTGGATTATATTATATTACATTATATTATATTAGATTAGATTAGATTAGATTAGATTAGATTAGATTAGATTAGATTAGATTAGATTTGACTTTACTGATCCCACAAAATTCAACGGTAAAGGCAGCAACAGAATAAAGTGCAAGAAAAAAGTGAAAAGGAAAAAAAAAAAAAGTGCAATAAAACAAGTTAGTGCAAAAGCAAATAATACTAAATAAATAAAAATAGAGATTGTACCTGGTGTGTGTAGTAGGAAGGTTCATTTTAATAAATGTATGAATATATGAATGAATGAATGCATAATTTGCAGTAAATTATGTTTTACTGACAGAAACATTTTCAAAACATAAAAATGGCAAAAGTTCATGAATATCACACAAACAAGTTTCACTAGAATCATGCCAGTACTGAACGGTTAGTGAAATCCTATCTAGTTTTTAAAATGCTGTCCTCATGTATTTCTTATCTTACAAGATTATGTGCCTTTGAGCACACTCTAAAATTCAACTATGAGAGAAACTTTTTTTCCAGACTTTAATAAGACTTTCACACAAAATTCCAAACTTTTCATGGTCTGGAAAACAGCGTTTCAAAATGTCATACTTCTTAAGACTTTAAAGGCCTGCACAAGCGTCCTGGAATTCTTTATCAGTTATGGATTTATCTACCGGCGACCCCTGTTTGAAAATGTAAAATGTTGACGAAAATGCAAGCGTTCCTGCAGGGATTCAAACATCGTAGACTGTAGCATTACTTACTGAGCTATCCGTCCACATGTACTTCAGGGCACAAATTTATGTGTCCAAGGCTCATGTAATGCATTACAATTCTGAGATAGTAATATTGTAAGGAATTACTTTTAAATAATAGTTAGGAGTAATCTGTAATGTATTACAGTTTGGAAGTAACTTAATACTTTTGAGTGATGAAGAGACAACCATCCAAATTCTGATTTTGTCTTTATATACCACTTTCAGTTTTCACATTCCCATGTTTGGTGTCTTTGTTTTTCAGCATAACATCACCTATGTGATCTGGTCATTATTTTGTCACTAGCATACAGTATATTCTAACATATTGGACCTTTTCTTTTTTTTTTTTTTTTTTTTGCAAAGATGGCGTGCTGGTGAGAGGACTGTTCAGCCACATTATGTAATAAATTCCCATTTTGTAATAAAAGTTCAAAATGTAATAAGAATGTCGTGACATCTTGTAATAAAGCCACATTATGTAATAAGCTGACGCATTTTGTAATAAACTACCTCATTGTATTATGTAGTAAATTTTTCACATTATTTAGTTAATTATTACAATTTGAGAAATTTATTACAAAATGCACTGGACACATTTTTATTTTCATCTTTAAACTGTGTGGTAAAAGTTCTGATTACATTACCTGTAGCTCCTGTGACTAATTTCTTCTAAATTGCTCTGAAATTATATTAATTTGGATTGTCATTACATAATGAAACATGTTATTACTTTTTTTTTTTAAGAAAAATGTGTCAAGTGCATTTTGTAATAAATTTCTCAAATTGTAATAACTTACTACATAATGTGAAAAAGTTGACTATATAATGCGTTGACATAGTTTATTACCTCCGCCAAGGGGGTTATGTTTTTGCCAGGGTTTGTTTGTTTGTTTGTTTGTCTGTCCGTTAGTGTGCAATATAACTCAAAAAGTTATGGACAGATTTTGATGAAATTGTCAGGGTTTGTTGGAAATGGGATAAGGAAGACATGATTAAATTTAGGTGGTGATCGGGGGTGGGGGGGCCCACGGGGGGGGGGGGGCGCAGACCACAAAATTTCATCAAAATCTGTCCATAACTTTTTGAGTTATGTTGCACACTAACGGACAGACAAACTGACAAACAAACCCTGGCAAAAACATAACCTCCTTGGCGTGGGGGGGCCCACGGGGGGGGCCACTGATCAGCCTTGGCGGAGGTCTGCGCTCTCCGAGTGCTTCTAGTTACAAAATGCATCAGCTTATTACATAATGCGGCTTTATTACCAGATGACGTGACATTCTTATTACATTTTGAACTTTTATTACATAATGGGAATTTATTACATAATGCGGCTGAACAAGGACGCATGAACTTGGCTCACTCTGAGATCCCGGAGAGACTCCTCATAAAGACGGTAGAAAATGCTGTTATTTCACAGTAAAAATCTGGGGAGAAACAGAAAAGAGACTATGCATCAAAAAATTTGAAACTTGGTCAACTATCATTTAAAACCAATTCAGCTAGCTCTACTGCTAACAACACCGCTAGTGCTAATGCTAATAGTGCTACAGCTAGTGCTGCAGATCTGACTATTACTCCGGATGAGGATAAGAGAGAAACTACTGCTACACCTACGAACAGCCAAATACTCATGGCAATTCACTCGCTTTTAAAGAAGATTTTGTGAAAAAATCCAATGATATGCTGGAAGCTATTAACAGCATTAAGGGAGATGTAATGTCACATTCAAAGAGAATCAAGGAAGCTGAAGAAAGAATCTCCCAGACCAAAGAAGATATGGCCACTTTTCAGGAAAGAGTTAAACTACTAGAGCAAATTGAGGGATAAAGTCCAAGATCAAGAAGATTGAGGAAGGCACTCCAATCTGAGACTCGTTGGCCTCCCCAAAAAGACAGAAGGCTTTGTGTGATGGACACAGCCACACAAACACACCATCACCTTATTAGTTTCATATCATATTATTTTTGTAAGTTTGGTTAGCAGCACATGGTTTTCATTTGCAGTCAGTCATTTAACATACACAGTTTAGTTTATTTTGTAATTCTTTATTTTTTTATCTTACATTGTAATATAGGTGCACATATATTAACAGTGTAGGGTGACAATTAAATTATTTGTTTTGTCATATTAATTGGTTGGTTCTTGGTTCTTTTGTTTGAGTTACCGTGTAGAGTATCCTGGCACCATCCTGATGTGGGGAAAAGGCATGGCTAAGGGTGGAGCAGAGTTATATACTGCAGCCACCTCGTCAGAAGGAAGCATGGGTGGTGTTGGCATGGGGGGGATTTAATGTTATTGGGGCTTCAGTTGTATTTAGTTATAGTTAGTGTTCATTTTGTTTTCCTCGTTTGTTTCATGGCTTGGCTAAGTCACTATATATGTTCCCCTTTGTCTCATTTTGTTAAGTCAGTTTTTGTCAGTTTGTTTGATACCTCAGTTTGTGTTCTCAGCCCTAGTTGTGATTATTTTTGAGCACAATTCTGTTATGTTGACCTCTTTTATATATTGTTAAAACTATCATTTTTAATCCTTTTTTGAATAATTTTGGGTAAATAAAAACCCACTCGTGAGATTTTAGTCCTGTCTCCTGGTCATCTTACTGCTTGGTCCTTAACACTCCGATATGTGTAAATTCCTGTAGGGTTGGCTTCCGAATGCAGAGTGAAACGTTCACCGCGGCTCTGGTCATCGAACGGGCACACAGGATAGGTCAAGTTAACCCGAGCCAACGTGCCCCACCCAGGACAGTTATCGTAAAGTTTTTGAACTACAGAGACCGTGAGAAGACACTGAGAGCGACGAGCAAAATGAAAGAGGTGAAATATGGAAATAAGCACATGAGCTTCTTCCCAGATCTGTCGGCAGAGACCTGGGAGCGCCAGCGACACTGCGATGGAGTGAAAACCCAGCTCCAGGCCATGAATATCCGATACGGCATACTCTACCCGGCTCATCTGATCATCACACACAGCAACAAACGCCTCATCTTTAAGACCGTGAAGGAGGCAGAGGACTACGTTCAAAAGCTATAACCTACTCCACGTTCAAAAAGGAACTGAACTCCAAAGGTGTAAGAAATGATCTTACTCACTTTAGGTTGATACAAGGTATATCTACACCGTATATCACAAATAGATGGCTTTTAAGTTACATTTTTATCATTTGGGATGCTAATTAGACAGGTTTAAAAAAAAAAAAAAAAACATATTGGGCCTAAAATTACACAAAAAAAGTCATCAAATCTGAATTGAAACTATGTACTCTTTATTACAGTAAAAACCACAAACATGCATGAACAGCACTTTAGAAATCTGGAGGGGAGGTTGGGTTCTACTGCGCACATGCCTTTGATGACGAGAGTCTGCATGTAACTTAAAAGTAATAAAGGAGGTATGTAACTCATTACAGTTCAGAGACAGTAATATTGTAAGGTAAGGAATTACTTTTAAATAACAGTAACAAGTATCTGTAATGTATCACAGTTTGGAAGTAACTTACATTTACATTTATGCATTTGGCAGATGCTTTTTTCCAAAGCGACTTACAGGGGAAAACCAAAAATTAAAAAAAAAAATAAATAAAAAATAAAATAAAATACAAGAATAGATTAAAGACATAAAGCAGCTGTACAATTAAAAACAGTGTCGCACAGAAGATTAAAAAGCAAAATTATAGACTAAAAATACAAGAATTGATTAAGAAGACATAAAAACAGCTGTACAATTAAAACAGTGAAATAAAAATACCAAGTAAAACAACAGAATAACCATAATAATACATTTAAAATGGAATGTTTGAAAGTGCTAGGACAGGAGGTGCTCTCGGAAAAGCTGGGTCTTCAGGAGCTTCTTGAAGACAGGCAGGGACGCTTGGTGGATCATTCCACCGCCGTGGAATGACCCAACTTACACAACACTGGTCATAGCTGTACCTCAGCTATGACTGCGGAGGATAATACCTGTAGTTATGATCTTCTTGTCTCGGGTTTTGTTTCGTTGGGCCCCGCCTACATGTCTTCTGACTACATTGAGGTGTGGTCGGACCAAGTTACACTTCCTTTTAATGAGTAACTAATATACGTACAAAGTCCACTGCCCAGTAACCTGAGAGAAGAAGGCAGGTCTGTGTCTAAGTCAAGAAAATAAAATGCTGAAATCTGAAATATTTTATGTCCTATCCAATTTCAGCTGCTAACATTCCGATCAAAATAAGTGCATGGCCTTCCCCTTCAGCTCTTTAAAACTGTTGCACCAGCTCACAGACTCCTTTTACAACAAATTCTCTGGATCCTCACCACTGTGATCTGGTGCTTGTTCCTGTGCTTTCATGACAGTTGAAAAGGTTGTGGCATTGGCAAGAAATCAAACACAGAACTTGAGCGTGTCATCTGAGAATTCCACCACTGATGAAATAAAATCATGGGAAAAGGCAAGTGATATAAAATGGGTCTCCAGAGGACACACACACCCTGCGCCACTAATATTCACACCACTGGTTGTACTGGTGAGTGACTTTAACCCATAAAGACCCAGTGATACTTTAGTGGTAGTTCGCATGTTTACCCTTTCTTAAGTGATTTATCGCTATTTATCGTAATATTATCCTTTTTATTTTAAGTTTTTTCAGTGTAATTCATGTATTTACCTATATTTAACCGGTGATCATGTAAATCAGGAGTGTCAAACTCATGTTAGTTCAGTTCCACATTCAGCTAAATTTGATCTGAAGTGGGCCGAACCAGTAAAACAATAACATAATAATATATAAATAGTCAACTCCAAACTTTTCTCTACGTTTTAGAGCGAAAACAGTAAATTTACATTATGAAAATTTATATTATGAAAGTGTTTACATCTACAAACTATCCTTTCAAAAGATGTGAATAACACAGACAAACTGAAAAAAATAAGTGTCAGTTTTAACAATATTCTGCCTGAGTTTATCATTTACACATGTACATTATAACGAACAGATCACAGTGGATCTACAAACACACAAAGCATTTAATAACAGACAGAATATTGTTAAAATTACACTTATTTTTCTTAAGACATTTCAGGTTGTTCATATTTGTTCAGATTATTCACATTTTTTATGAAATTATACTTTGTTTTACTGTAAATACATGAAAATATCTACATTTACAAACAGAAAAAATTGGATTTATATGTTATTACGGTAATATTTTACTGGTCCCGCCCACTTGAGATTGAAATGGTCTGTATGTGGACCCTGAACTAAAAGGATTGTTAATATCATAGTGTAATTTTTGCATTTCACAAATTCATCCCAAGGGCCGGACTGGACCCTTTAGCAGGCTGGATTTGGCCCCCGGGCTGCATGTTTGACACCTGTGATGTAGATGTTCATAAAAACTCAGAGTAAATTTAGTGGTTATTACATCAAAACAGAAAAAAATGAGGAAAAAATGACTTTTTCAGCAAAAATATCATTAACTAAACATAAAAATAAGCGTCTCCATTTAATCTCATTGATCCAACTCCATGGGTTTTACTGGTAAAGATGACGGGGTTTCCATGGTAACTGCGGAGCCTTTGAACATCCAAATGGGTCATATCTGATGACCATGAAAAGATGACAAACTGTATTTTACACCAATTATTTACATGTATTGATAGGATTAATGGATCAACAGGTATTAAACCAGGGGTCTGAAACATGCAGCCCGGGGGCCAAATGCGGCCCCCCAAAGGTTCCAATCCGGCCTGTGGGATGAATTTACAAAGTGCTAAAATTCCACAGTCAATCATGTGGAATTCATTTGAGTTCAGGTTCCACATACAGACTAATATGATCTAAAATAAAATATTACCAGCATAATAACCTACAGAATATAATGACTCCATATTTTCTTCTCAGTTTGATGTGAGAAAAAAAATATTACATTATGTCTGTAAATAACGACAACTTAAATTTTTTGTCTTTGTTTCAGTGCAAAAAATAACATTAAATCATGAAAATATTAACATTTACAAACTATCCTGTAACAATAAAATGTGATTAACCTGAACAAATATGAACAACCTGAAATGTCTAAAGAAAATTAAGCACAATTTGAACAATTTTCTGCCTGTTACTAAGTGTTTAGTGTCTTTGTAGATCTGATCCGTAATGCACATGTAGAAATGATAAGTTGAGGCATAATATCATTAAAATTGCAGTTTTTTTTCTTAGGAAATGTCAGTTTTTTCAGGTTATTCACATCTTTTTTGTTTGGATAGTTATAAAAGTATTTTCATAATTTAATGGTGTTTTTTTTTTTTTTTTGCACTAAAACAAAGACAATAATTTGGAGTTGTCATTATTTATAGGTTGTTATTCTGTTATTATTTTACTTGTCCGGCCCACTGGAGATCAAATCAGACCAAATGTGGCCCCTTAGGGAATATGAGTTTGAGACCCCTGTATTAAACATTTTAGATCAGTAGATGGTTTTGGTCGACGGAGGATGTTTGGGTCTTTATGGGTTAAAGTGAGCTGTATAAGTATGGCGTCAAGATGAGGCCAGATAATACGTACAATAATACATACAAGCTCCAGTTCCCTGCTTCACAAACTCACTGCTGAAACATCGATTGACTTTAACAAGCATAGTTCTGCAGCCTTCTTTACAGGAGGCCAGTTTAAGAACATTTTACAAGAGCGATGTAAAGCTAGAAATACAGTGTTGTTTTTTAACGCCATCACAGCAGTAAATTAAATGTTGACTGTCATTTAAAGCTATGTTAACACAGTATGTCTCTCTTTCTCTCTACTTTGTCATTGAAATTAAAATATTCACATAGAACAGGTGAATTATGGAGGATAGTTGAGATTTGACTCAACTAAAGAAGACCGGATTGCCCTAACGACAGTCAACATGGGGACCAAAATATTGCTATATCATAAATATTACACAAGTATATCCAGTATTCATGCCCACAGGAATCTTATAGCATTGATTTCAGACACTCACTACCATCATCCCACTGCACAGGCTGTGTTTGCAGCCAGTCATGTATTTGAATACTAATACATTAGACTAGCGACCACTTAGAGTCACACAGCACTTATTTACATTGAAAATGCATTAATAGAAATAAAATCAATTTTAAACGGGATCTTTGCCATATGTCCCTCATCTTTAAATTAATGTAAAAATAGTAGTAGTTCTTTGCATTCACATCCGTGTACGGACCATTTTAGGATCTGCCATATCTTATCTTTCTCTCTCTCAATTGCACTATTTTCAACATTTGAGAAAAGTTTGCAATTTACACACATTATTTATATATATTGATAAGTTTAGTGGGTCAGACGTTATTAACCCTGTAAAGCCTGAACCTCTAAATCATTGACAGAAAATTCTTTGAAACTGGAGCCTTTATTGGTCCTTCTAAACAACCAAAAAAAAAATGTTTTCAAATATCAATTTCCATGTATGAGTTTCAATTTTGTATCATATTTGATACATCAGGTCTCAATGCTCAAATATTTTTTTTGAACAAACAACAAAAACATAATATAATACAAACATGTCAAACAAATTGCTAATTCCTTTTCAAAATTGCCAAAGTTCTGCCTCCTTCCTCATTAATGACAATCTTGTAGTGTCCCTGGAAAGGCCTCTGGTGGACGAAGTCCTCCCCCCTGGTGGATTATCTGTGTATTGCATGTATCTAATTATATACATCAGGTTTCTCAAGAAAAAAATATCACATTGATCATGTAGAGGGCTTCAAAACTCAAGTATCAAATATGATATGTTTGGCGTTACAGTGTTAAACATTTTGGATCAGTTGATGATTTTGGTTGCCAGTTGCCAGTGGCTATTTGGGTCTTTATGGGTTAATCCAGATCACGTTTACACATCAAATAGTGCTGCAATTAGGGATGTAAACAATTAATCAACTATCAATTAATTGCCAATAGAAATTTGCTAGATTAAATTATTAATTGTTGGTTAATTGCCCTTTTCCATGGCGGGATTTGTGGTGTCGACAGTAGGGGGTGCCAACGCCCAAACTAGGCTTCATGGCTGAGGTTGAATAACGCTGCGGCTGGGATAGCTGGTCATCCAACTGGATCATGGCGTTGATGAGTGAAACACAGACCATACACAGACGTCTGTTTGTGGGAGCGGTACACCCCCGCCTAAATACACACACAAATGCAGGGTCGGTATCAGGCATCTCTGCTGAAATCTGGCTCCGTCATGTCAGGTAGTGATGCAAAGTCAGAAATCCCTGGGCAATAAGGCTTTTAAACAAGTAACTTGGGGAAAACTTTTAAAGCTTTTAAGTTTTTAACTGTTATGCCTATATATTTATTTTATTTATTTTAATATTTTTATTATCTCTATATTCTTAAGCCTTATTTATATACTATTGTGTTTTTATCTTGTTTATGCTGGATTGCACTGGGGGGGGGGGGGGGGGGCTGCATAATTTCATTGTAACATGAGCACAATGACAATAAAGTTTATTCTTCTATTCTTCTAAATGCCCGTTTCTTCTAAACTGCTCCTCTTCAGATCCATTTATTTTATTGAATTTCTCTGCAGAATTGATTTTGTTCTACTCCATAAATGTCATTGCCTGTACTGTATCCAGTGGTATAATAAATCAGTCATTAAGAAATATGACATGCTTTTTTCATGAAGTATATAAACAATATTTAGCTTTTATTCATATAGGCCCTATTGGAAGAAAAATTCAGGTTCTCAGGAAAATTGCCGCTTATTAATTAATCGTTAATCAATCCATAAGGTCAACCAACTAATGATTAATGGATAATTTGCATTCCTAGCTGCAGTAAACAAAAACAAAAAAAAGTTCTAAAAGACAATATATCGGTGTGCTTGCAATGTAAAGGAGTCATGTACTTTTCCGTGATTCATTCTTCTCCCATCCCGTTATTAATGCCGCCCCATCAGTCAGTTTCCCCTTTTGACTCGCCGCCCTCACAAACACGGCCCCCTCTCACTAAAATTGTAATGATCTGGTGTTAATTGATGGCTTTGGATAATGCCATGGCATAAGGCCAGGCATGCACCGCACAAATCACATTACTGATCAAATCAGGGGTCTTAGCCTCAAGACACATTGTAGATGAGTTTTACATAAAAAATCATTCCTCATTAATTTATGAAAAGGGCACATCACACGACTGCATTGTGTGGCTGTTAGTGAGTGTGTTGTTCAGGCCTCAATCTATTTTTACTGCACTTGTTTGGAGGCTATACATTGTGTTCCCATTATTATAACCTTCTTAACACTATTGTTTGGATAAGACTTTAAACCGATTTATCTGTCATATACACCCACTAAGGTATAAGATATTACGGCGTTGTGTTTTCAAACAGTAAGTCTATTAATGTAGAGGCCTAGTGTCATTTTATTTAGCTTTGTTTAACCCGTTAAGACCCAAACATCTACGATCGACCAAAAGCATCTACTGATCTAAACAGTTTAACTCCTGTTGATCCATTATATTCTATCGATACATGTAAATAATTGGAGTAAAATACAGTTTGTCATCTTTTCATGGTCATCAGATATGACCCATTTGGATGTTCATAGGCTCCATAGTTACCGTGGAAACACCGTCATCTTCTACAACACTGATTCACCAGTAAAACCCATGGAGTTTAATAAATGACAGTGGATGGAGACGTTTGGTTTAACATTGAGTTATTGAAAGATTTGCTGAAAAATATATTTTTTTTCTTCAGTTTTCTGTTTTGATATAATCTTTGAATTTACTGAGTTTTTGTATGGATCTAAGGGCCGTTTCATAGTCAATGCAAAAGCAGGCAGACGTGAAAGCATTGCAAGGCTTTGGCTGTCGTGATTCGTCTCAAAATGTGTTGTCCATTTTTTTGATATGTGACACAGCAACGCATGTAATACCATACATCACCAGCAGGGGCAATACGCAAGCAATGTAGTTTAATTTAACACACTGTTATATTTACAGAAGAACCAGCAGCTCAGAGACAGACATTCAGGAATATTGGAAATGCCTCTCCCCGTCTAGAATTTGCATCGGCCAAACAAGAGATTGGAATTCCCCATCCTGATTCCATCTCTGCTGCAGTTCAGAGGTCAGACATACCATACTATATTTGGCATGTTTGTTTTCGCGCCGCAGATTCAAATTCAGCATTGTTATGTATTCCAACCTGTTGTGTATTCTTTGTGTTCTTAAACTGAAGGGTCAAACAGGATGTTCTCTAATAAATAATGACACGGGCAACGTTACCGATCCTCCTTAGACCCAAGAAAGTAAAAGGTTTTTTTTTTGTTTTTGCTTTTTACATTAAATTTTCTTTTTTGTTGTTTTGTTTGTTTTGGAAACAGCATAATGCAACAGTTTTTTCAGATACATTTTTAATGGAATGTGCTTTTTTTTTTTTTTCGTTTTGTTTTTTTAACCCTTTCATGCACAGTGGTCACTACAGTGGACAGCTATTCTACAGCAATTCTCTTGTATATTCATGGATTTTGTTTCAGTTCCATATCAGCTAACGCAGTGGATGCTTATGCATCATCCCATACACTGTAATTCTTACCATTACTTGATAAACCTGATCTGCAGTAACAAGTTTGTGTAAATCAATTGCTTGGTATTGTTATTAGATTGTAATTAACAGTTTTTTTTTTTAAACAAAAGTTGTTGTTTTTTTGCATATTATCTCCATGAAGTGAGTAAGGACTGGTATTAGCGTATGTTAAAATGTGAGAAAACATCAGATTAGCTGCATTAAAAATGTTTTTATTTCATATTTTTCACACAATATATCTGTAAATACATGTTTCTTTGTGTCCAGCTGAGTTGACATTTTTGCAACTCCATGAAAAATAGGTTTATTAGAAAATTTTCTTTAGGCATGTTTTTTTCACGCCTAAAGAGGAATAAAAACACTCAGGGAAAACAATCTTGATTAAGGTTCTCATAATTCGTGCATGAAAGGGTTAGAGTAATGTTGTGAAACTCTTGTCCCCTACAGAGGACAAAAATGCATTGCTGGGTCTCAAGAGGATATGCGATTATTCTCCCATGAATTGGGTGAGTTACCACGGTATTCTATTCTGAACGTTTCAGATGTTCCTTCGTTCCAACCACCATCAGACTGTACAACAGCAGCTCGGCTTGAACTACATTCTGTCTGAAGCAGTCGTTGCATCTGTCAATGTCACTCACTTGCACGCTTGTAAAAAAGTCACCTACTCCACTCTTGCTACTTTATCATTATTATGATTGCTATTTTTTGCCACTTTAGCTACTTTAACAAGCTTGTTTATAGTTTTTACGTCTTTATTTTTCTATTGTATTGATGCATACTGTCTTGTGCTGCTGTACACACTCAAATTTCCCACTTGGGGGATCAATAAAGTATATCTTATCTTATCTTATCTTATCTTATCTTATCCTTAAAATGTCTGGTGCAAAAAGTACACTCTTCTTCAGCAGCCATTTTGATCTGAATATCACCCAGTTTGACTGTACCTGACTCAGAACTACCTCCTATTGCGTGAGCAATGTATTGCATTTTACGTGTCACCTGGCTCGCTTGCGTTCAATGTGTTGACTATGAAAGGAAATGTGTCACACATGTCTCTTGGCCACGTCACACACGTTGATTGCAGCCTAAATTAATTGTAGGAAATTAAATGTAGGAAAATACACAATTTACAATTAAAAATGCGAAATTCAGAGGATAATATTGTAGTAAATGGTGATAAATCACTTAAGAATTGTTAAATAGAGAAAAAAATTCATTTGGGAAGTGACACAAAATTAGCCCTGGGTGTTTGGGGGTTAAGATAACACTGTTGGTGGAGTCTCATATGTGCTTTTAGTGCATAGTATCAATATCTGTGTCAACAACTATCAAATTCATGTTGATTCTCCGGCTTGTCTTTAGGAGAATGATATGTTTACCTGTCTGCGAGGCAGGTGTCTGTCTTCAGGTCTGTATTTTTATCAGGTTTCTAATTCTACCTGCCTCGTAATAAAATATCCAGCTCATCTGCGTCTGTTTGTTTACTTGTTGCTCGTGTTTATTTGTCACTCAGATGTAAGTTTAAGTGTCTGAGGTTCATGATTTTCTATGAGCTTTTGTTACATTTGTGTGAGACTTTTTGCAGAGACGGCTGAAGGGGAAAAGGAGGTCATTGGTGGCGAAGGCGGCAGCAGCGGGGGGTTTCAGGAAGGAGAGAACTCATTAAAATACTACTGAGGCTATACGTTGACAGGCGGTAGTGGCATTATCTCCTCCCCTCCAACCAGTTCCTGCCTGTAACTCATTATTACTATTTTTACTTTCTCATTAGCGACAGTGCTTTAGTATGTCATCATGGTTACAACGTTGAGTCACTTTTTTTTTTCTTCTTAATTATAAGCAAATATATTTTTTATTTTCCTAGGATTGAAGAAAATACAATACTTTTTTTTTTTCTTTTTTTTAATTCTAGGAAACTCAAGTAAAACAGCATCTCTAACAGTAAACACTTTTGTTGACTAGAAACTTTCCCAAGTGTAATTATATTAATTACATCAAAAACAAGTCTCCTTTACAGTGATCTGAGGTAGTTTTAAGATGGAGTCTTTATTATATTGAAGCTACTTAGTGCTGTCACACCTTAGATTAAAAATCACAAAAGGACAATTTAGACTAGACAGGTTTGGTTTTAGTTTCTGTATTCAGTTGACAGTCTGTTATTTCAATACAAGTATTGTTCAGTATATGCACACTTAAGATTTTGAGCCACTGAAGCTCAATACATCATCATTTTTAACACCATCTGTATTTGTAGTTTCTGTGTAACTCTCTTTCATGGAAATCATTTTTTTTTCCTTAACCCCTAAAGACCCAAACATCCACCAGTTACCAAAATCATCTACTGATCTGAACTGTTTAATACCTGTCGATCCATTAATCCTATCAATACATGTAAATAATTGGTGTAAAATACAGTTTGTCATCTTTTCATGGTCATCAGATATGACCCATTTAGACATTCAGAGCCTCCGTAGTTACCATGGAAACACTGTCATCTTCTACAACATTGATTCACCAGTAAAACCCATAGAGTTGGATCATTGACAGTGGCTGGATACACTGGGTTTATGTTCAGTTAATGATAGATTTTACTGTAACTTTTTCTTCAGTTTTCTCTGTTTCTGATATAATAACCCCCAACTTTAATCCGAACTTTTATGAACATCTTCATAATCTGTGAATTAAATATAGGAATATACATGATTTTCATTTAAAATGCAAAATGCAGGGAATAATATTATGATAAATGGTGATAAAACTGATAAAAGGTTAAATAAAGAGAAAACATCATTTGGGAACGGACACAAAAGTAACACTGGGGCTTTATGGGACTTTATTACCTGAAGGGGAGGCCAGGGGTATTGTTTTTGGTTTGGTTTGTTTGTTTCTTTGTTTCTTTGTTCATTTCTTTGTTTCTGTTTCTTTGATTGTTAACACTTTAGCAGCAAAACTATTAATTTGGTATGAATTCACCAAATTGGGGTTTATAAATCGCCAGTGACCCAGAATAGATCTGATTAAATTTTGGTAACATTAGGTCAAAGTAAAACATTTTTATGAATTAAAAAAAAAAAAAAAAATCCCCCATTTACCTATAATGGGCGAAATTTCAAATTTTTATCAAAACATAAATTTTGCTTCAATTTACTTTAAACTTGGCACATATATAGAGGCAACTGATATGCTGACATCAGCACATGCATAGACATGATGACATCAGCTGGATCGATGCCAAAATAAGCTACAATATGTGCAAGGGGCGGGGTTTGTTGTGTCATTATTAATTGGCACTGATAGGACTTTTAACATGCTATCAGTATCAGAACCAGTTGGCTCCAATACAGTATATATAATCCTACTACAGGGTGGGGAAGCAAAATTTACAATATTTTGAGGCAGGGATTGAAAGACAGTGTATGACCAATTAGTTTATTGAAAGTCATGAGAATTTATTTGCCACAAGAAAATTGACATAATAGAAAATATTTTTATTCTATGTGTCCTCCTTCTTTCTCAATAACTGTCTTCACACGCTTCCTGAAACTTGCGCAAGTGTTCCTCAAATATTCGGGTGACAACTTCTCCCATTCTTCTTTAATAGTATCTTCCAGACTTTCTCGTAATAGTTTTGCTCATAGTCATTCTCTTCTTTCCATTATAAACAGTCTTTATGGACACTCCAACTATTTTTGAAATCTCCTTTGGTGTGACGAGTGCATTCAGCAAATCACACACTCTTTGACGTTTGCTTTCCTGATTACTCATATGGGCAAAAGTTTCTGAAAAGGTATGGATAATAGTGTTAGGTATGATTATGACATCAATATATGTTTGGTTTCAAAACAATTGACGTAGTGCCTGCTGAGAAAAAACAACTAAATGTTCATTGTAAATTTTGCTTCCCCACCCTGTATAATGGATGTTCTGCGCGTCTTTGTCCGTCCGGCGCGTCCGTCTTTGTCCGATCAATGTTTCATGGTGTTTGTGCCTTTTCCTCAGCCTTCACAGGCCTGATCGCTGCCAAACCTCGCCAAATAAATAGAAACATTCCCTGACTATCTACTACATACAATTTTATGTCCGTATTCAAATGTTGTGAGGTATGCTGGGCGATTTTATTTGTGCCAGGCATGAGAGATGTAACGTTCGCAGACGAGTCAAGTCTTTTGAACGACTCTTTTAAGTGAACGATAACAACTGATTTGTTATGAGCCACTCGTTTACGTGCCGTTCTTATATTCAAATTACCCACACTGTCTTCATGCTTCACTTGTGTGCCACATGAGTCTGAGTGGTCCACGCTGCCTTCACCTGAACGACTAATGACATCTCTGAGTGAGTTATCCCAGCACACCCCATTCACTTGAACGCAGCTACGTGCGCAGGTAATTTAGGGAGGAGTAATCAGTGAGTCGGACTGACTGAAATGAAGACATTTACTGCTGTATCCAAGAGGAGTGACTGAAAAAACTGGAGATGTGGGATGAACTGGAGGAGCATCTTCTTCCTGTAAATGCAGATATGCACTTATGTGGTGGCCCTGGTGGACCCCAGCCTCACCACAGTTATGATATTCAGTACCTGTCTGCTGTTCTACTCTATACAACAGGCTGTGAAACACACTCAAAAATCAGTTTCCTTTTACACATTTGAAGGTTTTTCAAAAAAGTTACACAATCATTACTGTCCCTGGTAACTAATCACATTTATGAAGGAGTAATTCCTTTACTAATCCCATGACTTTTTTTTGAAAAGTAATTAGTAACTATAACTAATTACTTTTTCAAAGTAATTTGCTTAGCACTGGTGGTTACGCTGCTGTTCATGAAATTTCTCCTGCTACCAGACCATGCTACAATGTGAAGGCTGCAGTTCACTACTGCTGTATGAATTTAATCATGCTTGACAGGCCAAATACATGCTCCTCCCTTCATGCCTCACATGTTGGCTCAAATTATTATCTGCACAATGGATGATTAAATGGTAGTTTACAAATAGATAGTGGTGGCAGACAACTTCTACTTATCATGCTATCGTACAATGGCACCATGGGTACAATGCCGCTAGAACAGTATAATACAGTATATACAATATTAGACGTCTACAGTGGATTTAGTGCCTTTGACTGAAAATAATACATATAAATTGCATGTTTATTTGAATATAAATGAATACTTTAAAATAGTGGTGCATGTGCTATCCTAGCGGTATATGTGGTTATTGTGCATCTGAACCGACTTGCAGAGTGCACCCCACCAAAAAATAATTTCACCAGCTGCCACTGCATGATCCACATTTACTGCATAGAAATCCTATAACTTTAGATTCTCAGTTTGACAGTTAAGCAGAATACACCAGACCCCAACTACTGCTCCTGCCGGTGGTGAGTTACTGAACTAAAGAGTAAATTATTGTCTAATGAACCATCTGTCCACTGGGATTTGGGACCTGAAACCCTGCTGGGTACAGAGCAGGTCCTCCAAAACGGCAGAATGATTGGGGTTGGGTTAAAATTACACAGTGGGGTTGAAATTTACTCTGAAATGTTAAACCCTGACATTATAACTCTCCAGTTTTTGCTTTGTACAGAACTTTAAACCCAATAAAAATGAAACAAACACACAATATTATTAAGAACGATTCACACCGCTGGACATACTCTGTTTGAACTGTTACCGTGAGGCAGATGATACAGCACAATAAAGACAAGGACAAACAGGTTTAAAAACGGTTTTTACCCATCAGCAATCCACAAATTCAATACAGAAAAATACATCTGATGTGCAAAATGTTTTAAAGGGATCACCGCAATGACAGAGTATATGATGTTTAAACCTGGTAATAAACAGTTTTCCATTTTGTATGCATGTATGCACCTCCATCTTACTGAAGAAATTATATTTTACTTTGTACAATACAGTTTGATCCTGTTTGTCCAGATTTTCAAACCAGTTTTTTTTTTTTTTTTTTTACTTCTAATATAGGTAATATATATGGTGTGTTTGCGCTTGTATTCTACTTTTACTCTTATATTCTATTTTTATCTATCTATCTATCTATCTATCTATCTATGCTTGTGTATGTGATGGGTTTCTGCTTTTTTTTTTTTACCTATTTATTTTAGCTGTTTTTATTTGTATGTTTACAGTAGATATTATATATGATGTACAGATTGGATGGCACTTTTAACCCATAAAGACCCAGTGCTACTTTCGTGGCAGTTCCAAACTATTTTTTCTCTATATTTTACTTTTTTTAAGGGATATGCCACAATTTTATTATTATTATTATTATTATTATTATTATTATTATTATTATTATTATTATTATTATTATCCTTTGTATTTTCCTAAATTTAATTCACTGATCATGTAGATGTTCATAAAAGCTCAGATTAAAGTTGACGGTTATTATATCAAAACCAAAACAACAAAAAAAAAACCTAAGAAAAGTGACTTTTTCAGCAAATCTATCATTAACTGAACATAAACCAAGTGTCTCCATCCACTGTCATTGATCCAACTCCATGGGTTTTACTGGTGAATCAATGTTGTAGAAAATTACAGAGAAGATTACAGTGTTTCCACGGTAACTACAGAGCCTCTGAACCAAGGTTATTATCGTTAAAGAAAACAAACGAAATGACAAAAACTAGACTTGAAAAAATATTTTTCTTAACTGAAATAAATAAAAACTATAATTAAAAGAAAAAAACAATAACTAACTGAAACTCTTTTGTGTGCTTACAGAACTGACTAAAACATATAAAAAATTATGGATAAAATTCCCTTCGTTTCCGTCTTTGTCAAGGTCAGATTGATACAAAAGCAATTATTTCGCTCTGGCAATTTAAACTAGCTTGACTATACAGTACTTCACGGTCCGTCACTTCTCATCACTTGTGGTTTAGAGTCGTCGTTTCATCCCCACTCTACCTGGAAACATGGAGACTAAAGTTGGGAGAAAGCAGCAGAGTCCTGTCTGGGATTTATTTGAATGCGACAGAGAAGAAGATAAAAGATACGACAAAACTAAAATTAATACTAAAACTAAACTGAAACGAAGCATTTAGAAAAAAAATGAAAACTAATAAAAACTTGCAAACCTGCTCTAAAAACAAATTAAAACTAATCGAATTAGAGAAAAAAAAATGTCAAAACTAAATAAAACTAAACTATAATGAAAAATCCAAAACTATTGTAACCTTGCTCTGAACGTCCAAATTGGTCATATCTGATGACAAAGATGACAAACTGCATTTTACACCATTTATTTACATGTATTGATAGAATTAGAGGATCAATAGGTATTAAACAGTTTAGATCAGTAGTTGGTTTTGGTCGTCAGTGGCTGTTTGAGTCTTTATGGGTTAAATTTTGTTGTACTTTTTACAATGACAATAAAAATATTCTGTTCTATTCTATTCTAAAAACAGGACAGATGGATGAGTGGTTTTGTTAAATGTTCCTGGTGGATTCACATTATAAATTACACTGCTCCTCCTCCTCAGACCTGAACAGGAGCCAGAGTCTGCCCGGTCTGACCTGTGTTTACAGCTTTAGATCAAAGATTCTGCTCAGTCTTTGTGACTCAAACAGGCTGGTGAGGTAAAAGATGCAAGATATATTTGATTTGCTGTGACAGCGCAAAGAATGATTCATTGATGATGTTCTTGAAGTGCAAGAGCCCACAGAAGTACATCACATCTCCTCAGTTTGTGTCCAACAACATCAAAGTGTTCCCTCCTCTACGGGATGCTTCCACTGTGAATTAATTTGGCAACGAGGGAAAAGGAAAAGGTTCTCTCATGCTATGATTCACTGGAGCATAATGTGACAACAAGGTGCTGCATCTGGAAACTGTGTCAAACTGTGCAGGAAAGCAGAAAATTCATACATTGAAATTTTGTTTGCCAGTTGCTGTGATGTTCAAAGAGATTAGGAAAGTTTGAGGATTGTCGAGGAGCGGTGAAAAGACAGGTGGTCACAGGTTGTGGATCATCAGTCAAACTGTATGAAACCAGACGTAGCTCTGTCTACTGTTTTTCATACTTGGCATGGTTCAGCATAAGACAGTCAACAGGCTCTGACAAAAGGATTCAAAACTCATTTTTACATCTCAAAAAACTTAAAGTACATACACCTAAGAACAAAAGGACAGATGCTGGTAGAGTTTCAGACAGTTTTCCACTTACTGGCCTGGAAGATCAATTAAAACAGTCTAAAACAATTCAAACTTTTAAAAAGATGTACAAATTAACTGTGATTCAAAATTACAGAGGTCAGGATTGACTAAAGAAAATACTTGGATTAATATTGGTAGTTGGTAGTTGAGATGAGGGTATGATTTATCTGAATTAAAATTAAATATGTATTCTCTTCTGTTGTATATTTAGCAATGATTACATTGGAATTTATTTATTTATTTATTTTTGCTTGTTTGTTTTCATGTGGGAACATTGTGTTAATTGTAAATAGGATTAGGCAAAATAAGTCTGTACTTCAGGCTAAACCAGTGTTTTTCAACCTTAGGGTCAGGACCCCACGTGGGGTCACTTGGAATTCAAATGGGGTCGCCTGAAATTTCTAGTAATTGATAAAAAATAAAAACTTACTAATAGGGCTGGGTATCATGGCCAATTTCCATAATCGATTCGATTTCGATTCATAGAAGAGGAATAGAAGAATAAACTTTATTGTCATTGTACTCATGTTACAATGAAATTATGCACCCCCCCCCCAGTGCAATCCAGCATAAACAAGATAAAAACACATTAGTATATAAATAAGACTTAAAAGAAAAAAATAGTGATAATAAAAATATTAAAATAAATATTTAGTCATAACGGTTAAGAACTTAAAAGCTTTAAAAGTTTAAAAGTACCCCAAGTTTACTGTTTAAAAGTAAGGTTCTGAATTGATTAATCACGATTTGATTCGATTCAATATCGATTCGATTCAGTATTAATTGATTGATTCAGATTGATTTAGTGATACCAAAGTACAATTTTGAGTTGTAACCTGATTATTTAAGTACTGCAGTCATGCAACACATCAATACTGGGATCAATATTGATATTAGAAAGGAAATAAATCTGGCATTTCAGCAGTAAATTGCTGAATGTGCTCTGAAATAATGAACAGGACACAAATATTGCCATGTTTTTACAGTGGATCAGAATGGACTTCATCACCTTTATTCTGTTTTATGGCTGGAGGCTTCTACACATTGGGGGGGGGGGTTGCTCTGTGATTGTTGGTGGGAGTTGAGCGGGGCTGGGGGGTGTGCGTGCTCCATGAATGTTGGTCGCGGAGCATAATGGTCGGACATTGTCGCTTTACTCTTCCTCTAACTCCATACTCAGCCATAGGTGATAGTATGGATCCAAGTTATTATTCCAAGAACGACCGGCTTCTGCGACTCGCCAGACGGCTACTTCCTTCACACTGTGGGTTCGAGTTTGAGGCCGGAGGACCACCAGTGGAGGGGTTTCCCCACCGCGTCTTTTTCGAAAGTGAGACCAAGTCTTCCCCAGGGGTTCGCAAGACGGAACCTCCCGCGGTTCCGTGTACTCCCTGTCCTGCTCTGAAAAATCGATCTCATCCACTATTAATCGATTACGCAAAATTAAAATTAGATCAATCTAAGATCAATTAAATCGCTTTTTTTACCCAGCCCTACTTACTAATAAAAAGTATACAGTGAGTTGAGAGAGACAATCACAATCCATAAAAGACATGACAAACTGTGAAGCTGAAACTGAAGCACTGTGGTACTGTTTATCTGTCAAATGTTCATGGTGGTCAGTTTCAGATGCTGCAGCTCTTTCATAATTCATAGTTTGAGTTCTTGTTTGTTCAGTGTTAATTGTCAGCCTTGTAAATCCAAGCTGGACTGACTGTACATATCCTGACCAAGGAAAATAAAATTCTCACTTTTGTGCAGTAATCTACACCTGGCTTTTCTGCCTCCGTCCAGAATAATATACATTATATAGACTAAATGTCGTCTAAAATTAATGTTTATTTGCAACATAGTATAGTAAACTATTACATGATAGAAAAAAATGTAATTTTAGCAAAAAAAAAAAAAAAGTCTGTTTTGAATGTCTGGGGTCGCTGAAAATTTTTGATGTTAAAATGGGGTCATGAGCTAAAAAAGGTTGGGAACCACTGGCCTAAACCCTTTCAGTCACATTGTATATGGAACAATGGATATGTTTGTTTTTGTTTGTTGTTTGAAGTAATTAACGACCAAATAAACTACTACTGTACTATACTATACTACACTATACTATACAGTTATTGTAGATCAGGGGTGTCAAACTCATTTTAGTTCAGGGGCCGCATTTTCAGCTAAATTAGATCTGCAGTGGACTGAACCAGTAAAATAATAACATAAGTATATATAAATAATATCAACTCCAAACTTTTCTCTATGTTTAAGAGCGAAGAAAAGTTAATTTACATAATGAAAAGGTTTACATCTACAAACCATCCTTTCAAACAATGTGAGTAACATTAACAAACTGAAAAAATAAGTGTAATTTTAGCAATATTCTGCCTCTGTTTATCATTTACACATTTACATTATAAGTTACAGGTCACAGTTGATCTTAATATACACAAAACATTTAGTAACAGGCAGAATCTTGTTAAAATTGGACTTACTTCTCTTGAGACATTTCAGGTGGTTCATATTTGTTCAGGTTATTTACATTTTTTTGTGAATTTATACTTCGTTTTACTGTAAATACAAGAAAATATTTACATTTACAAAGAGAAAAGTTTGGCGTTGTCATTATTTATATGTTATTATGATCGTATTTTACTGGTCCTGCCCACTTGAGATTGAATTGATCTGAATGTGGAATCTGAATTAAAAGGCGTGTTAACATCTTAGTGTAATTTCTGCATTTCACAAATTCATTCCAGGGGTCAGATTGGACCCTTTGGCGGGCCAGATTTGGCCCCTGGGCTGCATGTTTGACACCTGTGTTGTAGAAAATAATTTATTAAGACATGGGTAGTTGTTTGTTTACCTCCATCTGATGAACGCTATTGGAAGTTGCTAAAACTAGTAAAGCAGGTAAACAAACAACTCCCCCTGTTCTGATAAATGAATTATGCACAATAAAAGGACAGATAATATTGTGGCGTGTTTGTCACATTGCATTGTGGGTATTGCCCTTTTTGTTTCATTATGTTCTATTTCATGTGCAGGGGTTCAGCGGGGTTATTGTGTTTGTGTGAATTAGGTTTATGTGTGTGTATGATGATGTTTACTGGCCTTTTTATGTTTATATTTATTTTTCGAGAGCTGTCGGTCGAACAGTGCCTTACCTGTTATCTGTACTAGCGATGTTCAACACCACGATCCGATATCAAGTAAAGTTCAGGCTGGTATTGGTGATACCTATCGGATATCAATACTTGGGGAAAAAAAGGATAGTTCAAATCATAACTTCTTAAAGAATACAAGACATGAGAGTATTTATAGTTTAATTATTGAGAACTGTTATAAAAATGAAAACTCGCATATTTATAACAACAGGATGATAAAGACTGCTTCATATGAATGTATGCTTCATAAGGTCAGTAACAGGGATGGAACCACAGCACCAGTTTGGGAGTCATTCTGGTCTTACATAACTATGACTGACAGTCAACAGGATGATAGTTGAACTACTTCCCTCATGTATTTAATTAATGAATTAATTAATTACTTTTTTTTTTTTTTTTCTTGAGACCTTCCACGGTTTGTAGTTGTTGTTTTTTTTTTTATACTTTTCATGTATGTACAGAAACCCTCAATGTTATTGTTATTATTAAGCAACATTGTATGAATGTCATGATCCGAGTGAAAACTAATAAAAACTTGAATTAAAAAAACAAAACAAAAAAAAAACTCGCATATTAATTCATGTTACATGAACGTGTTAACATGAAACGTGAGCATGTAACACTTCAACAAAACCATCCAACATCGAGACCGTCCCTCATTCACAAGTTTTTGTGAAGGAACAGTAGCATATCTACTGCTTTTTTCCCCTTTAGTCTGCTCTATTTTTGCTCAGAACCTCCCCTGCCTTTGAAAAGACTCTCTCTGCTGGTTCAGAAGTGACAGTCTTTCCCAGGTATCTCACTGCTAATTTCCGTAAAGGGGTCATATTTTGCTAAACCCACTTTTATTAGTCTTTGGTTCATTTATTTGCGTATTTGGACCCTAACAGTTCAAAAAGTTTGAATCTGAACCCTCCAGGTGCTGCAAAGTCTATCTTTAAATTCACTTTGGCAAAAATCGAGTGGATTTCTACAACCTGTTTTAATTCCTGCTTAATTTCTTACGTCTATAACTAGTTATGTCACAACATTTGCACATATAAGGTCAAGACTTCCGACAAACATTTCTCTGAGTACAACATAACTGTTTATCAGCAACAGCGGTTGGAGTCCATACTGAAAATATGTACAAATTTCGAGTCGATTCCCTAAAATGTTCAGTTGTTGGTTGAACGGGACAGAGCAGCACAGCCAACAACCTGGAGGGGGCGGGGCATGAAGTGGCTCATTTGCATTTAAAGGGCCAGCGCTCAAAACGACCTTTCTGGTGCCATTACTCAGAAATAGGGTTGAAGATGGACCTGTGGAGTTGAATTAATGAAGAATTCAGACCCAAGCATAGCATTTACAGTTTATGTAGACCACAGGGAAATGTTTTAAAATGCAGAATTCCATTTAAAAAAGCAAAATATCACTCCTTTAAATATGGGGCCTCGGTGTGGTCCAGAAGCATGTTGGTTTTTATAAAACTATTCAGTAATTCAAAGAGATCTTATATACATTTTGAAGCTCTAAATAGGGAATATGAGTGATTTTTGTCCATTTATGACCTTATAGCAGTTATTTTATTGCGTGTTTACTTTATTAGCAAGTGTTGCTCAGATGTTTTATGGCAAGAGGAGGGAGACTGTTACCATGCCAACCAAAGAGGAGGTAGATGACGATGGCCAATAACACACTAAGGTTAAAATTTTGAATTTCAAAGTATTTCAGTGAGTGCCATATAAAGGGTTAAAATGGGCCATTTTCTCTGTTTTATATGTTTTCTACATCTCAATGAAAATAAAATGTGGGAAATTTTAAAATTTGCAAATCATTGTATTTTGTTTTAATTACATTTTACACAGCATGTTATTATTATTATTATTATTATTATTATTATTATTATTTTTTTTTTTTAATTCAGGTGTTATTAGGGATGGGAATTGATAAAAATGTAACAATTCGGATTCCATTATCGATTTTGCTTATCGATTTTCATTGGGTGAGGGAATAAAAGCATACAAACAGGTTTGTTTGCATTAACTGTCTTTCTCATTTTCATCTCTGCACAGAAAATATACAGTATGCACAAATAATAATAACAGATGATGCTGGGCCCAGTTCCAGAAAGTCATATATTGTTGTAATTATCCAAATTACGTCCAAAAATAACGAAGCGAGACTCTCGGTTTAAAAATACGCATTAATTTACTGTGTGCGGCAACTTGGAAAAACACATACAACTTTCACAACTCGTGGCATACATACATCTACTTCCGTGAAAATTTCCTATACCTTATGGGTAACGCTAAGCTTCATGGGAAATGTAGTTATCTTAATCTTAGCATTCATTATGGCTTATTTTAGCTCAACTTTTAACATAAATCACAAATGAAATATACCATATATTTTTACTCTGAAATAAACCAACATGAAATTACATATGTATCATAAAATTATAATAAATCCAAACACAAATTATTTGTACTTTATCTTTCCCCAAACAAAGTCACAACATATGTGAGGTGGACATCAGGAACGTTTAGGGGGCACATGCTGGTGACCTTTGGAAAATGTTACTTGAGGGGGCAGGATGTTTGTTGCCCCCACCTAGAACCAGGCCTGGATGATGCCCTGGTGTTCGGAAATGTTTAAAAATGCAGAATTCCATTTTAAAAAGCAAAATATCACTCCTTTAAATGTAGTCATGGACACAGAGTTGATGAATCTGCTGTTGTTGCAAAATGGCACAAATCTTTTTTTTTTTTTTTTTTTTTCTGAAGTATAAGCAACCACAGTCTTTTCTCAGCCCCAAACCTGTCATTAAATAAAACACTAGTTACTTAATAAAAAAAAAGAACATCCACTCATGTAATACCCATTTTTACAGTCTATGATCATTACTTTAATGGATACGGTCACGTTAAAGCCAAGAACACCTCGTACTCGTCTACGCCTATCAAAAATAAGAGTCATTTACAAAGATGTCTGACATTCATAAGATAAAGCCTTTATTATATTTCAGCCAGGTGGTAGATTTTAATGACACCGGTTACAGGACCATAGTCAAACACCAACCTAATTAAAAAGAACCATAGATGTCGATCACAGTCTGTAATAAGGTGTCACTGGCCATAGCCCAGAGAAAATAGATGACACCTGATGATAGGCAGATTATGTACACAACCAGAAATATGAGACCATATTAAAAGAAGCAATGAAGAAGGATGGAGTCGACATGGATGACCTTAGTTATTATGAACCAACCTATTAATGTGTACAAAGAGAATTAATGAAACATCTATGAAACTTGTTGGATCCAAAATTTTCACATTTTTCAATTTATCATATAACTGATCTGTCTCTTTGCTTTTGTGTGAAACAAGAGCTTTAGGCACTGCAGTTTTTGGCAGCATTTGACCATTTGAAAGAAGACTTGCTTAAAAATATATGGGTGCTTCTATGAAACTGGGTTCATTTTGGTGTCCGGCCAACTTTGTCAGCTTTTTAAACCCAATAATAAAAGAGAAATTTGACATTTTTCACTCCCAGGATGTACCTAATGATGACCTCAGATGAATGCAAAAAAAAATTTATACTTTTACTCTGAGCCATCCCAAAATTAATACATTTTTGATAAAATACTGGGGCCAAAAATAGGACCAAAATTAGGACAGGAAAAACTACCTAGGTGTTAGTGCATTTTGTCTTGAAAACATGGCTGTAAATGCTCTTATATACTGCTATAAATAAAGACACTGTGTTAAATTTGATGATCCTAGTGGTTTTTCTAATCCAGATATGTGGGTTTTTCATGAATCTCAGTCTCATTCCAGGTTTTGTATGTAACCCATCGTGTCCACTCACGTTACACGCAGAACCTGCTCATTTAAACACAAATAAATTGCGAGTGATTTTGCAACAGTGGCCATTTTTGTGAAACATTCTGCCTTGCATAATTAGTTCAATTCCCAAAATGTGCCTGTGAGAGAATAAAAAGATATTCGAAAAAATTGTACCACGGAATTGTGTCCTTTTTACTGTGTTACATGCGGATTTGTGCATAAAAAAATATATATATATATAAAAATGTGTTTTATCTGAAAAAATTTGATTCTGTTGGGTTTCTGTAAATTGGCTTAGAGTCTGGTTTTGACCAACTCTATATATAAAGTGTCATGAGATAACTTTTTTGTTGCGATCTGGTGCTATATAAATAAAATTTGATTGATTGAGTGATTTGATTGGTTTTCCCCTGTAAGTCGCTTTGGAAAAAAGCGTCTGCCAAATGTATAAACATAAACACAAAAATAGTTTCTCTTTTGTCACAGTAAATATTTCTTTTTTAAATAGACCCAAAGTGCTTCTAAACTTGCTTCATAACATTAGTCTACATCTGGTTCAAATTTTTAGCCCCCATGTCCTGTTTTTAGGGACCAGTTTCATAGAAGCACCCATATATTTATATTTATACTTTTAGCTTCAATTTGTGTTAACCCATAAAGAACCAGTGCTACTTTCATTTTTCTGTATATTTAACCTTTCTTAAGCAATTTATCCCCATTTGTTATAATATTATCCTCTGTATTTTGTATGTTTTCAGTGAAAATCATTTATTTTCCTATACTTAATTCACTGATCATCAAGATGTTCATAAAAGCTATGATTAAAGTTGAGGGTTATTATATCAGAAACAGAGAAAACTGAAGAAAATATGACTTTTTCAGCAAATCTATCAATAACCAATAAAAACCCAGCACTACTTTTGTGGCAGCTTCCAAATGATTTTTTGTTTTGATTTAACCTTTCTTGAGCAAACTATCACTATTTATTATATTATCCTCTGTATTTTGCATTTTTAACTGTTAATCATGTACTTTCTTATATTTAATCTAGATGTTCATGAAAATTCAAAGGCTAGTATATCAAAGTAAAGAAAAATTATGAAAAAGTGTCTTTTTCAGTAAAATATAAGTTATTTATCGCCGTTCATTATAATACTATTTTCTGTATTTTGTGTTTTTTCAGTGAAAATTAGGTATTTTCCCACATTTAATTAACCCTTCGGTATCCGGGTGCGCTTTTTAGGCACACTTTGCACTTTGGGTTAAAAAACGTAATATTATTTTTCATAATTTAAATAGGGTTAGAATTCAAAAGTTGTTCATTTGTGCATGATCTTTAAAATTCTGGCCAACAACTAAAATTTGCAAATTGTAAACAAAAGAAAATTACAAGACTAGCATCTGTCTCCCAAGTGTGCCTAAAACGCACTATTTCTTCCATTAGAACCACTGTTTTTGATCCGAAAGCCATTAAGGCATAAATCATACTTTTACTGATATCTGGGCTTCATTTGAGAGGCTAAATTAATTTATTAATGTTGTTAATGTTGCTGTTAATCATTGACATATGCCAGGCTGCAAAAATCAAATAATACGTAATCCAATTTTTATGTAGTATTTTGAAAAAAAAAAAAAAAAAATTATATTTTGTGATTTTTGCATCAAAAAATGTAGTGACATCATGATCAAAAGAGATTGTTTAAAGGGTTAAAAAAATCTAAAATGAATGATTATTTGATATGTATGATGATTAGGGCTGACCTTGATTTACAAAAATAAAATCAAATTAGAGCAGAAAAATAAATCAATACATAATATTTAATTGTTTGATTTATAGGTGTGCCTTTTTGGCACACTTGGTGACAGATGCTAGTATTTTTGAACATTTGACCTAGCGCCAAAAATAATCATGCAAATTAACCGACGTTGGAGTTAATCATTGACATATGCCAGGCTGCAAAAATCTAATAATATGTGATCCACTTTTTATGTAGTATATTGAAAAAAAATATTTTTTTGTGTTTTTTGCGTCCAAAAAAATGGTTTGTTTACATTACAAACATGGCATTTAAAGGGTTAAAAAATGTTACAGTTATTGAGTATTTGGTATTTTTATTTACGGCTCAAGTTGATGAAATAGAAAAAAGTGTAAAAGAATTAAAAACAAACTGTACGAAAATTCTTTTGACATTATTCCACAAGTGTGCCAAACAGGCACACTTGGTGCTTAGTAAGGGCCTTGCTGGATGGGATACCGGAGGGTTAACTGATCATGTAGATTTTCATAAAAGCTGAGTGTAAAGTTGTGCATTATTATATCAAAAACTGAGAAAACTGAAGAAAAAGTGACAATTTTACTAAAATATGGTAAATGGACTGAACTGTAGCGCATTTTCTACACCTTCACGGTGCCCAAAGCGCTTTACAATTCCTCACATTCACCCATTCATTCATACACCAGTGGGCGACTGCTGCCATGCAAGGCGCTGCCTGGCCCTACTGGGAGCAATTTAGGGTTCAGTGTCTTGCCCAAGGACACTTCGACATGTGGACAGTTGGAGCCAGGATTCGAACCACCGATCCTTCGGTCATTGGACGACCCACTCTACCAACTGAGCCACAGCTGTCCTATATATCTACATATCTAAAATATATCTTTAACTGAACAAAAATCCAGTGTCTCCATCCACTGTCATTGATCCAACTCCATGAGTTTTACTGGTGAATCAATGTTATAGAAGATGATGGTGTTTCCACGGTAACTACGGAGCTTCTGAACGTCCAAATGGGTCATATCTGATGACCATGAAAAGATGACAAACTGTATTTTACACCAATATTTTACATGTATTTATATGATTAATGGGTCAACAGGTATTAAACAGTTTCAGTAGATGTTTAGGTCAATGGTGGGTCATTTTTGGTTAAAAATAATAAAGAACAGTAGCCAAAAAAATAACAAAGGATTGAAGCTGTTAAGAATGAGGACGAATACAGATAAATGATGTTTAAAAATGCATTATACATGTCTTTGTAGAAAAGTAAATGTAGCACACTTTTACAGCATTGTGCATTTTTTGGCAGGTTTCTAATGAGCATACATATTTATTTTTCACTCGGTTTATTAGTATTCAGCAGGAAAACAAGAAATATGTGTGCATATTATATGAAAAACACATGAAAAATGACAACTAAATTACTTCTACAGGCCAAAATTAATATTTAGTGAGACAAAAAGCAGCTCAGAGTAGAGAGAGTTCCAAAACACAGAGAAATATTTTAGATATTTTATGTATTTTTTATTTTATTTGTACAAAAAAACTGAAGGAAAAATCAATCACATCTACTTCTTCACTTCCCGCTTAATAAATGAGCAGATTTCACAGTATCCATAATTTATGAGTGAACTGCTGCTTGAACTCGACTCGTACCACACAGTCTGATTTATCTAATTGTACCACATCAGGCAGGGAGTGAGGATTACAGGTTTAGACAAACCCATGTAAAACTGATTAAATGCTTTCTCAAAGAGGCACAATAAAAACCAAAACAGTCCCAGTTCATCTGAAAAAGGCCTATTGAAACAGACTGATTGTTACTTTAAGCCCCTACTGGGTTCTGCCTGTAACTCGGCCAAATCTAATCATTGGGAGCTTGTTGTTTTGGTAAATTTGATTTTGATTTACTCTTCGCTACTGAGCAATTACTATTGAGGTCTTAAAGCTCCAAGGCTATAAAGACACCGCTTTCTATTTTTTTTTTTTTTTTTTTTAACTGCATTAATTTAATTACATTAGCTTACCCATGAGAGCATTACTGTGTTCTTAGCTAAAACACTTCACATTTTATGTAGATTTTACAGTTTTGACATCACTTTTACTATCTAAACACATCAACTTATTAGAGATAATCATATTACATGTACATACAAAAAAAAAAAAAAACTGTCTGGCAAAAATATATAAAAAAAAGAAAAGAAAAGGAAAAAACAAAGCCCGGGAGCTTATTTTAACCTATAAAGACCCAAACAGGCACTGGAAAGCCAAACCATCTACTGACCTAAAATGTGTAATACCTGTTGATCCATTAATCCTATCAATACATGTAAATAATTGGTGTAAAATGCAGTTTGTCATCTTTTCATGGTCATCAGATATGACCCATCTGGATGTTCAGAGCAGAGCCCTATAAAGAGAGTTACGACACGCTTTGATGTCGCCGCTCTGGTGATCACGTGGTTCATTTCAGCCTGAATAGTTCTAAATGAACTGAGTGATCCGATGTTATTTAATGGAACAAACAGCAGTGAGTGTGGTCAATCTCTAAATAAACCACACACAACCGTTGTTGCACTACTGCAGGTATTGTTGTGTGTGTTATATTTTTGAGTAGTGGGGTTGACCACTGAAAGGACTGCATTTATTACTTTGAAAACTGAAATTGTGGGGGGAAAGGTTTGGGGAATAGGATGAGTCGGACCTTACAAACGCCAAGTTACTGAAGTTTCTCTTCCTTTAACTCATGAATAATAACTTTAATGAACTTTTATTTATCACAGCTCGGCTCTACAGTAACTCTCCTCCTAATTAGCACATGACCTCAGCTGACAAACTGAACCAAACACCACCAGGTTCAGTATAACAACTAAAACAAAACCCACTGATAACATTTGTACTAGTTTTACCTTATCGTAAAAACTCCATATTTTGTGATTATAGTGGTTAAATCTCAACAGCTGGACAAGTCAAGCTAGCGAACTATAGGGCTACAGCTGAAAATCAAACGTAACAGCTGTTTAAAGATATAAATTTATACAAACGCTAACACATACCAAAGAAAACAGAATTTGCAACATAAATGTCAGCTAATACAGGAAATACACTTGATTATTTGAAAGATGACAATAATTAATTTAGTGCTGGAATTTCTAGATTAGCTGCAGTAGAGATGATTGTGTTCCGACAGCATTACACTCAATGTAGGAACTATCCAGAACCCAGAAGTAGGTCCATATTTCGCCTTTTTTTACAGCAGTAGTCTATGGAAGTAGGGATGCACCGATACCACTTTTTTCCAGACCTAGTACGAGTACGAGTACTTACAGTTGAGTACTTGCCGATACCGAGTACCGATACGAGTACTTAATAATCCCATTCCAGTTCTTAGTTCCTTTTGTAAATGTGCTTTATTGTCGTTGTCATTAGTCTGACTGGAAAAAAGTGCTGCTACTGACATTTAATGTGTTGGAATGAGCGTTTCTTAATTAATCCACCAGGGGGCGCCGCTCTGAATTAACCATACTGGACAAATACCATGAAGAAGAGGAAAGCTTTTTTTGAGAAGAAGAAGAAAGTCAGTAATAACAAACATGGAGACGACAGAGGTAACACTACTGTGATACTAATATTGCAGCGTTTTTGCAAGTAAGCTTTTAAAGTTTAGCTACAGCAGGAAGAGAAATGAGTGATGAGTTTCGTTTTCACTTCCTCTGGCGGCGGTCCACACCGCTCCGTACTCTCGGTGGTATTCTCTGGGTACGCATCCACCAGCACCTGGAAAATGGATGGAATGTACGCAGAGGACGGACAGAACGTTCCGTTTGTGTCTATGTCTGTAACATTACTTGCAGTCAGCGTTACTTTTATCACCGTCATTTATTTTGAAAAATCTCCACACTCTTCACACATTATTCCACCGCCACATACCTGCTGCACTGAACTGTGAATGTCACACAGCCGTAAGTGGTATCGGTGCATTTGTATCGGATTACTTTTACGAGTATGAGTACACACACTGAGTATCGGAGCCGATGCCCGATACTGGTATCGGTATCGGAGCATCCCTATATGGAAGTGTCGCTACTCGAAGACTGTGGTTCAGAGGCTCCGTAGTTACCGTGGAAACACCGTCATCTTCTACAACATTGATTCACCAGTAAAACCCATGGAGTTGGATCAATGACAGTGGATTCACACTCTTGGTTTATGTTCAGTTAATGATAGATTTAACAGAAAAAGTCACGTTTTCTTCAGTTTTCTCTGTATTTGATATAATAACCCTCAACTTTAATATGAGCTTTCATGAACATCAACATTCACTGTATATAAAAGATTATTATTCTAGTTTCTGTCGTCGAGTTCAAGACAGGTAGATTTGTACTCTGTTTATGTTTCTTTTTATATTTCTTGTATTTTTTACTCTACTTATCTTATATATTTTTCATCTTGTAACTCTTTTCCAATGCTGCTTTAATACTCTACTGTTGTAACGCTGCAATTTCCCTGCTGTGGTACAAATAAAGGTTTTCTTATCTTATCTTATCTTATCTTAGCTTATTTTATCTTATCTTATGATCAGTGAGATAAATTCAGGAAAATATCTGATTTTCACTGGAAAAAAACACAAAATACAGAGGATATTATTATAAGAAATGTTGATAAATCTCTTAAGAAAGGTTAAATATAGAGAAAAACTCCTTTGGGAAGTGACATAAAAGTAGCTCTGGGTCTTTATGGGTTAAATATCAACTGTCAGGATTGGGCCATCGATAACATACCCATTCATAATTTTTTTTTTCTTTTATTTAATTCAGTTGTTCAGTATTTCCCTTTGGGCTGTGGCTGTGGCTGAGCTTCACGTGCCATCCCGCCTCCACAACAATGTTCTTTCACTTTCTTTTAGAGTTTACCATAAACTGTTGAGATCCGCATAAACCTGAAAGACCAGTTAAAGTCTGAGTGAAGGTGGAAAAAGACGGGAAGGAAAAGAGAGGATGAGGGAAGTCAAGTGTAGAGAGAGAGAGAGAGAGAGAGAGAGAGCATGTAAGTGGGCGGTACATACAGTAAGCAGAAAAACAGGAACAAAGTGATAACAAATGCCAAAGTACACCTGCACACCTGGGTAATGCCGCTCCTTTCTCAGGACGTCAGAGATGGTTGGACAGGACCGGCAAGAAGATGTACCGAAATCTGATAGACATTTAACACCTTCAACTATGCTAACCTGATTTCTCTGGCTTTTTTCTTTTTTTTTTTTTTTTTTTTATGGAATTATTTTTTTCTTTGTCATTGTTGTGATTATTTAATACTTAAACTGCAGCATCTATGTAACAGGAGTGTAATATTTTTTGTGGCCTACATACACAACAAAGATGAAGTCTATGAGCGTCCTCCTCCTCTTCATTTGTCCATTTTCCGTCTGTTGTGGTGAGTAAAAAGTTTTCATTTACCATTTTCTATCACTCATAGAAAGACATTAAATGGACTATTTTTTTTCTCAAATGGGAACATTAAATAATAAACTCAGCATTATTGAATGGAATGTGAATTGTTCTAAATAAACAAGAGTCCCAGAATACAATTGAAAAAAAAAAAAAGTAATTTAATTTTAAAGTTACATTACATTATCGTACGCCTTAAAATTGCAGTGTGTCATTTTCCGACCCTAGTCTTTCATATCTTTAGCGAACTACTCATATTAAAGCTTTAGGCTCATAAACATCTGTGTATTAATATTGACATATGAAAATTCCATCTGTAAACTGGAGTTGTTTGAGATCATAAAAGTTCTAAGAGTTGACTGTTCTGCTGATGAAAGGTGTTCTGTCCTTCTGTTAGCTGCTAAGGAGATGACACTTATACCTGTGTTCATGTTACATGGTGTGACACAAAGTCTGGCCTGAAGTCGAGACGTAAGCTCGTAAATATTAAAGGCCTAAAACTGTTAACATACCATAATATTAACAGTGCTGCTCCATGTAAAACCTATAAAGGCTCCAGTTAACCTCTATTCATTAGTGCTTAATTTGTTGGATATTTAGGGTGAGAAAATAATTTTAATCCTTTATAGGGCACACAGAAATAGTTTGAAATTTTTAAACTTGGAAAAGATTAGGTTTTCTGTTCGTGGACAAATTAACCTTTTCATGCATGAATTACGAGAACATTAATGAAGATTTTTTTTTTTTTTTGTGTGAGTATTTTTATTCGTTTTTACGCATGAAAAAAAGAAAAAAAATCATGAACCTATTTTTCATGGAATGACAAAAATGTCCACTCAGCTGGACATCATTCGTTCAATTTTAGAAGCAAAGAAATGGATATACAGTGTAAAAATTATGAAATAAAAGCAGGTTTAATGCTGCTATTCTGATGTTTTCTCATATTTTAACAGCTTTTTTGTTAAAAAAAAAAAAAAAAAAAAAAAAAAAAACTATTAATTACAGTCTAATAATAATTAGAATTTTTTTTTTTTTTTTTTTTTTTTTTTACAGTCAAACGTGTAACTGCATATCAGGTTTATCGAGAACAGCAAACTTACAGTAATGGTATGAATTACAGTGTATGGGATGATGCGTAAGTGTTCTCTGTGTTGGCTGATATGGAACTAAAACGACAAAATCCATAAATGTACAAGAGAATACCTTTGAACAGCTGTCCACTGTAGTGACTACTATGCATGAAAGGGTTAATTAGTTTTTATCAACAATGGAATTCTTTTTTCTCTACTGTCAACATGAGTGTCCTGCTGTCTCCTAATTTCCAGAATTAGAGAAATTTGTCGTTAGTATACATTATATTAACACTCAGTCAGCCCTGAGCATTGTAAAGAGGAGTTGATAATATTATTTATTTTGTTGTTATTGTTTTGTTGTTATTGTTGTGTGTTTTTTTCTGTCTTTGTTGTGTTTAATAGGTCTATAGGTTTGTTGTATAATTTTTTTTTTTTTTTTTTTTTTTTTTTTTTTTTTTTTTAGTATTGTGTTTGTGTGGTCCCTTATGTCTAAGTGCATGTTTACATAAATTGTAATTCAAAATAAAATAAAATAGAAAAAGAAAAACTCTGAAATTAAACATTTAAACCTTACTATGCTATTGGAGGATATAACAAGACTTTATTACTTTTATGAAATGTATTGTCATGTAGAAAATCAAGGTCAATGAAGTTACCATATTTGGTTACTTGCCCGTAAGTGGGCAAAAAATAAATAAATAAAAATCCAAGAAAAACACATGTAAGGTGAAAGGAACATGTATTTTAGAACATTAGACCAACATAAGTGCAGATCCATCCACATTCTCCCTTTGAACATCATTCCTTACATTAGTACCATTACTTCATGGTACCTAACAAATCAGGTACACCCACTGTTCATGCAGAGGTGGACCTTACAGATCTTGTATAGACCACATTGGACCTGAGATTGTTGACTCCCTGTATCCACTGGAACTGTGTCTTGTAATGTGCATGGAAATGATCAATAATAGTCACCTGCTCGATAAAGGGTTAAGCAATCTGTATTACATGATCTGTAGATCACCAGTGTTGTGCAAGGTACTTCCAAACTGTAACCCATGACAGATTAATTGTTTCTGTTATTTAAAAGTAATTCCTTACCTTACAATATTACTGTCTCAGAATTGTAATGCATTACATGACTCCCGTATTACTTTTGAGTTACTTTCACCAAAATAACAAAAGAAGTAGAACTTAACATTCTAAAATTACAAAATGTACTTCAGAGCATTTTACATCAAGTAGAGCAGTGTTTTTCAACCTTGGGGTCGGAACCCTATGTAGGGTCACCCAGAATTCAAATGGGGTTGCCTGAAATTTCCAGCAATTCATACAAATTTTAAAAAAAAAACAAACTTTATTAATAAAAAATATTTGGTGAGTTGACAGAGACAATCCCAATCCATAAAAGACATGACAAACTGAAGCTGAAACTGAAGCACTGTGGTACTGTTTATCTTTCAAATGTTCCTTGTGGTCAGTTTCAGATGCTGCAGCTCTTTCATAATTCATAGTTTGAGTTCTTGTTTGTTCAGTATTAATTGTCAGCCTTGTAAATCCAAGCTGGACTGACTGTACATATCCTGACCAAGGAAAATAAAATTCTCACTTTGTGCAGTAATCTCCACCTGGCTTTTCTGCCTCTGTCCATAATAATATACATTATATAGACTAAATGTGGTCTAAAATTAATGTTTATTTGCAACATAGTGTAGCAAACTAATATGTGATCAAAAACAAATGAATTTTAGCAAAAAAAAAAAAAGTCTCAGTTTTAAATGTCTGGGGTCGCCAGAAATTTGTGGTGTTAAAATGGGGTCACGAGACAAAACAGTTTGGGACCCACTGAAGTAGAGGGTGATGTGGTATAGCATGATGACTGTGGGCTATCTAGGCTATTAACAATATAGTTGATAATATGTAAAGTGAAGGCTCAAGGCAATGCAAGAAAGGATGACAGACAAATATGTGAATGTCTGTTGCTTTGGTTTATCGCTCTCGTCCTCTGTTTTCTCTCTCTTCTCAGTCAATGGAGTGGTTACATTGCCCCGTTCCGAATGTTTTTTTTTTTTTGTTAAATGCTAGTGCTATTTCTTGACATAATTAATTGAATAATTCTTTTGATTTTGTACAACAATTGCATTTGACTGTTAAGTTTTTCCTGTCTTTATCTCGGACATACTCAAAGTAATAACCATATGTACATCTCACAAATGTACCGTCTTCTGCCAGCTCCACCCATTGGCTAACTATGAACAGGAAATAGAACTTTCCTGCTGTTTTTTTTTTTTTTTTTTTTCCAATTCGTTAAGGTCGCACATTGGCCTTGCTTTTTTTTATTTGTTTGTTTTTTATTTAAATTTTATTTTATTTAGTGCTCGACAAAATATTGTGACAGGGGTAACAAAGACAAATAAACAAATAAACAAAAGAGAATTCATGAGACATAGACATTAAGCAAAGCAAAGAAAGGGCTATTTACAAGTGTGTGTGTGTGTGGTTATTTATGTTTTGTTTTTGTTTGTTTTTTTTCGTTTGTGTGGGTTTTGCAAATCCAGATGGAAACAGAAGAGAAAATGAGAACAAAATTGCCAGTCTAGTATGTAAAAGGGTTAGAAAAGGGTTTTAAATAATAGTATAGAAAGAAGCTTAGGGGGAAAAGAAAATACATAAAAATAAAGTACATGAAAAATAAATAAATATTAAAAAATAATGATAATAATAATAAATAAATGAATAAATAAAAAAATAAGCAATTAAATTATGGGCAAAAATTGTGTTATAATGAACATGTATGGAGTAAAATATTATTGAAAATTGATTTGTAATGCCTTACACTAAAGTAATCTGTTACTGTAAAGCAAATTACATTTTCCATAATTATCATTTTCCATACAGTTTTGTAACCTCAGCGTCATAGATCTGATCATTTTGATAATGACTGGCTCAGTTGGTAGAGTGGGTCGTCCAATGGGTCCAAAGGGTCAGTGGTTCGAATCCTGGCTCTGACTGTCCCCATGTCAAGGTGTCCTTGGGCAAGACACTGAACCCTAAATTGCTCCTAGTAGCGCCTTGCATGGCAGCAGCCTTGTGAATGGGTGAAATTGAGGCTTTGCTTTGGGCACCATAAAAGTGTGGAAAAGCTCTATATAAGTACTGACCATTTACCACAATCTGTGTTGGAGAGTCACATTTTATCTTCATTGCCTTCTATGTGTCTGTATTTTCCTGCAAGTTCATTTATAAAGAACAGTGAGAATTCAGGCGGTCTCAGTTAACTATTTATTTACAAAGTAGCAGCTGATAAGTTGTCCAGAGCTCTGGGTCTCTTTATTTCCCTGCAAACAATATACTTTGCCAGTTCGTAAAGTCTGACTCCCTATTTTTCTCCAGACCCAGTATTTTACAGTAGACAATGGTTATCTAGACGTGTAGGTTGATCTCATCTTCTGATTGGGTCCTTGGATAAGTGTCAGTGGGTTGGGTTTTCTCCAGTGGCTTCACGTTGCTCCTTAAGACTCCACCATGTAACCTGTTTTGACGACACTTAAAATATACACATGCTAGATTCCCCTATCTAAGCAACAGATTTCATGTCTCTACAAAACTGCTTTCGTACTAAGTGGATTGTGTCACAAAAAGTAGACTAGTATTACCTGACTCTAAGGTCAAACAGATGTTTGACCCTATATTTACATCTTATCTCCTATTGTTTATGATCCTATGTATAGCTAAGGTAAAACCTAAGTCCTGTGATCATAAATCTGCCAGTTTAGTATGTGGACCAAGATGTGCTATCACAAGAACTTTACCACCCATTAGTGAAACAAAGAAATTATCTTAAAACATTAACTACTAACTAATATGTGATTAAACTTAAGACTTTAACTATCTAAAGTTAAAATAATATACAGTATCTTTTAAAATGATTAAATTTTGATTAAATGTTAATTAAATGTTAATTAAATATTGATTAATTCTAACAATCCCCCTTTTGGCCTTGGCATCCCAAGGCCAACTCCAGCATTCAGGCTTCATAACTATCATCATTATAACAACCATAAAATGACCTATACTTATGCCATATGTGTAAGATGAATTATTTCAGTACATAACAACAGCAATTCTTCATAACACAAAGCAATAGAGAATCATAAACAGTTGTTATAGATAAAAGAATATCACATCATAATATGAGCAGATCATTCTTAATCAAGAGTCTGTTTTATCCATTATACTTTACTGGTTCACATTGCAGCAATAAACCACATAAATCCTATTAATCTAATGTCTATATGTGTATATGTAAACTATAGATGAGTCAGTGGCGATTTCTCACAGACTGCAAGGGAAGCCCGGCTTCCCCTAAAATTACAAAAATTAAATGGTCAAGTATGTTCGGTTGTGTCGACATTTTATTGACTAAAATGTGTTAGAACACGTTCATCTCACAGACGAGTTCGTTCAGAATCAGCTTTATCACAAATCAACGGACTCAATGTTGTTCACTTCTCATACATTCCCGTTGCGCTGTTTTCTCATACGATCTCTGCTCAGTGCATTTGTCCGTAGAAGCTCAGCGTCCATGCACTTCAATGGGACTGAGTGGAACAGTTTTTTTCATTGCCTCAAAACTGGACGGTAATTGGATAAATGCCGCGATGTTGTCCTGCCCCCTGACGCTCGGCATCTCTGGGGGTGAATGGAGCTGTGGGCGGAGCTCGGCCGGGCTGGATGCTGGGCTTCCAAGTGCTGATTGGAGGATCAGTCCAAAGGCTGAATCCTATTTGATTGACAGCTATTTTGAGATCTATCCCTTCACTTGACAGAGTTCAGTTTAATACCGTCGTGCATTCTGCTGTGAAATTGAGAGAGAAACCACTACGAAATTACTTGTTCATTTCTTGCACTGTAAATAAAACACACTCATTGTACTTCCTTGTTTCAATTTAACATAATTTCAGCGTTTTCTTGTTTACTTGGTACGATAAAGTCACTGACCATTTTCTTAAAAAGGAACAGAGGGCCGAATTTATGTTTAAATAACCTGACTTTTTTTTTATGTAAGCTGACAATGAGCTTCCCCTCTCTGAAAGATGAGCAGCCACCACTGATATGAGTATATCTTAGCTTTAGCAGAGTACATGTTTCTATAGAGAAGTGAAAAGTAAAAAGAAAAGAAAAACAACACAAAACTATTGTCTTCATCAGTTGATGTCTCTTGGATCTCCTGCTGTGATGACTGATGTTCTCCACTAGAAAACCAGACCACTGTCCAACAGTTTTAGCAGACAGGTGATGGATGCCAGAGTTCTCTGTTGGTTCCTCAAAGAGGGCAGTCAGATCTCCCAGGACACTGGTGATGCTGGAGCAGATGTAATGTTGTTTGAGATAATAGTGCAACAAAGTCAAACATTTTCCACACACTACCGTTCTCAGCTGACAACATGTCCAAAGTCATACAGTGTTTCCACGTTATCAGAGACGTGGGGCTGAGCTGTTCTCCGATTCCTCTCACATCATCCACAGTGTAGTTCACAATGCTCATGAAGTTCTTCTGCAACCCCCATGGAACTCTAATGGCATCGATGAATATTTGAGGGTCGAATGATATTCCTGTCATAAATCTGCCAGTTTAGTATATGGACCAAGATGTGCTATCACAAGAACTTTACCACTCACTAGTGAAACAAACAGATCTAGTGAAACAAAGAAATTATCTTAAAACATTAACTACTACTAACTAATATGTGATTAAACTTAAGACTTTAACTACCTAAAGTTAAAATAATATAAAGTATCTTTTAAAATGATTAAATTTTGATTAAATGTTAATTAAATATTGATTAATTCTAACATCTTTTTGTCCAAGTGATTAAGTTCTGAGGTCTCTACACTGGCTCCCTGTCTCTCAGAGAATAGACTTCAAAATTCTCTTACTAGCATATAAAGCACTGAATGGTTTAGGCCCAAAATACATTAGAGACCTTCTAGTCCAGTATGAACCATCCAGACCACTCAGGTCATCTGGTACAGGTCTGCTCTGTGTTCCCAAAGTCAGAACTAAACATGGAGAATTAGCGTTCAGTTTCTACGCTCCATATATCTGGAACAAACTACCAGAAAATATCAGGTCTGCTGAGAGTCTGAGTTCTTTTAAGTCCAGGTTAAAGACTCACCTGTTCACTGCTGCCTTTGACTAAAAGGCTTTTGACTTTTTAAATTTTATATTCTCTTTGAAACTCTGCACTGCAACTTTTACTTTAATGTGTGTGTTTTTATTTTTATTTTATTTTTTATTTACTTATTTATTTATTTTGATTTTATGTGTTGTTTTCTTACTTGCTGTTTTTAATCACCTTTTATATGTTTCTTTTATAATGTTTTAAATGTGTTTCTTTTTGTTTCTTTTATTTCAATGTCCTGTGTGAAGCACCTTGAATTGCCTTGTTGCTGATATGTGCTATACAAATAAACTTGCCTTGCCTTGCCTAAAAGAAGAATAAGTAGTGAAGTTTGAAATAGTTTCACTAGTGTTACTTAATAGGTGTTTTATGATCTAATGTTACAGCTCAGATTACTACATGTGCTATGAGATCTTGTGTTCTTTTTTACAGGTTGTCACGAGAATGGAAACGTGTCTTTCAACTCCAGAAACTTTAACAACATCCTACGCTGGCGCCCTGCAAAGCCTGACTTTCCCGGACAAAAGGTCCTCTACAGCGTTCGGTATAAAAAGTAAGATCAAGCACGACAGTTGCGTGACTAATGTTGTAACTTTGCTTCCATTGTTCTTTCTTCATGTTTGTGCTTTTTGTTTAGATTTATATGGAGAGGGGGGTTAAACTAAGACTAAAATTCCATCCAATTAGACAGAATTACAGTTCACAACATGTCTCGCTGATGAAGACTGTTGTCAAAGGTGTAAGGATTGGAAAGTTAAAAGACCAAATTTATCAACCAATGCCCCAAAGACAAAAAGCAATGTCAACTAACCCTACTTGGAAGACTCACAAAATATTGGATTGGCTTGAATACCCATTAAAAGCCATTAGTATGGACTCCACTGACCCCCGTCACTGAACATACAGTCGTGGAAAAATTTATTAGACCACCCTTGTTTTCTTCAGTTTCTTGTTTATTTTAATGCCTGGTACAACTAAAGGTTCATTTGTTTGGACAAATATAATGATAACAACAAAAATAGCTCATAAGAGTTTAATTTCAGAGCTGATATCTAACCATTTTCCATGTTTTCTTGATAATAACCAAAATCACTTCAGTTTTTACAACAATATCTATGGCATTGTACTGACAAAAACAGTGCTTTTAGGGATTCCATGTTTTCTTTTCTGTCTGTTTTAGTCACATGATACACACAGGAGTTAGTATTTGATTGCATAACCATTGTTTTTGATGACTTTTGATAGATCACATGCATTGCATTGCTTGCTTGTGGATTTTATTTTATTTTATTTGATGTCTTTTCACTGTGTGAGTCTCTACAAATGGTCCCGACAAAGTGGAAATGCCATTTTGCATGATGCAGCCGCCCAAAAAAAGGTCAAGTTTTCTTATTTTCTTTCTGACTTTATCTCCTGCCTGCCGCCGCCTACAACTACAGGAGTGAATTTCAGAGTTAGATCAACTGCACATGGTTTCTCTTCATCTCATGTCTTTGATAAGCCCATAAAGACCCTGTGCTACTTTTGTGGCACTTACGAAATATTTTTTTTCTGCATATTTAACCTTTTTTAAGTGTTTTGTCACCATTTATTCTAATATTATCCTCTGTGTTTTGTGTTTTTTCAGTGGAAATCATGTATTTTCCTATATTTAATTCACTGATCATGTAGATGTTCATTGAACCTCAGATTATAGTTGAGGGTTATTATATCAAAAACTGAGAAAACTGGTAAAAACTGTGACTTTTTCAGCAAAATATTAATAGCTCAACATATAAACAAATATCCACTGTCATTGATCCAACTCCATGGGTTTTACTGGTGAATCAATGTTGTAGAAGATGACGGTGTTTCCACGGTAACTATGGAGCCTCTGAACGTCCAAATGGGTCATATCTGATGACCATGAAAAGATGAAAAACTGTATTTTACACCAATTATTTACATGTTTTAATATATCTCTAAAATAACTGTATTTTCTACGGTAAAGTCACTCTATATGAGATTTCACACAGTTTATAATTCTCACAGTGAGAATACAATATATATATGTAGGGGTTAAGGGGTAATTTCAACTCCTGTGTGAACCTCAAGATCCAATGAAGACCGTTTGACCTGTCATGTTATTCTAACTACATTTAACAAATGGAGGGAAGACAAATTCCAGTGTTAGCAACATATTGTACACCTTTAACCCATAACGACCCAGTGCTACTTTTGTGTCAGTTCCCAAATGATTTTTTTTTCTTTCAAATGAACCTTTCTTAAGTGATTTATCATCATTTATTATAATATTATCCTCTGTATTTTGCGTTTTTTCAGTGACAGTCATGTATTTTCCCATGTTTAATTCACTGATCATGTAGATTTTCATAAAAAGCTCAGATCAAAGTGGAAGGTTATTGTATCAGAAACAGAGAAAACTGAAACAACCATCACTTTTACAACAAAGATATCAGTAACTGAATGTGAAACCCATTGTCTCCATCCACTGTCTTTGATGCAACTCCACTGGTTTTACTGGTGAATCAATATTGTAGAAGATCACAGTGTTTCCACAGTAACTAGGGGGCCTCTGAACGTCCAAATGGGTCATATTTGATGACCATGAAAAGATGACAAACTGTATTTTACACCAATTATTTACATGTTTTGACATGTCTCTAAAATAACTGTATTTTCTACAGTAAAGTCACTTTATATGAGATTTCACACAGTTTATAATTCTCATGGTGAGAATACATTATGTATATATATGTAGGTTATAGGGTAATCTGAAGTCCTGCGTGAACCTCAAGACCTAATAAAGATCATTTAACCTGTCACGTTATTCTAACTGCATTTAACAAATGAAGGGAAGACACAAATTTCGGTGTTAGCAACATACTGTACTCCTTTAACCCATAACGACCCAGTGCTACTTTTGTGTCAATTCCCAAATTATTTTTTTTTCTTTCAAATGAACCTTTCTTAAGTGATTTATCATCATTTATTATAATATTATCCTCTGTATTTTGCATTTTTTCAGTGACAGTCATGTATTTAATTCACTGATCATGTAGATTTTCATAAAAAGCTCAGATCAAAGTTGAAGGTTATTGTATCAGAAACAGAGAAAACTGAAACAACCATCACTTTTACAACAAAGATATCAGTAACTGAATGTAAAACCCATTGTCTCCATCCACTGTCTTTGATGCAACTCCACTGGTTTTACTGGTGAATCAATATTGTAGAAGATCACAGTGTTTCCACAGTAACTAGGGGGCCTCTGAACGTCCAAATGGGTCATATTTGATGACCATGAAAAGATGACAAACTGTATTTTACACCAGTTATTTACATGTATTGATGAGAAGTTGTTAAACATTTTCGATCAGTAGATGGTTTTGGTTGCCAGTGGAGCTTTGGGTCTTTATGGGTTAAAAATGTGGTATTGTGTGTTTATCTCAAAATGCTGTGCTCATATTGGTTTTAGCAGGTTAATCCATTGATAGTCATGTCATGGTCATGCTATGTGCAGCAGCTCTTCAAATTTTACACATATACAACTAAGCTGAAAGTCTAATTAGGTTTATTAATAATAATAATAATAATAATAATAATAATAATAATAATAACAACGCTGCCCACATTATGTTATGATATATTTGAGACTCTTTTTTCTTTTCTTTCCCCAGTAGGTAGGAGGTGGTTGGGCTAAAAGGTAGATACACAAAAACCAGGACTTTCACAAAAAGAGACGAGAGTTTAGACTTCAGGTTTTCCAGGTTTAGGGAATGGAAGTATTTTGGTTTGGGAACCACTGAAGTCTGGTTTAAATATTAATGACCTACTGAGTGATTTTTATTATGTCTTGGTGGACGTCCTGAATTACAATAAGCCTTGGTGTCTTTCCCAAAGCCTCGCTCAGTAATTTTAATGCCTTCATCTAACCATAAAAGCCTAATAATGCTGTAAATCTAACAATGCTCATAATCAGGTGATATTATAAATTATTTGGGCAGATCTTTTTGGTTATATTTCAGTTTCGTGTGAATGTATTTCCAGTAACAGTTTTTTTTTTTGTTTGTTTGTTTTTTCCCCAATGTCTGAATATGTGACTGTTAGTGACTTTAACCCATAATGACCCAAACATCCACTGGTGACCAGAACTATCTACTGATGTAAATGTTTAATACCTGTTGATCCATTAATTATATCAATAAATCCATTCATTTTATCAATACATGTACATAATTGGTGTACAATGCTGTTATTATCTTTTTATGGTCATCAGATATGACCCATTTAGACATTCAGAGGCTCCGTAGTTAACGTGGAAACACCGTCAGCTTCTACAACATTGATTCACCAGTAAAACCCATGGAGGTTTATAAATAACAGTCATCATAGACAGTGGTTTTATGTTCAGTTAATGGTATATTTTACTGAAAAAAATCACTTTTTCCTCAGTTTTCTCTGGTTTTTGGTGTAATAACCCTCAAGTGTAATTGGAGCTTTATGAACATCGACATGATCAGTAATTAAATATAGGAAAATATCTGATTCTCACTGAAAAAATGCAAAAATAAAGAAGATTATTTTGTAATAAATGGTGACAAATCACTATCACTGTTTACCTCCACCAGGGATTGTTTAGTATGCAACACAGCCTGCTGTAGTCTAATATACTGTCAGTCAGAATAGTGCATTTGTTTTCAGATGTACATCATCAGTGGGGCGACACAGTGGTGCAGTGGATAGCACTGTCACCTCACATTAAGAAGGTCTTGGGTTCGATTCCAACTAGAGACCTTCCTGTGTGGAGTTTGCATGTTCTCCCCATGTTTGTGTGGGTACTCCGGTTTCCTCCCACCATCCAAAGACATGCCCTAATAGGGTTAAGTGATCAACCTAAACCCATGAGCATGACTGGTTGTTCATTTCTTTGGGCCGACTTGACAGTTGCGTCTCTCAAATGGGCTAAACAGCTTGTGTAACCCATTTAGCGTGTTTGCCTTGATGAATATGCAATATGGGCGTTTCTGCTAGAATGCACAAAATGATTGGGAGGAGTAATGCAAATATTTATTTAGCGCGTGGAATGTGACTTACCAAACCCGAAACTAATTGTGGTGGAAAGGCAGGTTTTAACTGGCACAACGTTGCGCAAAATTGGCAGCAGTTGTTGTGGTGAGGAGGTGGCATAGGCACAACCAAAGCCAACAAAGAGAAAGAATCTTTTCTGCTCCTGTCAACATTTTTGGAATGACAGAAGAAAAAATAATCAAGACCTACCCAGTAATGCCATTTTAGAACTTCTAGATCAGGGGTGTCAAACTGAATTTGGTTCAGGGGCCATATTTAGCCCAGTTTGATCTCCATTGGGCCGGACCAGTCAAATAATAGCATAATAAACTATAAATAATGACAACACCAAATTTTTTTGTGCAAAAAAATAACATTAGATGATGAAACTATTTCTATCCAAAACAAAAAAAGATGTGAATAACTGGAAAAAAATGAAATTTCTGAAGAAAAACAAGTACAATTTTATCAATATTATGCCTCAACTTATGATTTCTGCATGTGCATTACAGATCAGATCTACCGAGGCACAAAACAGGCAGAATATTGTTAAAATTGCACTTATTTTTCTTTAGACATTTCAGGTTGTTCATATTTGTTCAGGTTATTGACATTTTCTTATTAAAGGATATCAGAATTTAATGTTCTTTGCAATAAATCAAAGAGGAAAAAATTGGTGTTGCCGTTATTTAGAGGCATAATATCATGCTATTTTTTCTCACATTAAACCAAGAAGAACATTTGGAGTCATTATTTCTAGGTTATTATGCTATTATTTTTGAGTTTGATGCCCTTGACTGTTAATATCTTCATATTCTTCTTGTATTCTGGCACAGAAGCAATGTGAAGGAATTTAGGTTTTTAGGTGGGGAACTTTTATTAGGTTTTGTCACTGGTCCCTATACCCATCTATTTTTGGGATTTCATATATATACGAGGGCTGTTCAATAAGTTCATGGCCTCACCCAGAAATACTGGTTGTTATAATACAGGATGTTACATTCTTTCGTGATGGGATAGTGATGCTTGAACATCGATGGACCAAGTGCATTGCTGTAAATGGAGAATATGTTGAAAAATAAAATATAAATTATCAGTCTGTGTTGTTCTGTTCTGGGTGAGGCCATGAACTTATTGAACGGCCCTCGTGTATATATATATATATATATATATATATATATATATATATATATATATATATATATATATATATATATATATATATATATATATATATATATATATTTGAATTAACAAAGATTTAGAGCTGCCACATTATTTTTATTTATGTACAAAGCAACATGTAACACTTCTATTTACTGTCTCTATTCTTTTAATGTTTTGTTTTTGCAAAATAAAGAGTTGAGAACACTTTGATGTATAATTTTTGACTTCCACTTTACTTAGAGCCAGCAGATACTGCCCATACGTCATCATACTTGTGTTATAATATCATACAATTGCTAATAACCTTATACAGTGTTGTCACTTTACTAAAAGCTCTTAAAGTCCTCCTGTAACTTATTACACTGTCACTTCAGTATGGGTGTATAAAACATTATGAAAGCTGAATTTATAATACATTAGGCCTACACTTATAATACTTTATTAACCTTGGTATAAGTCGTTGTACATGATCATAAATTGTTGTAATGACTTTTACAATGCATTATAAATGCATTATAATGTCTTATGAATGTGCGCTTAATGCATTATAAACTGGACCTTCAAATAAAGTGTTACCAAAATTTCATTTGGGAACTACCATAAAAGCAGCTCTGGGTCTTTATGGGTTAAATCTGATTCATCTCTACAGTTGTGGTGACCGATGGTATCAGTCAACTCACGGTAATGCACCACCGTGTTTATCATGGTCTAATATCACACCCTGATCACCCTGTTCCACATTTGTCACAGTTATTCTGGGGAGTACCAGACAAAAAAGGAGTGTCAGAACATAACGGAGCTGTACTGCGACCTGACTGCAGAGACGCCCTCTGGTCACGACATTCAATACATTGCCAAAGTGCTCGCCAATGGTCGCTGTCATGGACACACCACGCGATTTAAACCAAGAGCACAGAGTAAGATGTTCCTCCTTTATTTATCCATTATTAGTTTCATCTGTAAAACACATTTAAATATGCCTTATAACTTATATAACAAGATGTGCTTTATTTTGTAATGTAACACTGTCTGTATCTCTTCCATGTTTTTCTCTCCTTAGCTATTCTTGGTCCACCCACGTTATTTATAAAACCAACACGGTCATCCTTATATATTAATGTGACCCTGCCTCTCGGACCAAAGGGAGTGTCCTTGGTAGACATTTTCAAGAACAGCAAAAAGGGACCGAGAGAAACGATAATTGATTACCACTTAAAAATCACGGATCCATCTTGGGCTGCGCAGGTGAGTGGATGGATGGATGGATGGATGGATGGATGGATGGGTTGGGTTGAGTGGGTTGGGTTGGGTTGGATGGATGGATGGATGGATGGATGGATGGATGGGTTGGGTTGGGTTGAGTGGGTTGGGTTGGATGGATGGATGGATGGATGGGTTGGGTTGGATGGATGGATGGATGTGTTTAGATAGATAGATAGATAGATAGATAGATAGATAGAAAGAAAGAAAGAAACTGGGAAATTACAGTGTAACAGCAGCATGACACATACAATACAAACACTCTACCACAGCAAACACAAGTAATAAAGAAATTCAACACAAGTGCAAACACTATATGTAATAAGTTACAAGTATAAAAAGATCAGGGTAGAATCTGGATTGTAACTGTAATGTGCTAAAATAGAACTGTAACAAGCTGTAATATTCAGAATGAGAAGGTGAAAATAGATTTATGACCAGAAACATCAGACAGAGGTGAGTTATTATACAGTAAGAAAATATATGACTTTCTTCTTCTTCTTCTCCAGGACCTTGAAAACACCACTGGTCAGTTTTTTATCAGTGTAAAGCATAACCAGAAGTACTGTGGAAGCGTGGTGTACGAGTCGACATCGGACTGGGGTCGCGGCAGTAGCGAGGCCGAATTCTTCTGCGTTCTAATACCAGGTGAGAGCATCACTGAGGACCGCTGCCTCCTGTCAGGTTCACAGCTGTTTGTACATCTCACTGACGTAGACAGTGGAGATAAGTCAGAACGGTATGTGTCCATCAGAGACAATGGGGTGTTTTGTAAGACATTAAAACTATTCCAAAGACAGAACAGGGAAATGAGATGCTTCACTTGAGAGTCATTTCATGTGTCATTGTTAGGTGGTTTTTCCACTGCCCTGCCCCTGTAGAACACAAGAGGAAGATCTGGTCCTGTTGATTAGAATCACAGACATGACCATGATTTGCAGATTTAGATTACATTACATTACATTAGACTTTATTGATCAAATCTACTCACGGGTATAAATAAAGTCACCTTGAATCTTGAGACTTGATCCCACAACAGAATAAAGTATAATGCAAAAAAACAAGATTGTGCAAAAAAACAAACAATATAAAATTAAAAAGAAATAATAATAGTAATGAAAACTATAAAGATGTCAACAAATTGTTTCACTCCAAAGGAACCCGAGTAAAAGTTGGACCCATTTCTCACAAGCCATTTATCTTCTGAACATTCTCATATTAACCCATAAAGACCCAAACATCAACTAGTGACAAAACCATCTACTGATCTAAACTATTTAATAACTGTTGATCCATTAATCCTATCAATACATGTAAATAATTAGTATAAAATACAGTTTGTCGTCTTTTCATGGTCATCAGATATGACCCATTTGGATGTACAGAGGCTCCATAGTTACCATGGAAACACCGTCATCTTCTACAACAGTGACTCACCAGTAAAACCCGTGGAGTTGGATCAATGACAGTGGACAGAGACACTGGGTTTATGTTCAATTAATGAAATATTTAAAAAAAAAAATCACTTTTTCTGCATTTTTCTTTGTTATTGATATACAGGGTGGGGAAGCAAAATTTACAATGAACATTTAGTTGTTTTTTCTCAGCAGGCACAACGTCAATTGTTTTGAAACCAAACATATATTGATGTCATAATCATACCTAACACTATTATCCATACCTTTTCAGAAACTTTTGCCCATATGAGTAATCAGGAAAGCAAACGTCAAAGAGTGTGTGATTTGCTGAATGCACTCGTCACACCAAAGGAGATTTCAAAAATAGTTGGAGTGTCCATAAAGACTGTTTATAATGGAAAGAAGAGAATGACTATGAGCAAAACTATTACAAAAAAGTCTGGAAGTGGAGGAAGCAACAAAAAACGTACCAAAGCTTTTATTAAAGCTCTCAAATCCAAAAGAATCCAACCAAATCCATGAGAAAAATGGCAGTTGAACTTGAGGTAGACAACAAGACCGTTAGAAATGCAGTAAAATAGGATTTGAAGTTAAAATCTTACACAAGAACACCAAAACACTTGTTGACAACAGCAACAAATCCAACTTTAGCAATTTTTGGGAATCATGTTTATGGCCGCCTTCTAGCCCAGATCTAAACCCTCTGGATTCTGCTATTTGGGGCGTTTTAGAACATGCTACCAATAGAACATCACACAGCAATGTCGACTTTCTTAAAGATACTATTAAAGAAGAATGGGAGAAGTTGTCACCCGAATATTTGAGGAACACTTGCGCAAGTTTCAGGAAGCGTGTGAAGGCAGTTATTGAGAAAGAAGGAGGACACATAGAATAAAAACATTTTCTATTATGTAAATGTTCTTGTGGCAAATAAATTCTCATTACTTTCAATAAACTAATTGGTCATACACTGTCTTTCAATCCCTGCCTCAAAATATTGTAAATTTTGCTTCCCGACCCTGTAATAATCCTCAACTTTACTCTGAGCTTTTATGAACATCTACATGATCAGTGAATTAAATGTTGGAAAATACCTGATTTTTACCGAAAAAACAAACAAAAAAAAAAAAAACTCAAAATACAGAAGATAATATTACAATAAATGGTGATGAACCATTTAAGGAAGGTTAAATATAGAGAAAAATTCATTTTGGAACTGCCACAAATGTCACACTGGGTCCTTATGGGTTAACATAAAAAATCTCATCACATTATGAGTAAACGTATTGTGTTGATCCTGACCTGTGACGTACACAAAAACACTATGTTCCTTTATTCCATCGCGGGTCCTCAGCTGCACAGTGTAAACACCTTCATGCTCCTTGTACACAGCCCCTAAAGTGATTTTTTTACATTCTGTTTTTAATAGTTTTGCTGAAACAGTCACTTTTTCTTCAGTTTTCTCTGTTTTTGATTTAATATCCATCAAACTTCAACTGAGCTTTTATGAACATCTACATGATCAGTGAATTAAATATAGGAAAATACCTGATTTTCACTGAAAAAATGCAAAATTCAGAGGATAGTATTAGAATAAATGCTGATAAATTGCTTAAGAAAGGTCAAATATAGAAAAAAATAATAATTTGGGAACTGACTGGATCTTTATGAGTTCATTCAGACGTGAATATCAGGAAAAAAATGTACTTTGTTTGAGGTTTGTCTCTGTCTTGTATCCTGAATGAATCCTGACCAGCGAAAACTTTCATCTGAAGTAGATAACAACCATCAGAAAAACAGGAAAAAAGAAATATGACTAAATAATGTTTGTTACCTTTGAATAAATGTGATATTAGTGAATCATTTCCATCCTTCCGCATGCTCTCAACCCTTCACACCCACGTACAAGACAGGAAGTGAATGATTTCATAACACTGGTGAAGCATACTGAACTAGGTCTTTGTTCATGGAGGATTTATGTTGTCTTTTTTTTGACACGGATGTCAAACATACGGCCTGTGGGTCAAAACCGGTCCCCCAATGGGATAAATTTGTGAAATATAAAAACTACACTGAAGATATTATCATTTTAGTTCAGTTTCCACATTCAGCCCAATTCAATCTCAAGTGGGTCAGTCAATAAAATACTACCAGAATAGTCTATAAAGTCTGACAACTCCAAATTTTCTCTTTGTTTTTGTGTAAAAAAAGTGAAAATGTTTACATTCACAAACTATCCTTTCACAAAAAATGGGAATAACCTGAACAAATATGAACAACCTGAAATATATTTCGAGAAGTGAGTGGAATTTTAACAATATTCTGCCTGTTGTTGAATATTTTGTGTATTTGTAGATCAACTGTGATTGATAAGTTGTAATGAACATGTATGAATGGCACAAAAGGGCACTAAATTGTTAAAATTGCACTTTTTCTGACTAAATTTCAGTTTGTTCATAGCTGTTCATGTTAAAGGATAATTTCTAGATGTAAACATTTTCATTATGCAATTTTACTTTTTTCACAAATTTAGAGATGACTTTATTTCCATATTATCTTGTTATTATTTTACTGGTCTGACCCCCTTTAGATCATGTTGGGCTGTATGTGGCCGCTGAACTAAAATGAGTTTGGCACCTCTGCATTAACCCTTTCATGCATAGTGGTCACTCCAGTGGACAGTTCTTCTCCAGCTGTTCTCTTGTATATTCAGGGTTTTGGTTGTTTTAGTTCCGTATCAGCCAACACAGTGGACGCTTATGCACCATCCCATACACTGACGTTGAAAACATTACTGTAACTTTGCTGTTCTTGATAAACCTGATCTAACATGTTCGAGTGTAAATCAGTTCCATGTTATTGTTATTAGACTGTAATTAACAACAATTTTTTTTTCTTTTTTTTTTTTTTTTGGCATATTATGTCCATGAAGTGAGTAATGACTAGTATTAGAGTACACTACAAACATAAAGTTAAGGACATTTCTTTTTTTTCTTTTTCTTTTTTTTTTTTTTTTGTCATTTTTGCTATTTGTAAATAAAACTATGTCTGGTCATTAAAAAAAACGTGTTTCAATTCAATTCACACACAAAAAAGTAAAAAGCGTTGTGCAAGAATCCCAATTAAAAAAAAAAAAAAAATAGCCCAAAAATTAAAAATATCCATAACTTTTTATTTGTAGTGTATGTTAAAATGTGAGAAAACATGAAATTAGCAGCATTTAATGTTTTTATGTCATAGTTTTCACACAGTATATCAGTAAATACATGTTTCTTTGCTTCAAAAATTAAACACATGGTGTCCAGCTGAGTGGACATTTTTGCAATTCCATGAAAAATAGCTTCAATAAATAAATAAATAAATAAATAAATAATCGCATTGTTTTTTTTAACCCTTTCATGCATAGTGGTCACTCCAGTGGACAGTTCTTCTCCAGCTGTTCTCTTGTATATTCAGGGTTTTGGTTGTTTTAGTTCCATATCAGCCGACACAGTGGACACTAATGCACCATCCGAAAATACACTGACATTCAGACCATTACTGTAACTTTGCTGTTCTTGATAAACCTGATCTGCATTGACATGTTGTAGTGTAAATCAATTGCTAATTGTTGTTAGACTGTAACTGACAAGTATTTTTTAAACTTTTTTTTTTTTTTTTTTTGCATATTATCTTCATGCAGTGAATAATAACTAGTATTAGAATATGTTCAAATGTGAGAAAACATCTGATTAGCAGCATTAAAAATGCTTTTATTGCATAGTCTTCCGTATCATTTTCTGATATTAGATTTTAAATACATGTTTCTTTGCTTCAAACATTAAATACATGGTGTCAGATGAGTGGAAATTTTTGTAACTTTTTTTTTTTTTTTTTTTTAAATCGATCGCATTGTTTTTTTTTTTATGTCTGAAGAGGAATAAAAACACTGCAGAAAAATATCTTGACTAAATGTCACATAATTAGTGTATGAAAGGGTTAATGCCCAAAGAGGAATGAAAAAAAAAAAAAAAAAATCTTGATTAATGTTCTCATAATTCATGCATGAAAGGGTTAAGACAATCAGTCGTATTGATTCCTCTAGTTTTTGATTGATTGCTTCAAAACTATTTTACCACACCTTCACAAACACACCCCTGTGACCACATTACACCTACATTACTGCACCAAACGAGTGCTTTGTAAAACAGGATTTTGTTTGTGATTTTTCTTGGTGAGCTACACGTGGATGAGGTGAATACAGATGGGGTCAAGGCAGCAAACAGAAATTCATGAAAGGGAAACTGAAGATCTGGAAAGGTGAAACATGAAGTAGTGACTGCTAAACAGACTTTGGCCTGTTCACTTATAAGAGCTGGCCTCTAAACTGCAACAACGCACTTTACCGGAGCTTCTTTCACACAGCTCTAATAAAACCATCCAGCCTGCTTTCAAACAGCCCTATGCTAGCACCGTGGAGTACTACTATAACTATAACTATAACTACAGGGTGGGGAAGCAAAATTTACAATGAACATTTAGTTGTTTTTTCTCAGCATGCACTACGTCAATTGTTTTGAAACCAAACATATATTGATGTCATAATCATACCTAACACTATTATCCATACCTTTTCAGAAACTTTTGCCCATATGAGTAATCAGGAAAGCAAACGTCAAAGAGTGTGTGATTTGCTGAATGCACTCGTCACACCAAAGGAGATTTCAAAAATAGTTGGAGTGTCCATAAAGACTGTTTATAATGTAAAGAAGAGAATGACTATGAGCAAAACTATTAGGAGAAAGTCTGGAAGTGGAGGAAGCAACAAAAAACGTACCAAAGCTTTTATTAAAGCTCTCAAATCCAAAATCCTAAAGGATCCAACCAAATCCATGAGAAAAATGGCAATTGAACTTGAGGTAGACAACAAGACTGTTAGAAATGCAGTAAAATAGGATTTGAAGTTAAAATCTTACACAAGAACACCAAAACACTTGTTGACAACAGCAACAAATCCAACTTTAGCAATTTTTGGGAATCATGCTTAGCCCAGATCTAAACCCTCTGGATTCTGCTATTTGGGGCGTTTTAGAACATGCTACCAATAGAACATCACACAGCAATGTCGACTTTCTTAAAGATACTATTAAAGAAGAATGGGAGAAGTTGTCACCCCAATATTTGAGGAACACTTGCGCAAGTTTCAGGAAGCGTGTGAAGGCAGTTATTGAGAAAGAAGGAGGACACATAGAATCAAAACATCTTCTATTATGTAAATGTTCTTGTGGCAAATAAATTCTCATGACTTTCAATAAACTAACTGGTCATACACTGTCTTTCAATCCCTGCCTCAAAATATTGTAAATTTTGCTTCCCCACCCTGTATAACTGAACACCACTTCAGCGATTGCACAATTAATGATAGGTTTGTTTGTGTGGTAATTTCCCAAGCAGTAACGTTCTCTGCTTCACACTGTGCCTAACAGCTGTTTTGGAAATCACTGTTAGCCACAACCTCTGCACTGATTATTATATCCCCAGAATCGAGTTTCGGGGCTACAGTGGTTTTTACCCTGACCGCTGCCAGATATCTTTAGTGTGAATGCGATAACTGGGACAGATTTGGTTGGATTTCATATCCCTTGATAACCAACAAAGGGGACCCCTAGTGGAAGAACCCTATGGATTTCAGTTTCTGTTGTCATTATTTATAGGTTATTATGATAATATTTTACTGGTTTGACCCATTTGAAATCTAATTGGACTGAATGTGGAACCTGAATGAAAATGATTTTGTCACCATTGATTGTTGATCTATTCAGTGTAATTTTTGCATTTCACAAATTCATCCCACAGGTCAGATTAGACCCTTTGGCGAGCCGGATTTGGCCCCCGGGCCACGTATTTGACACCTGTGCTCTGTATGAATGCCTGAAATGAATTGGCAACACGACTAGGGTGTACCCTGCCTTCACCGTTAAGTTACTGGGATAGGCTCCAGCACCCCCATCACAAGGACAAAGCAGTTCAGAAGATGAATGAATGTATGAATGTAAAGAGGTTGTGGCTTGATTAATGTCCAAAAACACGATTGTCATCTAAAGCACCCTCATTTGGATGACTTATAATTCTCATAGAGAAGCTGAAATCAATAGGGTTCTTCCATGAGGGGTCCCCTATGTTGGTTTTTAAGGGATAATAAAATCCAACCAAATCTGTCTTAGTTATTGCAATCACACGGCGGCAGATCTGGCAGTCGGGGTAAAACCATTATATTAACCAGTCTCACCGTGCCTCCCTTAAAATGTATACTGTTACAGAAAATATAGTTTCTTGATAGAGATGACTGCAATGAACTGGCGACTTGTCCAGGGTGTACCCCGCCTTTGCCCCTATCTAGCTGGGATAGGCTCCAAGCGACCCCCGTGACCCTAGTGAGGATAAAGCAGGTTCAGAAAATGAATGAATGATAGAAATGAAAAACAAATATCCTTTCCTAAGTGCTTGGGCTGTAACCTGTACCCTGTATGCTGTCACACTAAATAATCTGACATGTTGGATTACACTCTTCTAGTGATGTGACGTTCACGAATGAATCGAATCTTTTGAATGGCTCTTTGAAATGAACAATGGGAACCGAGTCTTTGTAAAGAGCCGTTCATTTTTTTTTTTCATTAATAACAGTGATTAATCACTGTTGTGTTTTGTACAATTTTTTCTGTATGTTTACACACATTTATTGTTCTTGTTCTGAGGGAAAATGCACTATAGTTGTTAAGGTATTTAAGTAACTGCAATGATAAATCGCTTTTGTGTTTTGTGCATTTTTTCTGTATGTTTACCAACATACTGTTCTTGTTCTGAGAATTGCACTACAGTTCAGGTATTTAAGTAATTGCAGTGATTTTTTTTTTCTTTTTTATGGGCTCAGCTGGCTGACAGGCAGCTGTCTGTACCAATAAGGCAGCAGCCGACACCAACTGTACTCCCAGTCATCATTGCCCATTTTTCTAACACCTTTGCTTGTGTATCCTCTTTTATTTGGACATTTTACCAGGGAGTATCTCACACTACTACTAAAAAAAAAGTAATTGCAGTGATTAATCACAGTTGTGTTTTGTGCAATTTTTTCCGCCTGTTTACACACATTTATTGTTCTTGTTTTGAGGAGAATAAAATGTTATTTCATAAGAAAACGTTTTATTTTCTTCTTCATTTTTAGGCTACAGACTAGTCGACATAATGTACCGTGATGTTTTTTGTCAAATTCCAGCATTTGCCTAATGTCACCTCTCATGTCATGTATTTACCCACACATTTGAACTAACTATTCTTTTTTTACAGTAAGATAATATTTACTGCTGCTCCAATTAAACACCTTTAAAATGTAATGTCAATCATCACATGTAGCCTATTTAGTCATTAAAACATTGGTGTTTCAAAATAATGCAAAAAACATAAAAGAGCCAGTCTTTTGAACGGCTCTTTTCAGTGAACGGCTCCTGATTGAATGGCTCCCTTCAAAGAGCCAGAAGCCCCATCACTAGACTCATCAATCCAAACACTTTCAGTTTCAACATGTTTTGAGACCAACGGCCATGAATCATTACAGGGGAATTCCACTTCTATACGTTGGTGTGTCGGTTTTTGTTCAGATAACATCTTCCAGGAATGATGTGTATACATGACCTTACAACACTGTCATGCTGTAGTGATTCTCTTCACAGACATGCCTGATCTTGTCTCACAGTATGTAATGTTTCCAATAGAATTAGAGTTTGCCTGTGGCAAGGGGGCGACTGTTTGTTCAGCTCATGCACTACGCTCACTTCTTATTGTTTTACCCTGGTAATGAAACTGTAACACTGTGAGCATGTGCAGTAGGTCACTGAACTGAAGAAAATTCTATTAACAAAGATTGCATGTTTTTACATAGATGATCTACTTATGAAAACAAATGCACTTTGACCGACAAAATATTAGACTACAGCAGGTTGTGTTGTGTACTCTACAATCCTTGGTGGAGGTGAACATGTTAACCCAAAAAGACCCAGTGCTACTTTTATGGGAGCTCCCAAATTATTTTTTCTGTGTATTTAACATTTCTTAAGTGATTTTTCACCATTTATTGTGATTTTTTTTTTAATTTAGCATTTTTCCAGTAACAATCAGGTATTTTGCAATGTTTAATTCACTGATTGTGTAAATGTTCATAAAAACTCAGATTAAACTTGAGGGTTATTGTATCAAATAACAGAGAAAAGTGACTTTTTCGGTAAAATAGATCATTAACTGAACATAAAACAAGTGTCTATTTTCTTAAGTGATTTTTTCACCATTTATTATGAAATAATCCTTTTTATTTTGCATTTTTCCAGTAACAATCAGGTATTTTCCAATATTTAATTCACTGATCACGTAAATGTTCATAAAAACTCAGATTAAACTTGAGGGTTATTTTATCAAAAAACAGAGAAAAGTGACTTTTTCGGTAAAATAGATCATTAATTGAACATAAAACAAGTGTCTATGACAGCTGTTATTCATTACTAAGACAGAGACAAACCTCAAACAAAGTTGATTTTCTCCTGATGTTCATGTCTGAATTAACCCATAAAGATCCAGTCAGTTCCCAAATTATTTTTTCTCCATATTTAACCTTTCTTAAGCAATTTATCATCATTTATTCTAATATTATCCTCTGTATTTTGCATTTTGTCAGTGAAAATCAGGTATTTTCCTATATTTAATTCACTGATCCTGTATATTTTCATAAAAGCTCAGTTTAAGTTTGATGGATATTAAATCAAAAACAGAGAAAACTGAAGAAAAAATGACTTTTTCAGCAGAACTATTAATAACAGAATGTATAAAAAACAAAAAAAACAAAACTAAGAGTCTCTGTCCACTGTCATTGATCCAACTCCTTGGGTTTTAGTGGTGAATCAATGTTGTAGAAGATGACAGTGTTTCCACGGTAACTACGGAGCCTCTGAACGTCCAAATGGGTCATATCTGATGACCATGAAAAGATGACAAACTGTATTTTCTTTCAGTTATTTACATGTATTGACAGAATTTGTGGATTAACAGGTATTACACATTTTATTTCAGTAGATGGTTTTGGTCGCTAGTGGATGTTTGGGTCTTTAAGGGTTAAAATAATTTTATAGCTGCATGGTGTTTATATACCTGAGAAACTCTTCCAACAATAATCTATGTGGGAAATGCTGATACATATATATTTTTTATGAATCCCCAACCAGTGGTGACTGAATGCGTTGTGCTGTACAGATGTTTATTTCCCTCAGCTACGACAAAGTATGATTAAAATATTTTTTTCCTTTAGCTGATCCTTGGACGTTGATGCGATGGCCTCTCCTTGGCGCAGCTCTTCTGGCAACCATTGTAATAATCTCCATCTGGTGTACGTGTAACTATGTGAAGGGTGGAAAAGGAGATAGCAGGCCAAAGTCACTGGTAAGACTAATCTTCTTTCAGCTGCTTTGTCTTGGAAGAATGAGGAAATGTTGCCATACTGGAAATTCATAGCCTCAAGTGGGGTAATTATTGTGTACTACTGGTTTTATGTGCACTTGATCTGACTTCGTCATGATCTGGTTTCATGGTCAGATAGTTACTGTTCTGCACTGGGAGTATGTCCTCTTCAAATGCCAAGTTTTACTGGAGTCTAGAGATGTTTTGTGGTTTCACCACCATTCTGTTCCCCTATAAACAGACCATTCATAAAGATAGCAGGGTAAAGAAAGGAACGCAACCCAGCTGGATCTTATGTACACTGGTTGTAAGAGTAAACACACTAAAACACTGCAAAGGTTGTTATAACAAAGTCAAACTGTCAGTGACTCACCTGCAGTGATACATATACGGTTCTGTTCTTGCGTCATAAAAAGGATCAACTGTCTTTTTCTTTCACTTTCTGTCTTATACTAATTTTGGCTTTGCTGTTATTTTAAACATAATAGTACAAGGATGTCAAACGTGCAGCCTGCAAGACAAAACTGGCCACCCAAAGGTTCTAATCTGGTCTATGGGATGAATTTGCAATGTGAAAAAAATTACACTGAAGTTATAAACAGTCAAGGATGTCAAACTTGTTTTAATTCAGCTTCAACATACAAACCGATGTGATCTCAAATAAAAAATATCATAGTAACCTATAAATAATGACCCCAAATTTTCTTCTTGGTTTAATGTAAAAAAACAAAAATGATATCAAATTATGCCTATAAATAGTAACAACTTCAAAATTTTGTCTTTGTTTTAATGCAACAAAATAACATTTAATTATGAAAAAAATGTACATTAACAAACTATCCTTTAACAATAAAATGTGAACAAGTGTTCAGAGAACGCAAACCTCTGCCAAGCACCCCGAACGGTGTGCATGTGTGGATCGACTATTTCTTTTTACATTAAACAGTTTCAAGGTTGTTCCATACAGCAGAAAAAGTTGTAGCTTGGTACCAGTCATGTGTATGTCAAATTATATTAAATTCCAATCAATATTTGTTGAGTTCTAATGAAAAATGTGTCATAAATGGGATTTTCAGTGTTAAATTGAAATGTCCACAGAGTCCACATTCCACTGTGGATGTGGACAATTTTGTACCAGATAAAAGATATTGTTATAAGCTACGGGTGTATCAAATTGGAGGCTAATCAGAGTCGTTTTGAATTTTTTATGAATGTTTGAAAATTGCTCAATGATGAGAGAGAGGAAAATTTGAGATTTTGTGACCTTGCTGTGACCTTGAACTTTGGCCTACTTGGCCCAAAATTTAATGGGTTCGTCCCAGGGCGTAGGCCTATCTGTGGGTACAATTTGGTAAAGCTGGTTGGAATAGTTTTCCCGTAAAGTTGCTAACAAATAAAACAAACAAACAAACAAACAAACAAACACACAAAGCAAACTTATTACCTCCAGGTGGAGGTAATAACCTGAACAAATATGAACAACCTGAAGTGTCTAAAGAAAATTAAATGAAATTATAACAATATTCTGCCTGTTACAATTTTTTGTTGCCTTTTGCAGACGTGAAATTGATAAGTTGAGGCATAATATTGCTAAAATTGCACTTATTTTTCTTGAGAAATTTCAGTTGTTCATAATTGCTGATATTATTTACATTTTTAAAGGATACTTTATAGTTACATTTTCATAATTTTACTTTTTTCACTGTAAAATATAGAGAAAAGTTTCAAGTTATCATTATTTATAGGTCATTATGAAAGCGTTTTACTAATCTGACTTACTTGTGATCAAATCTGGCTGTATGTGGCCCTTAGACTTTTCAGGCTCTTCAAATTTTTCTGGTTCGTCACATGTTTTTTTGTTCAGATAGTTTGTAAATGTAAATATTCTCATAATGTAATATTATTTTTGCACTAAAACAAAGACAAAAACTTGGAGTTGTCATTATTTATAGGTTATCATGTTATTATTTTATTGGCATGGCCCATTTGAGATCAATGAACGAGGCCATGAAAGAAATAGTAGGCAACTTCTTGTATTTTGCTTTTGTAAGTGTATGCACATTTTTTGCCAACGTGTTCTGATAAAATGAAAAACAGCTGCAAATCATGTACAAAAGTTGCATTTTATTTTAATAAATGTCTCTTTCTTTGTCTTGGACACAGGAAACCATACACAGATACCCCAAAATACCTCCGCTGGATGCAAAGCTCTCCGTTTCTGAACTTGGGTTCTGGATTCCACGTGAACAAACAGTGTATTCCACGATCCAGGCAAAGTCAGATGGTCCTGTAGTTGTGGATGGAGGTTATCACAACAAGCAAATGCTCCATCAATCCTGGCAAGATAGCTGCAGTTCTTCTGTGGAAACCGGAGTGCACAGTCCAACTCCAAATCTCCAAGACAGCAGCTCTGAGTGGTCAGCGAACTACAGCACAGTGGTGGTTCACGCTCCTCATGAGGATAATGAAGATCTTCAAGAGGCTGATGAGAATGATGAGATGGAGGGGAGTTCACCACTGTTGTTCCAAGGAAGAGGCTGGGATAACGGTGGGACAAGCCCAAAGCTGGCCTCACATGGAGCTCCACCGTTAACGGATATAAACTCGTGCGAAAGTAACCAATCCGAGCCACTACTGTTGAACGCAGTGCGGGATAGCAACGGACAACTGGTGTTTCCGATGTTTCCTTTTCAAATACAGACCAGTGTTGTCGGAACAGCACCGCTACCCAGCCCAGAGAGAACACCACTTTTATCAGACCTCATAGTCTCCAAAGAGGATGGACCGTCGTTTGTATCCTCGGACAGTTTAGACAGTTCTGAATGGTCCGACTCTGGGTGGGATGAGAGTACCGTCAACTCTCCCAGTCCGACTTACTGCAACAGCCATTACTGCCCGACTCAACCGCCCAACACGACATCTAGTCAGTACGTGTTACAATCATCTTATAAAAAAAACTGGATGCCACCTGAAATGCATCATGGGATATCATCCACAGACAGTAGTGACTATGGACAGATGAACTCACCTTGGACCTGGTCTGGTCTTCAGGAGAGGGAAGAGAAGGAGGATGGTGAACATAAAGGAGGAGATGAAGAGTCAAACCACAGTGTTCTGGGAGGTTGGATGGTACAAATTCAAGAATAATCCATCTCTAATCTTGAGGACTAAAATATATTCTGTTTGTTTTATATTGGTGCATTTTTTCACAAAGGGAGTGGAGGATGTTAACTGGATAGGTGCTTTGGAGACCGTCTAGACCAGGGCTGTCAAACACATTTTAGTTCAGGAGCCACACTCAGCCCAATGTGGACCAGTAAAATAATATAATAACATATAAATAATGTCAATTCCAAACATTTCTCTATTTTAGAGTGAAAAAAGTAAAATTACCGTATGAAAATGTTTACATCTACAAATTATCCTTTAAAAATATGGGAATCACATGAACAACTATGACCAAATTTAAATTTATTAAGAAAAATAAGTGCAATCTCAACAATGTTATGCCTTACACTGCAAAAAGTGATTTTAAAGAAAGGGAAATCTGCTTTTTTTTAGTTTTAAGTGCTGATAGAAAAAATATCTCGGCAGTGCAAGAATGTTAACCTTGTTTTTAGAACATACAGGGTGGGGAAGCAAAATTTACAATATTTTGAGGCAGGGATTTAAAGACAGTGTATGACCAATTAGTTTATTGAAAGTCATGAGAATTTATTTGCCACAAGAAAATTTACATAATAGAAAATGTTTTTATTCTATGTGTCCTCCTTCTTTCTCAATAACTGCCTTCACACGCTTCCTGAAACTTGCGCAAGTGTTCCTCAAATATTCAGTTGACAACTTCTCCCATTCTTCTTTAATAGTATCTTCCAGACTTTCTCCTAATAGTTTTGCTCATAGTCATTCTCTTCTTTCCATTATAAACAGTCTTTATGGACACTCCAACTATTTTTGAAATCTCCTTTGGTGTGACGAGTGCATTCAGCAAATCACACACTCTTTGACGTTTGCTTTCCTGATTACTCATATGGGCAAAAGTTTCTGAAAAGGTATGGATAATAGTGTTAGGTATGATTATGACATCAATACATGTTTGGTTTCAAAACAACTGACGTAGTGCCTGCTGAGAAAAAACAACTAAATGTTCATTGTAAATTTTGCTTCCCCACCCTGTATATCTTCCCTTTTCTAGGTCAAAATTTTCATGTTATGTTGAGCAACATAATGTTAGCAACGTTATATTGGTGCAACATGAGCAACCAATGCTTTGCTACTTCTGCAACCAATGTTTCTCCTTATTTTAAGCAATAATCTTTCTTAATTCAAAAGCAATGCATTTTTTTTTACATTCAAAGACACAGTGACAATTAAAAAAAAAAAAAAACATCTTTATTGATCAGCATCAGAAAGATTTGTGTAGTTCCAACAGATCATAGTCTACAAATACACAAAACATTTAGTAAGAGGCAGAATATTGGTAAAATTGTATTTACTTCTATTAAAACGTTTCAGATTATTCACATTTTTTGTGATGGACAGTTTGTAAATGCCAACATTTTCATGTTTTTTGTTTATATTAAAACAGTAGTTCTCAACCTATTTTGAACAAATGCCCCTTTACATCATCATGAGCCTCCTGGTGACCCTAACCCCACCCCCCACACCCCCAAAAAAACAGCAATTTTTGCGACCTTACCTCTTCATTATCCTCCTTGTCGCATCCAACCCCCCTCCGAATATCAACTTGTCAAGTGGGGTGGGGTGGGGTGGTGGGAGTGGGTCTGACTGAGCTCATATACGTAGCATAGGTAGTGCCCCCCTCGTGACCTTATCTTATTGCTGAAATTCGCCATTGACATAACATGCTGAACATATTGATACTTACACAGACCAACGCCCCCATTTCGGTCTCAGTATCCCCCTCTCAGCTTTCTCGCTCCAAATGTCGCCCGACAGTGCCCCAACGCTCCCCTGATGGGCCGGACCGCTCCCATTGAGAAACACTGTACTAAAACAAAGAGATAAATGTGTAGTTGTCATTGTGATGGTATGTTACTGGGCTGATCCACTGGCTGAATTGGGCTGAATGTGGAACCTGAACTAAAATGACTGATCATTTCTTTTGTGGGATTTTTGCATTTCACCAATTTCTCCCATGGGCCAGATTGGACCCTTTAACCGACCGGTTTTAACCCGTGGGTCGTATGTTTGAAACCAATAGTCTAGAGCTTGACAGATGAATCACGTCGCTGTCAAATGTACGTGACGGCATGTGTGAAACTGGAGACTAAAAACAACAGAAATGAGTCACAACCACACCTGTTCCTTCAAACACACTTCTTTGCCAAACTTGTTGACTCATACTCTTCTGTATTTTCATTTTATTTATTACTCCATGACTGTATATTTTAAAGCATGTTAAATATAAAAGTCTTATGGTGAGTTTACACTTGAAACAAAACATTAATTTTCAGTAAAAACCAAAATCCATTGTATTATTGACAGTGAAATTTATTATCTAGATCAGGGGTGTCAAACTCATTTTAGTTCAGGGGTCACATTCAGCCCAATATGAGCTGAAGTGGGCCAGACCAGTAAAATAATAACAGTGGAAAAAAAGTAAAATTGCATTATAATAATGTTTAGCTCTGCAAAGTTTCATTAAAAATGTGAAAAACGTGAACAACCCAACATGTCTTAAGAAATATTAGTGCAATTTTAACAATATTACACCTCAGTTTATCATTTACACATGTTCATTACAGGTCACAGTGGATCTACAAATACACAAAACATTTAGTAACAGACAGAATATTGTTAAAATTGCACTTACTTCTTTTAAGACATTTCAGGTTGTTAATATTTGTTCAGATTATTCACATTTCCTTTAAAGGATAGTTTGTAAATGTTAAAATTTCCACATAATTTAACTTTTATTGCACTAAAACAAAGACAAAATTTGGAATTGTAATTATTTATGCATTATTATGATAGTATTTTACTGGTCTGACCCACTTTAGATAATACTGGTCTGTAGCCTATGGGGAACCTGAACTAAAATTGATTCCTTGATTTTTAATATCAGTGTAATTTTTGCATTTCACAAATTCGTCCCACGAGCCAGATTGGATACTTTAGCGGGCTGGTTTTGGCCCATGGGCCGTATGTTTGACACCTGTGATCTAGGTGCTGTAGGTACGTACCTGGACTGGTTAAAGAAGTGATATTTTGCTTTTTTTAAATGGAATTATACAGTTTAAAACATTTCCCTGTGGTCTACATAAACTGTAAATGCTCTGCTTGGGTCTGAATTCTTCATTAATTCAACTCCACAGGTCCATCTTCAACCCTATTTCTGAGTAATGACACCAGAAAGGTCGTTTTGAGCGCTGGCCCTTTAAATGCAAATGAGCCACTTCATGCCCCGCCCCCTCCAGGTTGTTGACTGTGTTTTCTGTCCAGTTCAGCCACTTATGTTCATTAATACAACCAACAGCTGAACGTTTTCGGTAATCGGCCCAAAGTTTGTACATATTTTCAGTTTTTACTACAACTGCTGCTGCTGATAAACAATTATGTCGTACTTGGAGAAATGTTCGTCGGAAGTCTTGACGTTATATGTGCGAATGTCATGATGTAACTAGTAGAGCTGCAACCGATTAATCGACTCAAAGTAATCCAAAACAATCATTCAACCACAATTCTCCTTAATCAAAGCTTTGTTTCCTTCATTTCTCTGCTGTTAAACATTGGTTCCACTGTTGTGTTTCACACGGACGCTTATTGTGACGCACAAAGAAGCTTCAATCCAGGAAAACTGCAATAGAAAATTCCCCTTCAATCAATTCGAGTCGATTAATCGAATCGTGAATTTTTGCATTCGCTTTGTTGTGGAAATGTTCAACTGATAACCCACACAAGGAAGAGGAGGAGAGAAAGTTAGAGTTAAAATAATAAATGCATTTATTGAGAAGTCAGTCACAGAGAAACTCTGCAAGTGAAGTCTGATTAAACATGAAAATATTAAAGATTATATAGACCCAAAATCCAACCCCCTTAATGGTGACACCCAGATGACATCCCCATATGTAAATCGTATTACTCCATACCAACCCTTCCCGTTCTGGGGGGAAGAGGTCATATTGACCTCTTACCCCTAACCTTGTTTAAATCATATCTAGCATGCAGGCGCCATCACCTATCTGCACATCCAGACATTTAGGTGTTTGGGTTTTAACTCAAGGCAAGAACTCCGTCCCTGGGTCGGGGTGCTACAGAGTGGTAAACATCACACATGACTCAGCATTAAAAGAAGATCTACTAACAGTATAAAATATAAAAAGTATAAAATATAAAAAGTAAATTTTTCCACCACAGCTTCAAGCACCTAATCGATTAATCGGTTGCAGCTCTAGTAGCTGGTTATAAAACGTCACAAATTTAGAAGAAATTAAAAAAGGTTGTAGAAATCCACTCGATTTTTGCCAAAATGAGTATAAAGATAGCTTTGCAGCACCTGGAGGGTTCAAATTCAAACTTTTTGAATGATTACAGTCCCGAAATACACAAATAAATGAACCAAAAACTAATAAAAGTGGCTTTAGCTTTAAGAGTCCACCACACCGGCTCTGGCACTAACCTTGAACTAGTACCAGGTTCATATTTGTCAAAAGGGACTAATTCCACTCAAGTACACCTCTTCAGTCATGCCTGAGCTTAGTATCAATCGCCTTTAGAAAACGCACAGATTACAGCATGTGCGTACACCCTAAATCTCCTTCAAACACAGAAACTAAAGCCTCATTTGTTTGCCTTTGAATAATTACATTGTTCATCTATAATGCACTTTAAATTACATCTTGCAACACTGTGCAATAGTGTCGCATGTGTGCCTTCACTATGACAACAAATTACACTCCCTAAACACACAAACCCTATCTGTCCAATTTTCAGTCACAATGTAGACCGTCAGCCTTAAAGATTAGATATGAAAGCAGAGCGGTTTTATGTCTGAACAAAGCAGCAGACACAGAATCCTATTGTCCTGTGTGTTCTTTATGTACTGAACGACTGAATTTACGCTCGAAGGGAGTACGATATATGTCTACGTTTTATGCTCACCGCCATATTTCAGTGTTATTAGTTAAGTGTAAATAGTTCTGCCTTTATATAAACGACAATGTCATGTTTGCAGACCCAGAAAGTTCATGAACTCTCAATATAATATCATTGTTTGCTGTTCTTTTCAAGGCACGAAAATGTAGCGTGTAAAATATATTAGCAGGTGGGGTCATGGTGCAACTGAATCCCAGCTGATAACAGGTTTCACAAAGCCTGATCACGGTCTTTTATACGCAGTTGTAAAGTAATAACCTCCGCTATGTTGAAACAACGTGATGTAATTGAGTAACATATGATACTGGTTTGTACAGAGCATTACCGGAAAATATTGTAGCTATTTTTTGTAGTTTGTGTGGTTACAGATTGACATTTTGGCACCCTTCTGTTTTTCATTTGTCTCTTCGACGCTTGTAAATTTTCTCTTTGTATTGGTTTTGGTTGGAGACGATTGTGAAAGCAGGAAGAACTGTGGTTTTAGTGAAATGTTTTTGGTTTGTCAACCTCCTTCCCACCAATGTTTATTCAAAAGGAATGTGTCATTACATCTCTATGCCAAAAAAAACTTTGCCAAAATAATCCATTGCCTAACAGGTTTTTAAGTTATGCAAGGCATCCAAAGTACAGAACGCATATTTGCAAATGTACAGTATGTCTGCTTTTAATGTAATGTAATGTAATGTAAAATGAACTGTGAAGTTATAAATGAAGAAAAAAAATGCAAATAAATGTTTTTGGAAACTTTGCAAAGACTTTCAAAGATGCACCTGTGTCTGATGTGGTCTCTCTTTGCAGTTCTAGTAATGTTGTAAATAATATTATGTACCTTATTAATGTGGAAAACTGAAATAATGAAGAGATAAATTGTAAAAAAAGAAAAAAAAAAAAAAGAAACGCAGGTGTTTTTGTTCAAACCATCCCTTTAGATTACATCTTAATAGCTATGTTTTCTAATCTTAGGGAAAAATGCCCCAATTTTCTAGACAGTTGTTATATGATATTATCTGAAAAACAAAGGACAGGCGTTTTATTTTAAGGAAGGGATTTTTACCTTTTTCATACAGAGGCTTCTTACTTTCCTCTGTGGGAAACTGGAAGAGGAAGTGATCCTCCTTTTTTAACAACCCGACACAGTGTCTGAAACGCTGTCACTGTCTGCATCCATGGGATAAGGGTTTTATACTCATTGTGTGCGCAGTTATGTAACTGTTACCAGATACTTGAATAGAATATTGTGTATCAAAGCTTGGCCTATTTATTGGTAATGGGCGAGACTAAGTAAAATTCATTAACATGGCCTTGTCACAATATTTCAAAGGGGTAAAAATCAGCATGCCTGTCTGTTTTATCCGTCTGTCTATGACACAGCTTGTAAACACTAACTCTGAAAAAAAAACAAAAAAAAACAGTTGGAACCTTAAATTTTTCGAAGTGGCTACTGACACAGTACTGTGGCGCAAAATATTTATAATTACTAGTGATGGGAGTTTTGGCTCTTTGAAGGGAGCCGTTCACTGAAAAGAGCCGTTCAAAAGACTGACTCTTTTATGTTTTTTGCATTATTTTGAAACACCAATGTTTTAATGACTAAATAGGCTACATGTGATGATTGACTTTACATTTTAAAGGTGTTTAATTGGCGCGGCAGTAAATATTATCTTACCTTAAAAAAGAATAGTTAGTTAAAATGTGTGGGTAAATACATGACATGAGAGGTGACATGAGGCAAATGCTGGAATTTGACAAAAAAACAACATGGTACATTATGTGGACTAGTCTGTAGCCTAAAAATGAAAAACATTTTCTTATGAAATAACATTTTTCTTTGGCTCAGTACTCACAGGTGGTCACTCATTCTTTCTCAAACTTTTCTCTGGTTTCGACAAGCTCCGCCTCCTCCATTACGCTCACCTCACGCTTCAAACTGTTGTTTTTTTGCTAACTTCTTGCCATGAGACATGCACAAGCGCTCTTTTTTTTCTGCTCGAACATTCTCCTCCTGCCCAATGCCTCCCCAGTGACGCTAAATTGACAGGCAATCGGACGCTCCCTCCTTAAAAACAATTTTAAAAATTAAAAAAATAAATGAACGGCTCTTTACAAAGACTCCCATCGTTCATTTCAAAGAGCCGTTCAAAAGATTTGATTCGTTCGTGAACACCACATCACTAATAATTACCATAGAGCACGGGTGTCAAACATGCGGCCCGGGGGCCAAATCCGGCCCGCCAAAGGGTCTGGTCCGGCCCTTGGGATGAATTTGTGAAATGCAAAAATTACACTAAGATATTAACAATCCTCTTAGTTCAGGTTCCACATTCAGACCAATTCAATCTCAAGTGGGCAGGACCAGTAAAATACTATCATAATAACATATAAATAATGTCAACTTCAATTGTTTTTCTTTGTAAATGTAAATATTTTCATGTATTTACACTAAAACAAAGTATAATTTCACAAAAAAATGTGAATAACCTGAACAAATATGAACAACCTGAAATGTTTTAAGAGAAGTAAGTACAATTTTAACAATATTCTGCCTGTTACTAAGTGTGTTGTGTATTTGTAGATCCACTGTGATCTGTATGTTATAATGTACATGTGGAAATGATAAATTGAGGCAGAACATTGTTAAAATTGCACTTATTTCTTCAGTTTATTCATGTTATTCACATCTTTTGAAAGGATAGTTTGTAGATGTAAACCTTTTCATGATGTAAATTTACTTTTTTTGCTCTAAAACACAGAGAAAAGTTTGGAATTGACCTTACTTATATATTATTATGTTATTATTTCAGTGGTTTGGCCCACTTCAGATCAAATTTATCTGAATGTGGCCCCTAAACTAAAATGAGTTTGAATGAATGAATGTTTAAAATGAATTTTAGAGTGGCCTTTTATTGTGGCCAGCCTAAGTCACACCTGTGCAATAATCCTGCTGTCTAATCAGCATCTTGATATGCCACACCTGTGAGGTGGATGGATTATCTCAGCAAAGGACAAAGGAGAAGTGCTCACTAACACAGATTTAGACAAATTTATGAACAATATTTGAGAGAAACAGGCCTTTTGTGTACATAGAAAAAGTTTTAGATCTTTGAGTTCAGCTCATGAAAAATGGGAGCAAAAACAAAAGTGGTGTGTTTATATTTTTGTTCAGTGTAGAAGACCTGGGTTTGATTCCCGATCAAAGTAGCATTTTTTCCAACTCCTGGGACAATGTTCAGATGCAGAATTCAGACCACAACACTCAATACACAACTGACACAGGACTGAGAAGCCACACAGCACACTACTGCATCTAACATGTAGCTCCGCCCACCTTCTCCAGCCTCAACCTCACTGACATTGAAAGCAATAATTCCTATTCTATACCAGAGCATTAGTGACTTCAGATTTTTTCAGATCGACTTATTTGTCACTAAAGTCAAAGTCGAGTCGATTTGTCGTATGATGACGTCATCACATTGACAGCAGAGGAACACCACAGACACACAGCTGATCAACAATGAGCAACTTGTACAGTCTACTCTCGTTAAACCGCCCGCCGTTATACCGCCATTTTCACTCACCGCCGACCAAAACCATTGCACAAAAATCCCCAATGCATTATTCCATTAGCTACCGCCATTTCCGCCTATCGCCATCCGCCAGCCCAGTTCCATGCACAAACAACACTTATACCATTGATTTCCCGATCGTTATACCGCCAGCGGGATTGCCATTGAGTACACATAAATTTTAACAATGCACTGAAACAAACGCGCCAGACGCTGATCGCGACAAGCTACGAGTAGGTCTACGGAACGGCCACCGTTCATTTATCGCAGAACACTCAGTAGGTCAGGATGTCGGGAAGAGGACGTGGGATTAAGCCAAAGCCTCAAGATGATGGGGTGTCATTTCCCGACACGGTATAATAATGCTTAAAATGTTTCCCCACTTTAAATGATCCCTTACAACATAACAGAATCAAGATTTATTTAGAAACGCAATTAGAACGGGTTAACGGAGGCAGCATAGACATCATATAGTAAAGACATGCATATTATGGACGCAACCCGTTGTAACGCCATTTTCGCTATACCGCCAATTTGGCCGTGAACAGAAGTTGGCAGTATAACGAGAGTAGACTGTATTAAGGTTCACTGGAACATTAACAGTGTACAGTAAAGAGCAGAATAAAATACTGGAAAGACACAAGCATCAACAGTCCTTCTCAGACATTTAACCCAAACAAAACAAAACAGAGGCTAACACCTTGAATTTTCTTTTAAATTTAACTGAACAACATAAAGTAGGAAAAAGTTAAGACAGCGGCAGAAAAGACGTTAGAGAAAAGAGCGCATTGTCTTCATGAAATAAATGAACAGAATAATCCAAACACACTGGCTGTCCAAATTATTATTCGGTATTGGTGGTGCTTACATGGTTCACAGAACATTACTGAGACCAGAGTTTTTCTAGATCACAGTCAGTTTTGTAACCCTACTCTGAGTCATCTTCTTCCTTCAGTCTTGTCCTTGCGCTAGTGATGCACAGGTTGTTCTTTTTTTTTTTTTTTTTTTTTAAGCCACTTTATGGAATTTTTTGACCTGCCCTGCAAATAAAGTGACATTTTTTGAAACCTGCACCAATCTGAGCCGGGTCCGCTGATCCGCACATCACTACCGCTCACTGCACTCACTGCGCTCCATGTTTTCATGTAGAAAGATGAGAGTAACAACATGCGCTGAGTGACGGCTCGCGTGCTGTCGGATGATGGAAGAGAGAGAGAGAATAACACATGACTAGTCGACTCCAAAAAAGTAACGTCGACTTGTGCCACAGATGTCAACATGTTGACAAACCGACTTTTCAGTTAATGCCCTATTCTGTACTATATACAGGGTGTCCCATAAGTCTCCATACATTGGAGACATAATACATTCCATACATATATGGTTCTAACATGTATTTCTTTATATTTCTTCTTTATAGTTCTTCAGCAGTGGAGGACACGCATTGAAATGTGTTCCCGACAAAATGGCAGTCATACAGAGCATATTATATAAATAAAAATGGTTTATGTCAAGAAACATTTATTTTTCCTATGTACAGGGTGAGTCAGAAAAAAAGCTCTTTCCATTTAAAGAAATTGTACTGCTAAAACGGAAACACTGATTTTTCTTTTGACCATACAGTCATATTGATGTGGTTATTGAGCATGTCTGGTGATGTAGTCATAGATTTATCGCATTGCATAAGAGAGAGAAGGTCCATTGTTTATTGGGCACTGAAATACCTGTCAACACAATGTATGCCACAGTGAACAAACTTGAAATTGACAACAATTACAGGAGTCGGGGCTTTGCTTTCACACTCAGGACATAGGCCTACATGACAGTGCCCAGGGAGTTTTCATCATGGCAAGACCACAGCGATTGCAGGTATTATTTCCTCATCGAGTTGTCTGTTTGGGTCAGGAGAGAGAGTGGCCACCTAGATCCCCGGACTTGACCCCCCTTGATTTTTTCTTGTGGGGGTATCTTAAAAACCGTGTGTATCAGACTGTTCCACAAACTCTTCAGGAACTCCGAAATCGCATCACGGCTGAAATCCAAGCCCTACGACGAACACGAATGGCGAGAAGAGCTGTGTTAGAGATGCGACAACGAGCACAGATTTGCATCAATCTGAATGGTAGCCAGGTTGAAGGTCGTGCCGGACGACTTCGTTGAGACAAAACATTTTGATGGCGAGTAAACATGCTGTAATGGTTGACAATTTCAATTTCACTCACGGTGGCATAAACTGTGTTGGCAGATATTTCGGTGCACAATAAACAATGGACATTCCCTCTGTTATGCTATGCCATAAATCAATGATTCAATCGCCAGACATGCTCAATAACCACATCAATATGACTGTATGATCAAAAGAAAAATAAGCATTTCCATTTCAGTGGTACAATTTCTTTAAATGAAAAGAACGTTTTTTCTGACTCACCCTGTATGGAGACTTATGGGACACCCTGTACTACTAATATGTTGTTTATTCCATCAATTGCCACAGTACTGTGGCAACAAGAGGATAATGAGTTCATGGAACAGTATCAGTGATTGGCTCTAATGCTAATATTTGACTGGCTCTGTGGTAATAGACAAACAGTACTGTGACAGTAGCCATGGCCTAAAATTTTACCACACATATATCATGTACAGAGCTTGGACATGTTCTGAAATGGATGACCTTCACCTGTTTTGTGAGCTTTTCCAAGGTCAAACGTCTGAAAACACCATAACTCCTGTACAAATCCCTCTGCATTTGTACAGGAGTTACGGATGTATTTGGATTTTAAATGATTTTAACCCGTCTTTGTGGATTTTAACTTGTGTCTTAATGTGGTAGTGAGTGATTCAGTGATTCAGCAATGCATTTTATTGGAATACTTTCAGAGTTTTTACCCGCCAAAGGAGGTATTGTTAATATGTCCTTATGTGACAACTTTACTCCTTGGCGTTTCCACCTGTCATGGAGGGGAGGTGACTCTTAGCCTGGAGTTCCTTCTCTCCCGTCGGACTTCAACAGCCAGCGTGATACTTGTCAGTATCCTGAGGGAGCTGTGTAAGCTGTGTAAGTTCACATGTACATGTACAAAGGTAGTTCACCACCAGAGTATGAGTGTGTGAGTGAATGAATAATAGATGAATAATGTAAAGCGCTTTGGGTGCCTTGAATAGTGCTATCAGTCTAATCCATTATTATTTGTATTACATATGCCTGTGCAGATTGTCTGTGGAACCATATCTTTACCTTATTTTCAGGCCAAGGGGGTCTTGCAATGCTCTGGTTTTAGATACATGTTCTCACTTTCAACATTTAATATGTTTTCTATGTTTTATTATCAATTAAATATGTGTTCATGAGGTTTGCATTCCATTTTAATTTACATTTTACACACTACCGCCACTTTTTTTGGCCTTGGCCTATACTCTGACAGTTACTTTAAAGAAGTTCTTACAAAATGGATAACGTCAACATAAAGTACAACACATTGTTAACCTGTGGATTCCAACCAGATGTGAGTCAAGAAGAGAGAATGTTCTGTATTGTTCTGTAATGTTCTGTTTTGTTGGGTAATGCTCTGTATTGTTCTGTATAGTTCTATAATGTTCTGTATTGTTTTATATTGGTGTAGTGAAATGTGGAATTTTAAAAGCAATGCTTCTTCCATCCCCTTTTCAAACCATGTGTTGTCCAGTTGTCGTCTGTTAAGTGTGTAAATGTGGTAGCAGGTTTGAAATAAACATGTGAATTAAAGAAAAAAAAAAAAAATAGAAGATTTTTTTTCACCCAAAACTGATTAATCCTGTGATGAGTTTTCTGTGTGCATTTATGTTAAAACTACATAAAAAAAGTAGCTCAGACTAGCTCCACCTCCTCCACCTCCAACAATAACATGCCAGTCTTTGCTGATGATTAAGTATTAAATTACTCATGATGAAATATCACCAAACCAGTAATTTTACTGAAGTACTAAAGAAGCATTGTTCTGCCAAACCTGTACTTTTACTTTACCCCCAAAGGCCCACAGCAGTGTTTTAGACCTCTGCAATTAATGTATTTATTCTGTTTTTCTATCATTTAGCATCAGTCAGCATTAGGCTCCTGTAAAGTCCACATTTCACATTTTCTTTGTCTGAAAATGGATCATTTTTATGAAATTTCTAATAAAGTTAAATAAAAATGTTTTAAAAATTCATAAAAAATTTGAACTTTGACCCACTTTTCAAAAAATGGAATGACATCTATTCTGGATCACTGGCAAACTATAAACCCAGTTTGGTATGAATTCAACCAATAGTTTTGCTGCTACAGACATTTGAAATGTCACCTATGTTCAAAATGTAATAAGAATGTCACGTCATCTTGTAATAAAGACACATTATGTAATAAGCTTACGCATTTTGTAATAAACTACGTCAACACATTATATAGTAGATTTTTTTCACATTATGTAATAAGTTATTACAGTTTGAGAAATTTATTACAAAATGCACTTGACACATTTTTATTTTAAAAAATGCAATAACATGGTTCATTGTGTAATAACAATCCAAATTAATATAATTTCAGAGCAATTTAGAAGAAATTAGTCACAGGAGCTACAAGTAATGTAATCAGAACTTTAACCACACAGTTTAAAGATTAATGTAGCACATTATTATTGTATTGCTGTGTCAGTTGTGTCTGATACAGTATCTTTTGATCTTGGAAATGAGCCATGTTATTATATTTTCCTGAAAATAAAAATGTGTCAAGTGCATATTGTAATAAATTTCTAAAATTGTAATAACTTACTATATTATGCAAAAAAAATCTACTACATAATACATTGAGGTAGCTTATTACAAAATGCGTCAGTTTATTATATAATACGTCTTTATTACAAGATGACGTGACATTCTTATTACATTTTGAACTTTTATTACATAATGGGAATTTATTACATAATGCGGCTCAAAAGACCTATTTTTCCAAAAATGTAACCACATCTATTCTGGGTAACTGGCAATCTATGAACCCAATTTGGTATGAATTCAAGTAATAGTTTTGCTGCTAGTGTTAACAAACAAACAAACTCAACCAAAAAACATACCACTTGCCTCCCCTTCAGGGGGCGGGGTAATTATGGAGACAATTGCTTTATCAAGCAGCATTTGGGTCTGCATGAAAAACAAATGGACAGCCACAGAAGGTATGTAATGTATTACATACCTATTGACGTGAACATTAAATATCTTGGAGTGGCCACGGAACATGGCCAGAGACTAAGTGAATCACACAAAATTGTCAATCATAGGCCTATACCTCTACTGTATCCTGTTGTTTCTAATTTTAAATTATTTGTAATTACAATGGAATTCAATGTCATAACTGAGGCCAGCCTTATTAAAGCCAACTCTTTGCTGTGATTCCAAAAGTGCTCCCATTAATGAGGTTAAATTATATTCATTTTGTTAGTGCTGCTTGATAGTAAAAGGAATAACCTTAAAGAGATATGGAAAGTACTGAGTCATATAATTGGAAGTGGATCTAATAGCACGCATTATCCAGAGTACTTTGTAGAGAATAACACAGGAATCGTGGATGGTTTTAATAATTTTTTTGTTAAAGTTGGACCAGAGCTGGCTGGGAAAATCCCAAAACATAATGAGCCACTTGGGAACCTAACTGAAACCAATAAATATTCAATGTTTCTCACTCCTGCTGATGAGAAGGAAGTCCTACATACAATTAAAAAATGCAAAAGCAAGACTTCCAGGGATGTGGACGATATACGTAGATATGACAACAGTTAAGAATGTAGCAGAAGTAATTATTAAACCTTTTACATATATTTGTAATCTACCATTTCAATGTGGACAATTTCCTTTCAGTATGAAAACAGCCAAAGTCATTCCATTAGTCAAATCAGGGGACAAACACAATTTTACAAACTATAGGCCTGTTTCCCTCCTCCCACAGTTTTCCAAAATCCTGGAAAAATTATTTGATTCAAGACTTGGCAATTTTATTGAAAAACATCAGTTGTTAACTGACAGTGAGTATGGATTTCAACATAACCGATCAACATCACTAGCACTTATTGATTTAATTGAAGAAATTACAAACTGTATGGAAAAAAAAATACATTTACAATTGGAATTTCTGTTGATCTATAAAAGGCTTTTGACACTATTGACCATGACATATTAATTAACAAGTTGGAAAACTATGGCATGAGAGGACTAACAAAAAACTGTCTGCAAAGCTACTTGGGAGACAGACAGCAGTTTGTACAGGTTGATCGATACAATTCAAAGTACATGAACATGACATGTGGAGGGCCTGTTTATGTTCCTGTCCTGTGAGGATGTGTTATTGTATTGTTCTATATTGTTTTGTAGTGTTCTGTATTGTTCTGTTTCTTCGGTAATGCTCTGTATTGTTCTGTATGGTTCTATGATGTTCTGTATTGTTTTGTATTGGTGTAGTGAAATGTTGTGATGGGTTGTGTGGTGTGAGGGGTTGGAATTTTAAAAGCAACGCTTCTTCCATCCCCTTTTCAAACCATGTGTGTATCGGCTGTCCAGTTGTTGTCTATCAAGTGTTTAACTGTGGTAGCAGGTTTGAAATAAAAATGTGAATGAATGAATGAAAGTGTAAGATAAAAACAATAGAATAGAAATACAGTTTTATGTGATTTGAAGCGTTTAAAGGTCCCGTATTATGCAAATCTCACTTTGTGAAAGTTTTCTTATAGTAGTGTGTGTTGCAGTAGCCTCATTATGAGGTTCGAATTTGAAAACTGTCTGTTTCCTCCCTGCCTTGCTACACCACATTTAGTGAAAATGCCTGCTCAAACGGCCGAGTTTGAGTTGGGTCCACTTATGACGACATAAGCAGATTTAACTCCTCCCCCTGACTGTGCCCTCACCCTGGCAAAGCGAGCCCCGCCCTGGCAAAGTACTTCTTGGACAACAAACATGGCGAAGGCAAGACACGAGTTGTGGTGTTGTTGGCTGCACACAACAACACGAAAGTTTATTTTTGCTCCCCACTTCCGAGCCTCTCCGAAAAAAGTGGCTGGATTATATCTTTGATGGTCATGTACCAAACAACATTCCCAAACGCTTGTATGTGTGTGCCCGGCATTTCACGGACGAGTGTTTTTCGAACATGGGCCTATACAGCTCCGGCTTAGCACAAAGACTCCGAATCAAGAAGGACGCAGTACCAACGCTTCGTGACCCAAGTACAAGTGTGGGAGATGTAAGTTCTTATCATTTTTTTGCATCTTTACTGCATAACCCTACATTACGGATAAGCTGGTGGTTGTTGATGTGTACGTCTAACGTTAGCATGGCAGCTAACATAGCTCGGTTACTGCTGCTAACATTTGCGTCCCCGTTAACATGCAAGAGCTGATAATATCGAGAAACATTCAACAGAACTACTTTGAACACGGGCCTTTTGTGGTTGGCATCAGTATAGTTAGCATCAAGCTTGTTAGTAGCTGCCTGCATTAGTGGCGGCAGGCGTCTTGCCGTGTTAGGTCCACGAACCCGACACAACACCGCCGTTTTCCGTTGGGGCTCAATCACGCCTCAAGGCAAAGAAAGCCAGTGTTTGGAAAGACGTTCTGTCTGAGACATGTGTATTGTAGACGAGAGAGCCATGGCTTCACAGTCAACATTAGCACGTAGTACTGCTAGCGGAAGCCGCGTCCTCTCCCAGAGAGGGGAGGGGGAGTGGGCGTGGACAGATGCGTTCATTTGCATACCCCGAAGCAGGCCCAGAAACAGCCTGTTCTGAGGAGGGCTGGTGAGAATGACTTTTTTGACCGCTGAAACTCCGAAAAAAGGATGATTTTGGGGCGAACAAACTTAAATACTATGTTTTTGGGCTTCTGAGACCTATATGACGTGACTGAAAAATAGCATAATACGGGACCTTTAAAATGTTAATTTTGCTTCTCTTTGCCCTATGAAACCCCCGCTAGGGCTCCGACCCTGGACCCCAAGGTTCTCCTGCCCCCCCTTCCATTTTTTCTGGGTCCACCACTGTATCTGTGAGCACTGCTGTTCTACATTTAATGTCAGATGTATAAGTCAAAGGCTCACTATGTTTTACAGGGACAAGAACATAGCACATTTTAGGTAAATGTTCAGCCGCTTCATTTTTCCTTTTCTGTTTAAAACCACACTGCACATTTGATTTCATGCATAGTAGGAATCCTGTAATCCTCTTGATCATCAAAGCCGGAGCATGTCAATGAACATGATGCTTCTGTCCTGCTTTTGGAGTGAGAACGAGTCGGCCGAGCTGCCCCTGATCTGTCTGAGTGGGCTCTGTGTCTGAAGTAAGTGCCGGAAGATCGAAGCGAGAAAAGCAGGAGTCGTGAAGGATGATTTAACATGAACGCAGAGTTGAAACAGGCAATGCACCAGCCACTTTAAGTGCTGAGAAAGACAGGAAATAGAGAGTAAAATGAACAGGTGAAGTTGTTCTAGAGAGTAGGAGAGAGATGAATTTGATTGGATCTGGTCAGGAACATTTGGGACAACTTCGTCTCAGGTAATTTGACAGTTTATAAAATGGTCAAGAGCAGCGAAGGAGAATTTGAAGGTGCCCTGCCACGCGTATTTCATTACTTTTGTGGTAATTTCTGAAGTTCCACCATGGACTCTAACATTTTTTGTGGAAAAAGTGCCTTGGTTACTAATGCCCCATTTCCACTACGTTGTATCAGCTCAACTCGACTCGGCCTTTTTGTGTTTCCATTACGAAAAGGACCTGGAGTCTGGTACCTGGTACTAGTTTTTTAGTATCACCTCTGCCAAGGTTCCAGGACTGGGGCCCAGATACTAAAACGTGATGTGTAAACACTGCTTAGTCAGAGAGTTGTCTCTGTGATCTGCCGTTTTACAAAAAACAGATGCGGAAGTTGACAGTAAATATAGCAGTAGGTTAATCCACATAATGACAGCCCGCAAAACTACACCATGGTCGGTCAAGGAGGTTCGGACATAAAAGTTCAGCACGAGCTTGACGAGACAACACGCAATGAGCGAGTTTATCAGCAACTCTGAACAGACTACACGGAAGTAACGCGCCGCATCGCTATGACGTCCAGGTACTGTAAAGCCGGTAGTATCCTGTAATGGAAACGGTCTCCAGGAATAGGACCTGGTACCCAAGTCGAGTCGAGTCGAGCCGGTTCCTCGTAGTGGAAACGTGGCATAAGTTTCAAGCCATTCTAACGTGGTATAGAAAGCCTGCTGGAAGACTCAGCTGGATTTGAGCCAGTTCTCATGAATATTCAAAATGCTAATCTGTTTGACTCTGATAGGCTAACAACTAGCCAATGACAGCCTGGCTTTTCAGTAGCCTTTACCCTGTGCAACACAAAGAGGAACTGGCGTAAAGTGAAAATGAAACGTAACATTCTTTGAACGTCCGACTCCCGGCTTCTATACCTCTCTTGTACGGCAGACCTTGCACGGAATTTTCACAACTTCTATTTTTTTTTTTTTCAACTTTTATTTATTTAGCGCTAGACAAATATTGTGACAAGGGTAACGAAAAGTAACAGACCACAAAAAAAAAAAAAAAATCATAAGACATGGACATTAGGCAAAACAAAGATGGGTGCAAACAGAGGGCTACTTACAGGTGTGTTTGTGTGCATGCATGTATATACACTATGTGTGACTATTTATGGTTATTTTGTGTGAGTTGGGCATATTCAGGTGGAAACAGAAGAGAATTTTCACACCTTCTAACCCAGGGGTGTCAAACTCATTTTCTTCTGGGGGCCACATTCAGCCCAATTTAATCTGAAATGGGCCGGACCAGTAAATAATAGCATGATAGCCAATAAATAATGACAACTCCAAATTGTTTTAGTGCAAAAAATAACATTCAGTTATGGCAATATTTACATTTACAAACTATCCAAACAAAAAGGATGTGAATAATCTGAAAAAAATGAAATTTGTTAAGAAATATAAGTACAATTTTATTAATATTATGCCTCGACTTATCATTTATACATATGCATTACAGATGAAATCTACAAAGGCACAAAACATTTAGTAACAGGCAGAATATTGTTGAAATTGCCCTTATTTTCTTTAGACATTTCAGGTTATTCACATTTTATTGTTGAAGGATAGTCTGTTAATGTAAATATTTTCACAATTTCATGTTTTTTGCACTAAATCAAAGAGAAAAAATGGTGTTGTCATTATTTATAGGTTGTCATGATATTATTTTTGAGTTTGATGCCCTAACTTGCACTTTGCAAATTCATCCCACGGGCCGGATTGGAAACTTTGGCAGGCCAGTTTTGGCCCCCGCTGCCGCATGTTTGACACCTGTGATCTAACCTGTATCCACTGGGCCCCCTCCACTGCTCTATGGGTCCCCCGGGAATGCTGGGCCCCATGAATTTGTCATGTTTACCCTCCCTTTACGGTGCCCCAGTTTGCTGTATACGAAAACTGTTACTGAGCTAGACCAACTCTGTGGGTGTGGCCTCACCCGGGCACGGTCATGAATAATAATGAGCCGAGGCATTAACATGTTACTGACCAGCTTTTCTAATTGGCCTGATTTCTCTGCTTATTTCTTTTCAGTGCCAATAGCAGACAGAGGAGGTAGGTGTTCATTTTCAAATTCACTACATAACACAAACACCTATGGCTCCAACATATTTCGAAAAATACAAGTAAAAACGGTTTTGTGTGGCAGAGCACCTCTAACAATCACCCTTACAACAAGTGAAAGAAGAGAGTGTTTACAAGGGGAGATGGGTTTCCGGGCTCTGGGTTTGTTTGGACAGGAGAGAAAAGCATGTGGTCCAGCATTTGATCATGGTCTCTGCTCTTTCCCATCTTGCTCTTTGGACAGGTGTACAAAAAAGTCTTTCCATGGGTTCCGGTGCTGACAGGATCTTTTCTCTTCTGCTTCAAGTCTGTCTTTCTCCTCTTTTCAACTCTCCAAGCCCCAGAGAAGATCAAAGTGCAGATTGCATGGTGAACTCTCTAGAGTGCTACAGGCAAGATAGAAGTCAACCTGGTGGGAATAGTGGTTCAGATGAACCCAACGCTTCTGCACGAGTAGAAATCCAATCCCAAGTGAGAGCATGTACCGACCCTCAGTCAATGAATATATTGATGAAATGTTGGAACGGACGGATGCTGAAACTCTGGGTCTGGTTCTACCCCACTATAATACTCAAAGTTTACATCAACATTTGTCTTAAAGTTAGAGTTTAACCCATTATGAGATGAATGCAACCAAATGCATAATTCTGGAAACTTCTGCAAAGTTGGAAAGAGGCTGAGATAGAGGTGATCAAAGGTTAAAGGTTAACTCGCTTTATTACCACCGTAGGGAAATTCTGTATCTGCGTTTTACTCATCGTAATGTGTATACATATTATTTAGCATTAGCTTTAGTGCTAGCATATGGCCCATACATTAGGAGAAGTGAGCTGCCATTGGAGGATGGAATTAACCTATGTATATGTACTGGTTTTGTTACCCCAACCCCCAAAGGAGAGGCAAGGAGTATTGTTTTTGGTTCGGTTTGTTTGTTTTTTATCTCTGCCAGGAGATATTGTGATCGCTTTGCTTTGTGTGTTTGCGTGCGTGTGTGCGTGTTTGTTTGTTTGTTAGCAAGATAACTCAAAAAGTTATGGACGGATTTTCATGAAATTTTCAGGAAATGTTGATACTGGCACAAGGAAGAAATGATTAAATGTTGGTGGTGATCGGGGGGGGGGGGGGGGGGTCCAAGGGGGGGCCCCACTGTTCGGCCTTGGCGGAGGTCTGCGCTGTCTGAGTGCTTTTCTAGAAAAGACAGCGCAGACCTCCGCCAAGGCCGATCAGTGTGTCCCCCCCCCCCATCACCACCAAAATTTAATCACTTCTTGCTTGTGCCAGTATCAACATTTCCTGAAAATTTCATGAAAATCCGTCCATAACTTTTTGAGTTGTCTTGCTAACAAACAAACATGGGGGGGGGGGCAGGTCTGTCTTGGCGGAGGTTTGCGTTCTCCGAGTTCTTGTTGTTTCTTTGTTTGTTTTTTGTTTCTTTGATTGTTAACACTCTACCAGCAAAACCTTAGGCTGAATTCATACCAGATTTGGTTTATAGAACAGTAGGTCAAAGTTCAAATTTTTAATGAATTTTTAAAATATTTTTTCTTATTTCCTTATAATGGGCGAAATTTCAAAAGTCTGTAGCAGAAAAACTATTGGTTGAATTCATACCAAATTTGGTTTACCGATTGCCAGTGACCCAGAATAGATGTAATTATAGTTTGGGAAAAACAGCTCAAAATTCAATTTTTTATGAATTTTTTAAATCTTTTTTTTCCCATTTACTTATACTGGGCAAAATTTCACATGTCGGTAGCAGCAAAACTATTAGTTGAATTCTTACCAAATTGAGTTTATAGACTGCCAGTGACACAGAATAGATATGATTACATGTTGGGAAAAGTAGGTCAAAGTTCAAATTTTTTATGAATTTTTTAAATCTGTTTTTTTTCTCGCATTCTCTTATAATGGGCGCAATTTCAAACGTCTATAAAAACCTAAATTTTGTTTCAATTTACTTCACACTTGGTGCATATATAGAGGCAATTGATACGCTGACATCAGCACATGCATAGACATGATGACATCAGCTGAATTGATGGTAAAATAAGCTACAATATGTGCGAGGATTTGCTGTGCCTGGCACTTATTTTATTTTTAATCAGTGGCTAAATGTCCAGTTGTGGATGTCAGACAGGAGTAGTTCAGGAACATCTGTATAACAGAGAATCACAAGACATATATGCAGAACCATATGAAACTACTGGTGTAACCATCTAAAAATGGGCCAGCCTACACATCAATAGTCATTTCCATTCATTACAGGCTATATTTAGAATATTTCTGCTGTTTTTCTTGTGTTGTACAATGTTTTCCTTTGGGGAGCTGAGGCAACAACATTATCCTTAAACTTACCAAAGGTGCGGTGAATACGTCGTTTCAGATTTAGCTGATAAATGTCCTGATCCAGGCTAATATGAGGTAAAATTACTGCCTGGAGTCCAGCGTTACCTAATACAGTTGTACAACAGTTTCAGAATGTGACACAGCAAAATTTCTTTTTCTATACCAATTTCATGCAGTGAAGTTGTACTAAAATAATACTGTAAATGGTGGTAAGACTCAAAGATTTTGAAACAAGAAATAATGAGTTGAGCTGTTTTCACTTAAAAAAGCAGATTTTTTACATATTTGTTGATTTTTTTTTCCTTTTTTTTATATGTATCATCACCAGCAGAATTCTATATGCCCCTGTATACGACTACTGCTGTAACTCCACCAAACTCTAATAAGCATTTTACACTGACAGAACACATACTGAAAAAGTGAAACAACATATTGACCTGAGCATACAATTAGAGCACGGTCAAGAAATATCTTGCTCATTGAAAAGATCAGTGAACTAATGAACAAGGTTGACTTTAACCTTTGGGTCAACATACCTTCATTAGCTGCTCCATAAGCATACATCAGACTGTTGATAACAGGATATCGAACTCATTCAGCTGCTTTGATAAGTCATCCATGTGCACATTTAACAATGAGAGGGGATAGAAAGGTTACTTTTAACTTTATAAACTGAGGATAAATATGATAAATACTTTGGATTTTAAAGATATAAAGTATAAAGATGGAGGGTCTTAATACTGATGTTACATCCATATTTTGTCTTACATTGTTAATGTGTGCTTGTTGTTCCTCATCTAGTTGGTATGTGTTGTCCATTACCTTCTGTTATTGTTCTTACCATTGCCCTTTACCATTAGTGCTATTATAGTTTTTTTGTTTTAACCATTGTAATTATTATAATGTAAGTTGACAGTTAACTATTACCTGTGGTAACATCACCAGGAATGTACTTTGTTTCTATTTTTCACACACATTTTGGTTATACAATGTAAATACTGTCGAATGAGTTTATTCTAATTTGGTACAGGCCTGTTTTGTTCATTGTGCTGGCTTAAAGTCAAAGGACAGGAGTGAGTATTTAAAATGTTATTATGTTAAGTTATTTGATGATGAGAATGGGGGTGGGATTAAATAAGTTTTTCTTCTTCCCACTCCTTTTCGAGTATAGATGAATGATTTTTGGAATTTTGAATTTGCATGTATTCTGTAAATGCTCGAAATAAACGAATGAATGAAATGAATGAATGAAAATTTTCGCTGATACACAGTTGTGATATTTATTGAATGTCTTTAGTCAAATTCATAGTAATATGTGACACACTATTTTTAGGTATATGGTGTTATACAGGGTGTATCAAAAAAAAAAAACTATACATTTTGAAAAATTACCCCCAGTTCTGCATTTGATAATTTTTGGAATTTTCTTTTACGGACATCGGTAGGTAGGGGATTGGTGGATATTTGTCCAAATTTACAGACCCAGGTTTTCATGCATGAGTGAGCAGGGGCAAATTGTGCAATCCAAGTTAAAACTGGTTTGCGCGAAGTAGTGGTGGGATTTAAATCCAATCAAAGGTCATGGGAGGGGACAATGGGCATCCATCTTGTTTTCCACAAAATTGCCAGGTTACAGCATTAACACTGTGGCCACCAATGTTGGCAAATTACTTTAACCCTTTCATGCATACTGGTCAATACAGTGGACAGCTATTCTACAGCTGTTCTCTTGTATAATTATGGATTTTGTTGTTCTTTTTTTTTTTTTTTTTTTACACATATCTTTATTAAAGTTTTAAGACATTACATATCTTTTCCGACATGAATTGGTAACATTATGTAGATCTCTCCTGAGCATAAACCCCCAAAATCACAAGCCCTCCCCATAGTTTTCACACAATTTATCAGTAAAAACATGTTGCTGTGTGTCAAAAATTAAACGTGTGGTGTCCAGCTGAGTGGAAATTTTTGCAACTTCATGAAAAACAGGTTCATAAGAATTTTCTTTCTTATTATTTTTTAATGTTTTTTTTTTTTAAATTTTTTTACATTATTTTTATTTTATTCATTTCTATAAATTTATTTTTCAGAAGAAAATTTTCAGTTGCATTGTTTTTTTCATGCCTAAAGAGGAATACAAACACCAAGGAAAAAAAATTGATTAAGGTTCTCATAATTGGTGCATGAAAGGGTTAAAAAAAAGTAATTAGTTATACTTACTAGTTACTTTCCCAAAAAAGTAATTGAATTAGTAATGGAATGACTCCTTCATAAATGTAATTAGTTACCAGGGAAAGTAATTATTGCATTACTTTTTTGAAAAACCTTCAAATATGTAAAAGGAAACTGATTTTTGAGCGTGTTTCACGGGCCAGTTTCATAGAGTAGAACAGCAGACAGGTACTTCATACGATGACTGTGGTGAGGCTGGGATCCACCAAGGCCTGGCTTTTCCACCACATAAGTGCATATCTGCATTTATAGGAAGAAGATGCTCCTCCAGTTAATCCCTCAACTCCCCTTTTTTCAGGCGCTCCTCCCTGATACAGCAGTAAATGTTTTCAGTTCAGTCAGTCAGACTCACTGATAACTCCTCCCCTAAATTACCTGCTCACATAGCTGCGTTCAAGTGCATGTGGTGTGCTGGGACAACTCAAACTCAGACATGTCATTAGTCGTTCAGGTGAAGGCAGCGTGGACAACTCAGACTCATGGACACACAGGTGAAACATGAAGGCAGTGTGGGCAATTTGAATATAAGAACGGCTCATAAACGAACGGGTCCCGACGAATCGGTTCTTATCATTCACTGAAAAGAGCCGTTCTAAAGACTCAATTCGTCCGTGATTGTCACACCTCTTGTGCCTGGTTGAACGAGCCAGGACGGATAACAGCTGTTAGATATCAATGCATAGTAACGCGCCGCATTTTACTGCCAGTAATGGTAACGGCATTGTAATGGTTCAAGTAGTGATTGATTAGATTACCTGTAACTGGAAAACAATAACAGCGGTAGTAATGCTGCTATTTTTAACACCGTTATTCGCAACACTGTTGGCCACCATGCCAATTCATTTCTTTACCCATGGCAACTGTTACTGCCTTTCAAAGTTAATTCAACATGTTTAGGCCTAAAAATGTCCCTGAAGTTAACCCTAACCTTAACTTGGCCTGTCCTCAGTGACATTTTCAGGCCTTAACAAGTTGAAAATCTGTCCATAAAACAAAATTCCAAAAATTAGCAAATGTGGAACTGGGGATAATTTTTCAAAATATATATACAGGGTGGGGAAGCAAAATTTACAATGAACATTTAGTTGTTTTTTCTCAGCAGGCACTACGTCAATTGTTTTGAAACCAAACATACTGATGTCATAATCATACCTAACACTATTATCCATACTTTTTCAGAAACTTTTGCCCATATGAGTAATCAGGAAAGCAAACGTCAAAGAGTGTGGGATTTGCTGAATGCACTCGACACACCAAAGGAGATTTCAAAAATAGTTGGAGTGTCCATAAAGACTGTTTATAATGTAAAGAAGAGAATGACTATGAGCAAAACTATTACGACAAAGTCTGGAAGTGGAGGAAGCAACAAAAAACGTACCAAAGCTTTTATTAAAGCTCTCAAATCCAAAATCCTAAAGGATCCAACCAAATCCATGAGAAAAATGGCAAATGAACTTGAGGTAGACAACAAGACCGTTAGAAACGCAGTAAAATATGATTTGAAGATTTAAATTCTCATGACTTTCAATAAACTAATTGGTCATACGCTGTCTTTCAATCCCTGTCTCAAAATATTGTAAATTTTGCTTCCCCACCCTATATTTTTGGGATACACCCTGTACAGTGATCGATTATCACTACTGATGACTAGATTGTTGGTTTAATCTCTCTCCAAACAAAGCAGAAATTACTTTACACCATAGACCTCTTACCAAACGATACTTTGTGCTATTTTAACCATAAGCCCTCACCTAGAATCACCCTGTTTTGGCTGCTGACATGTCTTTCCTGATAAGGCAGATGCCATACCTCACTACTAATGATCTGTGCTCAGATCTCCATTTTTACACGCAGCCGTGACTTTTACGTCCGTTTGTTGTTTACGGTTATGACATAACAATGCGGAAGAGTGAGGAAGAACAACAGGGGAGAGTTCACTGGAGTCCATTTTTTTGTAGAGCTGGAGGCGTATTAGGTAATGTCATCCAAAATATTTTAGATTAGTGATCCACAGACTAAGAACAGGAAAAAAACAGTATTTCTACCATGTCACAAAAGTTGGAAACTGTGAGTATATATTCACATAACAGCCCAGAGGGGAGTCTTTTTTTTGAGTCTTCCAGTATTGTTAACATCTGCTGTAATGTTTCCAGCAGATAAATGTCATTGTGCCTTTCCACTGTGATGTGGAATAAGTGAATCACAACAAGCATATCTCCACTGATACCTCCCTGAACGCATCACTTGATGAATTGAAGTCTGCATGTATGTAATTGGATGCGATCCTTTCACCCCTCCTTTTCTTGTCTTACATTCTAATGAGCTGTTAATGGGTCCTTGATTAGAAATAGACAAGAAAACAGCTGTCAAGGCAGGGCAGGAAATGATGGATCATCCGAGAGACTTAGGTGTCCATTAAAATCTATTTCGGGAACATTCACCAGTATGTGAGAAGATGCAGAGAAAGTTTCTGAACATTTTCTTTCCGACAAAACAATCCACTATGCAATAAAGACTATTTCAGTCTGAACTCAGTCTGATCCTGACAGTTTAATCAAACACCTCACCTGCTTTATTTTTTTAAGAAACATGAAAATATGTAACTTTAATAAGTATGACAACTGGCTCAAGCTGCAACAAACGAAAGACTACACACACAGTTTGGAAACAAAGTTAATGTATTTATTTTAAAGGGGTCATATTTTGCTAAACCCACTTTTATTAGTCTTTGGTTCATTTATTTGTGTATTTGGACCCTAATAGTTCATAAAGTTTGAATTTGAACCCTCCAGGTGCTGCAAAGCTATCTTTATATTCATTCTGGCATAAACAGGGTGGATTTCTACAACCTGTTTTAATTCCTGCTCAATTTGTCATGTTTTAGAACTAGTTACATCACGACATTTGCACATATAAGGTCCAGACTTATAACGAACATTTCTCCGAATACGACATAATTGTTTATCAGCAGCAGCGGTTGTAGTTAGGGGTGTAAGAAAATATCGGTTCTGCAATATATCGTGATATTTCATGTCACAATACTGTATCGATATTAAAACGTACTATATCGATATTTTTAGGTGTTTATTCAAATGCAGATATTGTGGAAGTTCATTTCTGGTTTTTTTTTTTTCTTTTTTGTTTCTATTTTATTTATTATTTAACACTCTTTTATTAAATAATGTTAGTTCTTTTGTTGGGATTGCACAAAAATAATGTTATGATGTTAGTTCTGAACTAATAGACTATAAACATTTGAACAGGATCTTAAACTGTAATGTCTGTAAAACATAATTTAAGTTTTAACACAGGAAAATTTTGTGATATAGCATTAGATCCTGTTCTGATCAAATAAAAATGTGTTTAGTATTTGTGTATATTTCTGGTGTAATTCAATTCTTCAAGGAAATAATCATTTTAAAGAAAGAAACAAACAACAAAAATTGCCTTTTTAACAGTATCATGATATATCGTGATATATCGTATCGTGATCCTAGTATTGTGATTTGTGTCGTATCGCCAGATTCTTGCTAATACACACCCCTAGTTGTCGTCTATACCGAAAATATGTCCAAACTTCAAGCAAGTTACCTAAAATGTTCAGCTGTTGGTTGAACGGGACAGAGCAGTACAGCCAACAACCTGGAGGGGGCGGGGCATGAAGTAGCTAATTTGCATTTAAAGGACCAGCACTCAAAATGACCTTTCTGGTGTCATTACTCAGAAATAGGGTTGAAGATGGACCTGTGGAGTTGAATTAATGAAGAATTCAGACCCAAACATAGTATTTACAGTTTATGTAGACCACAGGGAAATGTTTTAAAATGCATAATTCCATTTAAAAAAGCAAAATATCACTCCTTTTTACTAACTTAGCTCAGTTTGCTAGTACCTTATTGTATAATATGCTCGATCAGCTAGCCTGATAATTAGCGTGTTAAATACACTATGCAAAGCTGACACTGATGTTATCAAAACAGTTTTATCTGTTAGCATTTGTCACACAAATATGGTCTTTGCAAGTTTTGGTGCTTCAGTGTTTCTAGAGTTTTTTTCCCGTGTGTTTGTAATGTTTACTGAAGAGCGCTTATTAGCATTGTACAAAAGACTTTTATTGGCAACGAAATTGCATTTGACAGAAGAATCAATTTCTATCAAAGTCAAAATGTTTGGTAGTTGGCAGTATTCATTGTACATTAGTGATAACATTAATTTGACTAGTTTCAACCCTTGGTCCAATCCCTTGTCCAAATGAAAGTAAAAACTGCTGTATCTGTCAACATCTATCATCCATTTGAAATGAAAGTTGAAAAGTTTTGACAGTTCCACAAATTTTGCATAGCATTTACAGTTTATGTAGACCATAGAGAAATGTTTTAAAATGTATAATTCCATTTAAGAAAACAAAATGTCACTTCTTTAACAAAAGATAAACAAAAGTGCAAAATGGGGTGTGAATGTGGATGTCAGTCATGTGGTGGTACTTGGATGTTGTAGTCAAATGTGGGTGCGTGTCGACAGCATGTAAAATTATAAACTAAGGCGTCTGCTGTCAGGGTGGAGATCCATGTTGAATGGTAGAGCAGCGCAATGAAGCCATGAAGCTGGAGGCATGCAGGTGCTCTCAATCTGTAATCAAGCCTAAATCGTACAAAGACGTACCACACAGAGCCTGCACACATACACCAATAGGCTGAGGCCGTAACATAAGTAAGATATACTTGGCAAAATAAAACCCCGTGCTACATTTCAGGGAGTTTTTTTCTCTCTATTTAACCATTCTTAAGTGATTTATCACCATTTATTATAATATTATCCTCTCTATTTTGCATTTTTCAGTGGAAATCAGGTAAACAACTGTCTCCATCCAGTATCATTTTTCAAAAACATGGATGTTACTGGAGGGTCTTGGTTGTAGAACAGGGGTGTCAAACTTATTTTAGTTCAGGGGCCACATATAGCCTAAAATGATCTAAAGTGGGCCAGACCAGTAAAATGATAATAAATAATAAATGAAATAATAGGATAAGAACTATTAAATAATGTCAACTCCAAAGTTTTTTTTGTCTGTTTTTGAGTGGAAAAAAGTTAAATTCCGTAATGAAAATGTTTACATCTACGAACTGTACTTGAACATAACACGAATAAATATCAACCTGAAAATTCTTAAGAAAAATCAGTGCAATTTTAACAATATTATGCCTTAGTTTATCATTTATACATGTGCGTCACAACTTACAGATCACAGTGGATCTACAAATACTCAAAAAAAATTTTAACAAGCAGAATATTGTTAAAATTCTGCATACTTCTCTTAAGAATTTTCAGGTTATTCACATTTTTTGCAAAGGGCTAGTCTGTAAATGTAAACATTTTTGTGTAATTTTACTTTGTTTTTAACACTACAACAAAAAGAAAAATTTGTAGTTTTCATTATTTATAGGTTATTATGTTAGTATTTTACTGGTCTGACCCACTTGACATTGAATTGACCTAAAATGATCCTAGCATCCTTGATTGTTGATACCTTCAGTGTCATTTCCGCATTTCACAAATTCATCCCACGGGCCAAATTGGAACCTTTGGGGGGCCGGTTTTGGCCCCCAGGCCGCATGTTTTACACCTGTGTTGCAGAGGATGATGGTGTTTCCACGTTCACTATGAAGCCTCTGAACATCCAAATGGGTCATATCTGACGCCCATAAAAAGATGACAAACTGTATTTTACACCAATTATTTACATGTATTAATAGGATTAGTGGATAAACAGGTATTAAACAGTTTAGATCAGCAGATGCTTTTAGTTGGCAGTGAATGTTTGGGTCTTTACAGGTTAATTGTTATGTTCTATGCTCTTAGTCAAAGTGGCCAAAATACCCAACATGTAATTCCATATCAACATATACAACACAAATCACATTCTGTTCGATCAGTAATTAACTACATGCATGTATGCTGATGATAATATTGCTGTATTAGTTCCTGCTAATACATAAAAAAAGGTATTTACATCAAAGAGTTTCATTCCATGTCCCTGATAAAATGTTGGGTTTCCCTTTGTGTTGTAGCTTCTGGCTCATGCCATGCCAGATTTACTGCAAACATGAGCTGCAAACTGAGGAAAGAAAACGTTTCCACCTGCTTACGAGGGCCTTCACAAACAGAATATGTAGGGATTAGATTTTCTATGAAAATGCAACTTTTTTCATTTGAACTTGACAATACTGGCATCAAATAGTGCATTAATATAAAATAAATGTGAGCTTTTCAGAACCTCAGTGTGTAAGATTCACTTTTTTCATTTCATTGCAAAAACGGAATTTAATATTCATCATAATTAGGTTTTCATTAGTGCATTATTACAGGGAAAAAAAAAAGTTGCATTTTCTTTAGCAGAATGAGGTATTTAAATCTACAGGAGTATGGTTACCTTCCATGGAGTCTACCAACCACGTCATCATGTTTCCACAGAAACTCAGAATAGACTTTCCATTTTTTTTCCCATTTTATAGCATGTTACATTGACTTTAAGGTGTGTTACTGTGACATACTATATTTAAGCATGGACCAGAGTTAATCCAGGAGCCGACACAACTAACACTAGTTCTGATGAGGGTAGTCATGCTATTGTGGTGAGGCCCTTAGGGAGGGAGAGAGGGGTATTCAGTTGACTGAAAACTGCCACTTCTCCACCAGAAGTCACCACTAAATATTGCAACTTCAGCCTTTTAAGATGCTGAAGCAGAAATCCTGGGAAAAAAAAAAAAAAAAAAAATTGAAAATAGACACCTTCTTCTGAAGCTCTCTCTTCTCAGTCCAAAGCAAAAGACTAAATAGAAATAGAAAAGAAGTGGATGTTTCATGCTTCTTATGGAAATGTGAAAACACTTTTACAATCTTCTGTTTTGAGACCGAGTAGAGCAATAGATTTATATCCAAGTTACATCTGATGTATCAGCAATTGATAATCATAACTGTCAATCGTGTACTTACACCCGCCTACCTGTCTGAAAAGGCCTATGATTGGCCAAAATCAGGGTGTGGAGTACATTTTCTACGTCTGGAAAATGCAGGCAAGGAGTAGATGCAGAAATCTTTTGTCCTTTGGATTAATGGAATTTCTGCTGAAAACAAAACAAAACAACTCACTGCAGCTTTAATAGAAAAAGTTAATTTTTAGCCTGACAATAGCAAATTCATTTCAGTATATATTTTAAGGCATTGGCTACAGACACAGTACTGTGGCATGAAATATTGGTTTGTCTATTGCCACAGAGCCAATCAAATGTGAGCATTTGTACTGTGAAAATAAGCAGTAATGATATTTTGTTGCCACCAAGCCAATCATGGATACCATTCCATGAACTCATTCGCCTCTTGTTGCCACAGTACTGTGGTGATCTATGACGTATACACGACAATGAAATTATGTCAATCTGCAAAAGTTTAAAACCATTTGTCCACATGACACTGGTGTTCTCTTTGCCCTGAAACAGTGTTTTTAGAGAACAGGTCCCAGTGTGAAATCTCACAATGCTGCCCTGGTGTTGCCGTATGGATAGGAAAAATACCACTTTTTGGAAACGACAACGCCATAGTGCCACATGACCAGAAGAAAAAAAACCCAGATGTACCCTTATGTGCATGCTCACTGCATTCTTCTGTGATTTTAGTGAAGTATCTTGCGAATCTGTCTGTTTGTGTACAGCGCCACATATAGGTGTGGCATATGTATTACACCATTTTAACCCATCATACCAGTTTCCACCTGGATGCAGATATTTCTTGAGATGATATGTGTATGAACATGAAACTTTTAGAATCTGCAAAGAAAAATACCATAAGCGTTGTCATTGCTAACTGGTCCCTTAGCCTTTTCCTGTAACCAGACAGGCCCATGGCATGTGTGATGCTTTCTGTCACAGTACTGTGGCAGAAGGCTGACAGGTTACTAGTCTACACATGATAGAACGAGGGTGCTGATTGGCTCTGTGGTAACAGACAAATGAGAACGTTAGTCCAACCATACTGTGGCAATAGACCCTTCGATATTTTAAACATTCCAACAAGTACTCCTCCAAGCTGTTCCACCCCTCTTAGAACAACCTGAATAAAAAACAGATCAAATATCACAGTCTGTTCTCTCCAGAGCAACCCATACGTTAAGGTTATGATACCCTCTGCATCTCAGAGGTGCATATAAATGCAAGAACACTGAACAAGGAATTAACGTTTGCCACACCGTCAGACTGACAGGCTCTGGCTTTTATTCATTATTTATGTATGTAAAAGCACAGAGCAAGCATGAATTGTGAATAAGCATAAAAGATTAATATAACACTATGAGTCGTTCTGGGTCTGCTGCAAATATTTATTCCTTGCTGGCTTGCCATGCATGTTTCACCTGGTGCATGTACTAACTCATTACATATTTTTACTCATTTTTGCTGCAGGTGCTCTGGGAGAGTGCAGCTGAAATGGTTTGCATAAGGGGTCTAAATAAATCAGGCAATTAACTGACGGAAGCTGCACTTAGGGGGATTTTTTTTTTTTTTTTTTTTTAGGCATGGAAGTACTTCAGCAACTTGGCAGCATCTCAGTAAAAATGCAAGAGATTATTCTCTCAGAATTTCCAAGAAAACCTATTGTGATTAGGAACTAGAAGTGATATGATGCTGAGGGCTGTTCCAGTTGAGGAGGTCATATTAAAGGTGATCCTCAGCTGCTTTTTCCCAGGAGTTATTATTAGTCTGACAGTCACTGCTCATGTATGATGGGAAGAGATGGCCTGGCAACCCTAGCCTGTATTGTGTGATGATATTCCAGAGGCAGGTGGGACTGCTACTAAAAGATTATAAATAAACCCCCATCCTTCAGTGATGTGGTTTTGAATGATGCCTTCTCTCCTCACAGCCCTTGTGTGCTTTTAGTCCTTGTCAGTCATCACTACTGAACACACACAAACAAACAATACAACCATGACAACAGGGGAAATTGGAACGCTTCCTCACAGTTATTTGTATTGAGGGAACTAATAAAAATGGTTTTCTGTGGAATCGACTAACACACACACACACACACACACACACACACACACACACACAAAGTGTCACATTTTAAGGCCTGTGTTAGATGTTTAACACTCATCCAAAATTTAATAACAGTCTAATTCATGTTAATTTCTGACTGTGTCAAACTCTTTTTTTTAGGGTTGAGGTCAACTGATTAATTAGTTGTTGGCTTTTTCCTTTATTGGCTGACTGCTAGTATTGAAGTGACTTTAGTCTGGGATGAACGGACATGTCCTGATTCACACACACACACACACACACACACACACACACACACACACACACACACACACACACGCATGCACGCACATAAAGGAAAAACTCATAACCATAAGACAGTATTAGTCAAAAAATGTTCTTTCACTTTAGGTTTCAGTTAATTTTGGTTTAATTAATCATTAAAAGAATTGGGCATGACCATGGTTATTAAGCCAAGCTAATGCTACTGCTAAAGGAAAAACAAAAAGCACACTGCTAACTAATGCTATTATGTTAAACACTATCATGTACAAGGTTTGACTATGACTGTAACTGATTCTTGGGTCAAATATGATTTCTTTACATGTAAAAGGCTTTGAAACTTGTAAAATGCTAATATTTGTTCTTCAGTATACCCCAGAAACCCCCGCAAAAACAAATTAAAGAAAAAATTAAAAAAAGGAAGAGGCAAAGTTTACAAAAACAAAATTTGTGGAACTGTCAAAACTTTTCAACTTTCATTTCAAATGCATGATAGATGTTGACAGATGCAGCAGTTTTTAGTTTCATTTGGACAAGGGATTGGACCAAGGGTTGAAACTAGTCAAATTAATGTTATCACTAATGTACAATGAACACTGCCAACTACCAAACATTTTGACTTTGATAGAAATTGATTCTTCTGTCAAATGCAATTTCGTTGCCAATAAAAGTCTTTTGTACAATGCTAATAAGCGCTCTTCAGTAAATATTACAAACACATGGGACAAAAACTCTAGAAACACTGAAGCACCAAATCTTGCAAAGACCATATTTGTGTGACAAATGCTAACAGATAAAACTGTTTTGATAACATCAGTGTCAGCTTTGCATAGTGTATTTAACACATTAATTATCAGGCTAGGTGATCGAGCATATTATACAATAAGGTACTAGCAAATTGAGCTAAGTTAGTAAAAAGGAGTGATATTTTGCTTTTATAAATGGAATTATACATTTTAAAACATTTCCCTGTGGTCTACATAAACTGTAAATGCTATGCTTGGGTCTGAATTCTTCATTAATTCAACTCCACAGGTCCATCTTCAACCCTATTTCTGAGTAATGACACCAGAAAGGTCGTTTTGAGCGCTGGCCCTTTACATTGAAATGAGCAACTTCATGCCCCGCCCCCTCCAGGTTGTTGACTGTACTGATCTGTCCTGTTCAACCAACAACTGAACAATTTAGATAATCAGCTCGAAGTTTGGACGTATTTTCATTATGGACTAAAACCGCTGCTGCTGATAAACAATTATGTCGTACTCGGAGAAATGTTCATTGGAAGTGTTGACCTTACATGTGCAAATGTCATCATGCAACGAGTTATAAAACTTAACAAATTAAGCAGGAATTAAAACGGGTTGTAGAAATCCACTCAGTTTTTGCTGGAATGAATATAAAGATAGCTTTGCAGCACCTGGAGGGTTCAAATTCAAACTTTATGAACTATTAGGGTCCAAATACACAAATAAATGTACCAAAGACTAATAAAAGTGGGTTTAGCAAAATATGACCCCTTTAAGTTATACTTTCAGGAAGAGTATTGTAATTGGGTTTTAGTAAACCTCATGAAACATTTGGAACACAAATCCTTGAATGACATTTTGTTGTGTCAGATCCTAATACATAATACAGTATTTCATAACTGTGATGTCCACTTCGTCTCATGTACAGAATGAATGCATTTATTAGTGCTGGAGGACTATATAATTCTGCATTAAACTAATGCAAACATTGGTAAATGTGCTCTAACCTACCAGATCTTACAGTTAAGGACTAGTTAACTTCTGACGGAATCTGACGAGGATCCAGTTATTGTAATTTCCTCCATTATCAGTTGTACACTGTAAGCCCGGACTTTGTATTTACTAAAATGCTTTAATTACAACGTACTTAAATGATTTAAGTTTGATTACATTACTATAAAATGTTCGGTATATTCTACTAATTTGTAGACATAGTCAAAAGTACGAAAAAGTTTAAGCTGAATAGATTTAAATCATCTAGTTTTAGTCATGACCACACCTTTTTATCTCTGCATTGCATTGTGGGTATTGAGCATGTTGTTGAAATTGTGTTATTTTTCTGTGCAGGGGTTCAGCAGGGTTCTGGTGTTAGTGATAATTTGGACTTAATGTGTGTATGGCAATGTTTATTGGCCTTTTTGTGTTTGTTTTTGTATTTTTGTAGAGCTGCACCATGAGTCAGAGCCATAGGAAGAACAATCGCTTCACTGTTCATCTAAAATTGATTTTTTAAAATTGTGAAACTTTTTGCCTTGCCAAATCTAAAGCACTTCCTGTATGGGCAAATTACATTGAGCTAACTTCCTGCCTAACTTCCATCCACGCTACAATATATTAAGTTGAATAATTGTACAAAGCTATTTATATTGCAAAAGATTTTCATTTAAATCAACTTGGAATTGAGTAAATTAACTTGGCATTTAGTGTGTTGTACTTCAAATAGCAATTCCATTCAAATTTAAGCATTTCAGTTTAATACACTCAAGTTTTCATTACTCATGACTTCAATTTTTTCAGGCAACCAGTTTACTCAAATTTTTTAGTAAACTCAACTTATCCGGTCTTACAGTGTAGGTGGTTGAACTGCAGATTTAGACAGTTTTAAGTTGTCTTCACTCTTCAGTCCCACTTGTCACTCGTCCACTTGTCAACAGCCCTAGAGTATTAAACTCTGAAAACCAGAGAACCCCTTAAATAGAGGAGTTGAAAACTGCAGCAACAAATCAAAGATCACTGCAAAAGAAAATGTAGAGAAAGAAGAGACAGAATATAAAAAAAGGAGGTTAGACTAGATGACTTCAAATAAACTCAAATACTGGTGGTACGATGACATGAGGGAGGCGATCATACAAGTGGGATGAAAGGAGGAAAACTAAGGGGAATTAGAAGGTCTCAAGCCTCAGGTGTCGCTCCTGTCATCATTAACCCTTTACTTCTTTAAAATAGACTGTCCAAGGTCAGATTTTAATAAGGACAAACCAAACGGGTTGAGTCTGTCAGACTACCTCCTGAATCTGCTCAACAGCTGACTAGCTCCCCTCTCTACCCACAATTCTGTCTCCTCTAGTCTGTCTTCCTGCTTGTCATTTCCTTTAATTTTATATTCTTTCCTCCCCAGGTGGGATAGTGCAGAGGGGAATGAAATAAATGAACATTTCTTCTAGTGACAGTTATTGAGAGGACATTTATAGCGCTACCACAACAGTTCTCTCGAGGCCATTCCAGCTGTTGTTTTCAGCTGCTCAGGTCATGCAGGCCGGACCGTCTTATTGTGCAGCCAGATATTTTGTCATTCCTTAGCTGCTTGTTGGCGGAGCTGTCTGTAAATTGATCTAGTTGATGGCGATGGTTTGCTTTCATGTGTGTGTGTGTGTGGTGTTTTTGCGTGTCCATTTAGAACCGAGTGTGGTACTAAGTATTGGGGGGGGGGGGGGGGGGGGTTGTCACTGATCTATATTTACCAACTTAAGAATGAGACGGCATTGTTTGGTCCACATTCTTGGCACTGAAGTCCACTTTGTACCCAGGATCACCCTCAGAGCTCCATCATGAGAGGAGAAAGTGAGAACGCTGCAGACAGACAGTGAAAGGCGACACAGAGAGGTGAACAGGCGCTCAGAGGACTGACGACAGGAAGTGGAGTATATAGGCTACTGCAAGTCCTGCACATCTTTGACACCCAGAGGATTTCAGACTGTTTTTCTGAAGGAAAGCGTGAGTGGGATTTCCTTGAGTCCGCTTTAATCGGGGTTTATCACAAACGGTACTTATCTTTTAATGTGTTTCATCAGTTATGACACTTTATTGATCCATTTAGTCTTCAGTAAAATATAAAAGGACCATGTAAGCCTGAATGAAACACCCTTTACTGTGGATGTGTAGAATTCCCGTAATTATTCGTCTGTCTTTGTATTAGCTCCCTCTCTCTCTTGTTGTTTCTCTTGAGAGTCTTTGCTTGCTTCTCAAGCCAGTTGAACTTCTTAATGGTCTCGTCTTTTGATGGCCTCAGTGAATGTAGCTTTTAATTACTCTCTAGGGATGGTAGAAAGCAAGCAAGCAAGCTCCTGTCGTGTTCTGACAATGCTTTCTTTTTCAAACAGTAGAATGGGAAATCATTTGTCCCCCTTGTTCTTCTGTGGCTACTGTTTTTTTTTTTTTTTCCCTTATTACCAAAGACATGGAAAATGAGCTTTCATTTCACTCCAGAGGCTGAAAACCGCACTGTGTGGAGAAAAAAAAAAAAAAAAAAAAAAAGAACATTGCTTTGCTTTTACTTCTCTCCCTCAAGGGCTCCAGAATCCAGACTAACCAATGGAGACTGATCAATTTTATTATGCCAGAGGTCGACCGAACTGTGTTCAAACAAACCTTCCCCCCATCCACACCCCACCAAAACACAACAGGGGAATCAGCTGTCACACTAGCCCGTTAGCCTGTTAGCCGACTTGCTTACAAGATGTAATTGAAGGAGATGAGCTGAAATAACACATTACGCTTGTTGATGTTGCTAACACAGGTGGTGGCTATTGGGAACGGGTGAATGGAGCCATCATTCAGCCGCAACCTGATTCTGTTTGTTAGACGTGTTCTGCAGTCACTTCCCCAGAGCAGCCACATGATTAATGATGGGCAGGGTATGGGCAGCAGCATGGCAAACCTCAGCTGATGAATTATTAGAGGCCCACAAAGGAGCGGGGGAGAAAATCTATATATCTGAATATTTGCAGTTTTTCTTAGTCATCAGTGACAGTAAACTCAATATCTTTGGGCTTTTGACTGATGGCGAAACATTTAAAGCTACATATCACCATGAGCTCCGGGAAAATGACATTGGCATTTCTTAGTAGTTCTCATATTTTATTGGCCAAACAATCAGTTGAGAATATAATCAGCAGAATAATGAGTTAGATAATTTATCAGTATTGTTGCGCCAGTTAAGTTTTCTATAAATTTGGAGTCTATATCTGATCAAAATGTGAGTTTAAGCATCAATGTACATTAATCCTTATTTTTGATTCAAAAACCAATTGGATAAGCTTGTCAAAAACCAGACTATATAACCAGAAAAGCAGTAGACGTAGTCATAGTAACCCTGTAAGAATGTAGCATTGACTGTAAGTCAGACTCGTTCCCAGTGCAGGTTACCCCAGGACTGCCCTTTGTCACTGGTTCTGTTCATAATTCGGGTGAACAGAGTTTCTAAGCACAGCCATGGGGTGGAGGTTGTCCAGTTTGGCAGCCTCAGCATCACATTTCCACTTTTTGCAGATGATGCAGTCTTGTTTGGCTTCATCCAACTGTGACCTCTAGCTTTTTCTGGGACAGTTTGCAGCAGCTGGGATGAAGATCAGCACCTCTAAGTGCAAGACCATGGTTCTCAGCCAGGAAAGGGGGGAGTGGCGTTTCTGGGTTGGGGAATAGTTGCTGCCCCAAGTTAGTTTTAAGTATCTGTGGGTCTTGTTTGTGAGTGAGGAGAGGATGGAGTGAGAGATCGACAGGTGTTTTGGGCAGCGTTGGCAGATACAGTCTACTCTCGTTATACCGCCAACTTCCGTTCACGGCCAAATTGGCGGTATAGCGAAAATGGCGTTACAACGGGTTGCGTCCATAATGTGCATGTCTTTACTATATGATGTCTGTGCTGCCTCCGTTAACCCGTTCTAATTGCGTTTCTAAATAAATCTTGATTCTGTTATGTTGTACGGCAGGGATCGGCAACCTTTAACACTCAAAGAGCCATTTCGACCCGGTTTCCACGGAAAAGACAACACTGGGTGCCGCACCTCGGAGGTGCCACGGTGGCGCACCTCGGAGGTGCCGCGCCGCTGGCGGTATAACGGTCGGGAAATCAATGGTATAAGTGTTGTTTGTGCATGGAACTGGGCTGGCGGATGGTGATAAGCGGAAATGGCGGTATAACGGCGGGCGGTTTAACGAGAGTAGACTGTACTTTGCTAGTCCGCTGTGGTGATGAAACACCTGAGCCCAAAAGTAAAGCTATAAATTTACTATTTGATCTGCGTTCCTACTCTCACCTATGGTCACAAGCTGTTGGTAGTGGCTGACAGAACAAGAATGTAGATACTGGCAGTGGAAATGAGTTTTGTCCACAGTGTGGCTAGGCTCTCCCGTAGAGATAGGGTGAGGAGTTCAGCCAGGAGTTCAGGCCGCTGCTCCTCCACATCCAGAGGATCCAGTTGAGGTGGTTGGGGCACCTGTTCAGAATAGTTCCTGAACACCTGTATAGTGAGGTGTTTTTGTCAGATCCAACCCAATACTGCACCCCAGGATAGGCCCAGGACACACTGAAAGGATTAAATCACTTAGCTAAACAGGGGTTACCTCAGTGTCCCTGTGGAGGAGCTAGAGGAGGGGGCTGGGAAGAAAGTAGTCTGGGCTTCTTTGCTTAGGCTGCTGCCCCCACAACCTGGACCTGGATCAGCGGGAAATTACGGGTGGAAGACGGCATATGACCCGAAAATGATTGCTTTGGTATTTTTTATAATGGATTAGATTTATGTAGTGCTTTTCTGTTAACGCATACTCAAAGCACGTACAATGGATCCATAAAAGGATTCTGTTGGGTTTCTGTTGGCTTAGAGTCTGGTTTTTGACCAACTCTATATATAAGGTGTCATGAGATAATTTTTTGTTGTGATCTGGTGCTATATAAATAAAATTTGATTGATTGAGTGATTTGATTGGTTTTCCCCTGTAAGTCGCTTTGGAAAAAAGCGTCTGCCAAATGCATACACATAAACATAAACATAATTTATTCACTCTCACATTCATACTGATGGTGGTGGTAAACTGTGCGGCTGATGGAAGCGTAGCTGCCAATACGTACCAACCCCCCCTTTGACCACCACCAAACATTCAAACACATTCATACACCAGCGTGAGTAGCAGCACTGGAGGCAAGGTGGGTGAAGTGTCTTGCCCAAGCACATGACTAGGACGGAGTGGGATTCGAACCACCAACCCTTTGGTCATTAGACGACCTGCTGTACTGCCCTTTATAAAGAAGTAGCCATTTTTTGGAATGGAAGTCAATGAAGTCTGGCATGTTTGGCCATCGACGGTATTACATTTTAAAATCCTTCTCCGGTGATCGCCTCTTGGTCAGAAGGCAAAGAACAGAATTCTCACAAATGAAATTCATTCACGAGTATCATAGGGTGTATTCACGCCTGGAAAGTCCTTTGGTCTGTTTATTTGATCCAGATCGAATGCAGACTTTATTTTTTTTCATTTGGGTCGGATTGCATTCTCATTGCACTTTTTGCTAGTGGACCAAAATTTGTAAACCTAAGCACATGTGATGAACTGCGCTGGTATTGGACAGAAAAGTCGTGGGCAGGGTGAATCAGTGATGGTGTGTTTGATGGAAACAAACTCGGAAGTCCTATGTACAGGTATCATTTTCGGAATATGTATTCTATTTTTGCAGACACAAATTTACAAAAATAATGCTAACTGTCAACAACAGCTCATCGGAGCCAGTTTCATAATATGTGCATCTGACCGAATGTCAATGAGACATTCAGTCTCCTCTTTGCACTTCCTCTGTCCACGGCTCATGACTGCTGCCATTAACTCAGACTACCTGTATGGCTCAGCTACTTCCAGCGGCTACGGTGGCTCATCAAGTACAAAAAGGCGCATGGTTCCTTGGTTTGTTTGGACTCGAGGCCGGTTATATTCACACCAGAAGTGAACCAGCCCAGAGTCCGTTTGCACCTCTTCTAGGTGGTCTCGGTCCGCTTGTTCAATTTGAATCAGAGTTTGCATGTTTGTATTCACACCTAAAAAAAAAAAAAGTTCAGACTTTTCAGGAAAACGAACTCTGGTCCGTTTTAAACAGACTAAGCGAAGTAGTTGTGAATACACCCATAGTTAAGTGCATCAGTGCTCTGCTTTGTTTTTGTGTGCACAAACCTTACAAATCCTAAGGGACTGTGCTTTGAGATTTGTGCCCCTCGAGACATTTAAGAACCTTGTCTGTCAGACAGCTAAATGGTCCAGTTAATGTTTTGCATAGCCCTTAAACTTATAATTCTCTAGTGATGAGGCTGAGGACCAGCAGAATTCAGCAGTCTAACTCTGTAGACTGAGCTGCTGTAGATAAGAGTGTCTGCCAAAGGCTCACTATTATTACGTACATATGTTTATGGCCAAGTTTACTGCACCTTTGGTCTCCTGTTGGCTCGCTGCCTCCTTCACACCTCTTCATTGCCCTCTCTCATGCACAGGTGCCAGTTGAGGAGTTACTATGGAAACCAAAACAGTAACGCTGGAGGAGGAAAAGTCCCAGATGTCTCACAGTGTGAAACTGTCCTCTCAGAAGAAGAAGAAGACCTTCACTTCCAGGTACAATAACAGTGAGATAATTTACTGTAGGACACGCAGCACTAACACTATTACTGTAATTTTAAGCATCACTCCTTTCATTAAGTTACACAAAACCAAATCACAGCCATTTACACATTACATTTATTTACCACGATGGAGGATAATATCTAATTTCTTCTTGGTTTTTGAATTTAAACAGCAAGTTTAAACCTGTTTTTGGGGACAACGCTGCATATTGTGTTTCCTGGATAAAAAGAAGCTGCAGTTAGTAGGATTCAGTATTAGCCTGAGAGCTGCACTAATACAAAACTGAAAAACTCAATGTTGTTACAAGTCACCTCATCTTGTATTCAGCCCTAAACCCTGATTTTAATTAAAATAGGTTACAGATTCTGCCGTTGCGTTATGATAAATTATTCCAGCGCCGTATCTGTGGTTTAAGGCGTTTGAGAAATACATTAAAAAAAAGGCACTGGTATAAGGAAAATGACACAGAAGACAAAGAGGATGATTAATATTTGAACCAGGTTACTTTATCTCATACTCATAAATAGATTTCTTCGCTAATTTCTGATGATATATTATTAAGGATTACTGGTTGGGTGGAATATCTCATTTAAATGGAAATTATTTAGCGTAAACAGATTTCTCTGTGGTGTTTACAACTTGTGTTCGAATGCACACAATGCTGAGTGAATACATCATTTATTATTTCCAGAGAATCATATGACGGGGAGGTTATTCTGAGATCAATGACACATTATATTCCTTCAAATATGCCCCATGGGCCACTGGTGAGAGCTGCTAGAGTGATGCACTCACATCCAAACAAATGAACCTGACTCCACCACACAGACGTCTGTCTGAGCTATTAAAGACATAATCAATAGTTTTTACAAACTGTATCGGCTCAGCTAGGCTCCTAAAGCAGCAATGGCAAATATCAGGCTTCATAACAGGAATTACTGTCCTGGAAGGAGAGCTCCCAAAAAAAACAAAATACACCAAGGATCATCGAGAAGTTTATTGTTAATTATTAGTACTTTGTCACTTCCAGATTTATTGATAAATAGTTGTGAGTTTGATGTTGAGTCATCTATATTTATTTATTTTTATTTAGGCATTTATAAGCTTTCACTTTACAGAGTCATTATCTCTTGAAAAATGACATTTTATCTCATTCACACATAAAATATGAAACGTGTTTCCAATACATTGAGCAATTTTTTACGAGCTTTATCTTGCAAAATTAAAAGTATCACCTTTTAAGGCCTCTGTTAGATATTTAACACTAATTCAAAATTTAATAAGTCTAATTCATGTTAATTTCTGACTGTGTCAAACTCATTTTTAGGGTTGAGGTCTACCGATTAATTGACTGTTGACTTTTTCCTTTATTGGTCGACCTCTAGTACTGAAGTGACTTTAGTCTGGGATGAACAGACACATCCTGACTCACACACACACTCTTTTTTTCCATAATATTTTTATTGGTATTTAAGTTTTATAATGAAAGGTAAACAAAGTAAGTAATAATATACATAAAGAATGTGAATCAAAACACAAACACCCATACACATACCCACTGACACCACGTAGACTGGCACCAAATTTTATATATATATATATATATATATATATATAAGTCATAATAATAACAATAAAACAGTAATAATTTCAATGTCATGTCCCTATTTTTCAGATACCATAATGTTCATATAAGGTTCCCATAATTGTACAAATTCCTCTAGTTTTCCTTTGGTAATATAAGTCAGTCTTTCCAGTCTGATGTACACACACACTCTTACACACACACATATTGTGCTGGACAAACATAAACAGATGGATTATGTTTTTGTTTTTTAACAGGGACATTATAAATTAATTCACATTGCTGTAAATGCACCATAGTTAGCCTAATATCTATTTTTCATCTGCATTCCCTAGACTTATGTTAAATTGTCACCCCAAAAGGTTATAAATATGCAATTTTAAAAATATGTATTTATATTTAAAGTACCTTAACACAGACAAATACCTGATGAATGTGCAATACAAAAATGTACAATTAATTACACATCAGACAGTACAGTTAGAAATAATAATAAAAAAAATAATTACATAAATGAGTAAATGAATAATAATAAGTAAATAATAAAAATTATAAGTAAATAATAATTTTTTAAAAATACGGGGACAGAGACAGGACTAAAAAAATCTAATGTTGGCAGCTCCAAGTATTAATGTAAAGGTTACCTCTGATTCTCTGAAGTTGCATTATGGGTACTTCACAGGAGGGTGTTTCAGTGTGGAAATACACCCACTTAGCCATACATGCACACACATGAGGAGTTGTTAGATATTTTGGACAATTGCTCTGCGGTTAGTGCTGTTATTTTAGCATAGATATTAGCTCAAGTGTGAAGTCCTGTAAATAGGAGGTGTTTTTTGTTTTTGTTTTTTTTGTTAGTCAGCTGGTGGCCTGCATGGTGACAGACAAGAACAGCAACAAATGGAACTGCACCAGACCAAACATTTTAAGCCACAGCAGCTATCAAAATAAGGGATAGAGTTCTGACCTGTCGGATGGAGTGTAATAGGCAGCAGCATCAGCTTACTTTTAATGCCTGCACGCTTCACAAACAAACTCCACTGTGTCCTGGAGTGAGGTTTAAAAACAGAGCCAAACACCACAAATACAGTCCACGCTCACAGGCCTTTTCACCATGTTGTTCTGAATGAGGTGTTTGATGAAGTTTGATCAATTTGCTTTTGATCCAACCACAGAATAAGAAAGTCTGTGTAATATTAGTAGTCTCTTGCAGTATATACGATGTTGTTTTGGATTTTACCTGCACACCCAAGAGGAGAAAAACAAGGCCTGGGGTGTGTCTTTATAGGTGTTAGTATGATAATGAAATATGATCCACACAGAAAACACATCTAGTATCAGACCACACTGTGCATATTTGGTACATATATATATTTTTTAGAGCTATTTAGAGCTTTATATACAGTCGTGGAAAAAATTATTAGACCATCAAAAGTCATCAAAAACAATGGTTATGCAATCAAGTACTAACTCGTGTGTATCATGTGACTAAAACAGACAGAAAAGAAAACATGGAATGTCTAAAAGCACTGTTTTTGTCAGTACAATGCCAGATATTGACGTAAGAACTGAAGTGATTTTGGTTATTATCAAGAAAACATGGAAAATGGATAGATATCAGCTTTTAAATTAAACTCTTATGAGCTATTTTTGTTGTTATCATTATATTTGTCCAAACAAATGTACCTTTAGTTGTGCCAGGCATTAAAATGAACAAGAAACTGAAGAAAACAAGGGTGGTCTAATATTTTTTTCCACGACTGTAATAATAATGTAATAATTTCCCTTTGGGATTAACCCATAGAGACCCAGTGCTACTATTGTGGCAGTCCCGAAATGAATTTTTCTCTTTATTTAACCTTTTTGAAGTGATTTATCACCATTTATTATAATATTATCCTCTGTATTTTTGCAGTTTTTCAGTGAAAGTCTTTTATTTTCCTGTACTGAATTTACTGATCATGTAAATGTTCATAAATGCTAAGATTAAAGTTGAGGGTTGTTATATCAGAACCGAAGAAAAATGAAGAAAAAGTGACTTTTTCAGTAAAATCTATCATTAATTGAACATAAACCAAGTGTCTCCATCCACTGTCATTGATCCAACTCCATGGGTTTTACCGGTGAATCAATGTTGTAGAAGATGTCAGTGTTTCCATGGTAACTACGGAGCCTCTGAATGTCCCAATGGGTCATATCTAATGACCATGAAAAGATGACAAACTGCATTTCACATCGATTGTTTACATGAATTGATATGATTAGTGGATCAACACGTATTAACCCATAAAGACCCAGTGCTACTTTAGTCGCAGTTCCCAGATGAATTTTTCTCTCTATTTAACCTTTCTTAAGTGATTTATAACCACTTATTATAACATTATCCTCTGTATTTTGTGTTTTTCACTGTGAATCATGTATTTTTCTATATTTGATTTCCAATAATTGATTTAGATATTCATGAAAACTTAGAGTTAATTCAAAGGTTATTAGAAAAAAATGAAGAAAATGTGAGTTTTGTAGCAAAGATATAATAAATTTAACACAAACCAAGTGTCTCCATTCACTGTCATTGATCAAACTCCATGGGTTTTTATTGGTAAATCAATGTTGTAGAAGATGACTGTGTTTCCACGGTAACTACAGAGCATCTGAACAACCAAATGGGTCATATCTGATAACCATGAAAAGATGACAAACTGTATTTTACACTAATTATTTACATGTATTGATATGATTAGTGGATCAACACGTATTAACCCATGAAGACCCAGTGCTACTTTAGTGGCAGTTCCCAGATGAATTTTTCTCTCTATTTAACCTTTCTTAAGTGATTTATCACCATTAAGACAATATTGGAACTTATTTTTAGACAATAGATCTTGAAAATCTTATTTGAAAAAATCTTACCAAGATAATTTTCACTTGTTCCACTGGCAGATTTTTTTTTTTGTTTAATTCAAGTGTGATGAGATATTTTGCCTAGAAATGACAAAAAATGAGAAAAATACACTTGGTAAAATTTTGATTTTTGCAGTTTGAGTTTTACTGGTGTACTGGGAAAAAATGCCCCTCTAAAAACAAGCTTTAAAAAAAATTAATACAAGATATTTTCTCTTGAATTAAGCAATAAGTAAATAAATTTAAAAAAAATAAAATAATCTGCCAGTGGAACAAGTGAAAATTATCTTGGTAAGATTTGGATTTGGATTTTTTCTAGTGTATCAACACATGAAAATAATTGGTGTAAAATACAGTTCGTCATCTTTTCACAGTCATCAGATATGACCCATTTGGGCATTCAGAGGCTCTGTAGTTACTGTGGAAACACCGTCATCTTCTACAACATTGGTTCACCAGTAAAACCCATGGAGTTGGATAAATAACAGCAGATGTAGATGCTTGTTTTTACATTCAGTTATTGAAATATTTGCTGAAAAAGTCACTTTTTCTTCAGTTTTCTCTGTTTTTGACATAATAACCTTTGAATTTATGCTGAATGGAAGCACAAGAACAGAAAGTGCTATTGTTTTTTTGGTAATTTTTTGTGTTTTTTGGCCATTGTTCTTCAATAAAAATGTGAAGAGAGTTAACCTCTGAACGTCCAAATGGGTCATATCTGATGACCATGAAAAGATGACAAACTGTATTTTACACCAATTATTTACATGTATTGATAGGATTAGTGGATCAACAGGTATTAACCCATGAAGACCCAGTGCTACTTTAGTGGCAGTTCCCAGATGAATTTTTCTCTCTATTTAACCTTTCTTAAGTGATTTATCACCATTAAGACCATATTGGAACTTATTTTTAGACAAAATATCTTGAGAATCTTATTTGAAAAAATCTTACCAAGATAATTTTCACTTGTTCCACTGGCAGATTTTTTTTTCTTAATTCAAGTGTGATGAGATATTTTGCCTAGAAATGACAAAAAATGAGAAAAATACACTTGGTAAAATTTTGATTTTTGCAGTTTGGGTTTTACTGGTGTACTGGGAAAAAATGCCCCTCTAAAAACAAGCTTTAAAAAAAATTAATACAAGATATTTTCTCTTGAATTAAGCAATAAGTAAATAAATTTTAAAAAATAATAATCTGCCAGTGGAACAAGTGAAAATTATCTTGGTAAGATTTGGATTTGGATTTTTTCTAGTGTATCAACACATGAAAATAATTGGTGTAAAATACAGTTCGTCATCTTTTCACAGTCATCAGATATGACCCATTTGGGCATTCAGAGGCTCTGTAGTTACCGTGGAAACACCGTCATCTTCTACAACATTGGTTCACCAGTAAAACCCATGGAGTTGGATAAATAACAGCAGATGTAGATGCTTGTTTTTACATTCAGTTATTGAAATATTTGCTGAAAAAGTCACTTTTTCTTCAGTTTTCTCTGTTTTTGACATAATAACCTTTGAATTTATGCTGAATGGAAGCACAAGAACAGAAAATGCTATTGTTTTTTTGGTAATTTTTTGTGTTTTTTGGCCATTGTTCTTCGATAAAAATGTGAAGAGAGTTAACCTCTGAACGTCCAAATGGGTCATATCTGATGACCATGAAAAGATGGCAAACTGTATTTTACACCAATTATTTACATGTATTGATAGGATTAGTGGATCAAAAGATATTAAACGTTATAGATCAGTAGATGCTTTTAGTCAACGGTGGAGGTTTGGGTCTTGATGGGTTAATAAAGTATTCTGATTCTTACGAGGAAGGATTTCATCAAAGCATCAACAGTCACATGCAGCGTCTATGTTTCCTAGTTATCTATTAGAAAACCGTGGCTGTATTTGATGCAGAGCAGTACCTTTATCCATAATGTATGACGGTAAAAGCTGAGCCAGGTTAAATTCTTGCATCAGACAGAATTCGGTATTCACCCTGCATGAAAAGAAGGGTGTTGTTGGAGCTAATTATGGGGACGCCTTTGTCTTCACTAACTCACAGACTCACAGACAGCAGGTATGTGTAGTGACGGTGCAGCAGAAGAAAAAGATGACACACCAGGAACATCGGCGCTCCCAGATGAATTCAGTAGGATCTAATAGGAATCACTTCTGGTCCACAGCTAATAGTCCCAAGTCAAATTTGCCTTCATTTTCCCAAGCCTCCCCCCCGCCCCCTGCTGTGAGTGACTTATTAAATTAGGCTAAACTGTGAGCGTGCGATCTCCATCACAGAAGAAAGGAAATTGGATCAGTTTTCATCCTTAGGGGTGATGAAAATAACCAATTGTTCCATCAGCCAAACTTAAAGGTCATGCCTCCCTTTGTTGAAAATGGAGAGTGAACACGAACAGGTGCGTTGTGGAACGTACACCCATCCTCCATGGAGCCGCGCTCACATTCATCTCCACGCATCACGGACGAGGTGGCCTCTCTGGGTTACAAATAACAAACGATGAGGACAGTTTTGACTTTGACTTTACTTCTTCTTTTTTTGTACACAAGTTCGTTTCATAGATAGATGATGGTATTAGTTGTTGACACACACGGTAATGAGAACATATCATTATGTGGCTTTTTCCTCTTTTTGTATTTCCTCCTACAGGTTAGTATGGTGAGGAAGTGTGCTGTTTGTAAACAACTAAAAATACCATGTTCTGTCTCCTACACAGATTGTGTAGTACTCGGTGTTCCATCTAATTGTATTGCAAATGTTAACACATTTTTCTGAAAACGGGCAAAAGAAAATTTGGATTTATGCTTACATACGTGGATTTCTGTGCATAGTGTAACTGCCCGGGTGAGCGATTTAGATTAGACATGTAAAACTGGAATAATGATGTCATCAATTTTATGATGCATTTAACCCTTTCATGCATACTGGTCACTACAGTGGACAGTTATTTCACATCTGTTCTCTTGTATATTCATGGGTTTTGTTGTTTTAGTTCCATATCAGCCAACACTGTGGATGCTTATGCACCATCCCATAATACACTGACATTCATATCATTAATGTGTGTGACGGACTGCAGTGGGATGAATAAGAGTGAATGGTTGGATGTGAATAATGCTTTTTTTTCTTTTTTTTTTTTTTTTTTTTTTTTTTTTTACTGTTTTTTAATGTTTACCTCCGCCAAGGAGGTTATGTTTTTGCCAGGGTTTGTTTGTTTGTTTGTTTGTTTGTCTGTCCGTTAGTGTGCAACATAACTCAAAAAGTTATGGACAGATTTTGATGAAATTTTCAGGGTTTGTTGGAAATGGGATAAGGAAGAAATGATTAAATTTTGGTGGTGATCGGGGGTGGGGGGGCCCACGGGGGGGCCCATTTCCAACAAACCCTGAAAATTTCATCAAAATCTGTCCATAACTCTTTGAGTTATGTTGCACACTAACGGACAGACAAACAAACAAACAAACAAACAAACCCTGGCGAAAACATAACCTCCTTGGTGTGGGGGGGCCCACGGGGGGGGAACTGATCAGCCTTGGCGGAGGTCTGCGCTCTCTGAGTGCTTTTCTAGTTTAGTTTTTATTAATGTCTGTTTTTTTTAATGAGAACATCAGCCTGTCCAGGGATTACAGGTGGAAATTAGCACTAGTTTTACAACCTGGCACACCACATCTCTCCTTTTTAAGGTTAATGTATATTGTGCATTGTCCTTGTCTAAATAAATAAATAAAATGAAAAAATAAATAAATAAAAATTGCTGTTCTTGATAAACCTGATCTGCAGTAATATGTTTTTTGTGTAAATTAATTCTTAATTGTTATTAGACTGTAATTAACAGTTTTCTTAATCAAAAAGTTTTTTTATTTTTTTATTTTTGCATATTATCGCCAGGAATTGAGTAACAACTAGTATTTAGAGTATAATAAAATGTGAGAAAACGGCATTAGTGTCTTTAAAAATGTTTTTATTTCATAGTTTTCACACAGTATATAACTAAATCAAATGCATGGTGTCCAGCTGAGTGGACATTTTTATAACTCCGTGAAAAATAGGTTCTAAAAAATTTCAGTTGCATTGTTTTTTTCATGCCTAAAGAGGGAAAAAAATCACTTTAGAAAAAAATATTGACTAAGGTTCTCATAATTCATGCATGAAAGGGTTAAGTTATCCACTCCTTTGGCAAAGTTTAAAAAAAAAAAAGTACCTTAAGTTTAAAATTTTTCAGAAATATTGAATTGAGATGGTAGATATGTTTTTGTTGCTGATTTTTAATTTTTATTTATTATTATGGTGTGAATGCTCGATGCTGTACACATTTAAGTTGATGTAAGCAGTGTATTAGTTGAAAAGGATAGGCAAAAAAAATAAGCTTTTGTTTCTAGACTATTCCTTTTTTTGTTTTTTATGTTTATTACGATTAATATACTGAGTACAAAGACTGATGTAAAACCAAAAGTAAATTCTTTCATTCATTCAATCTACTATCTTTCAGTGTTTGATTCATCATTACTTTAATTGGATGCAACATAAGCTCATTGTGGTACAAGGTTGGGTTTTTAGTTGATTGTCCAACTTTGTCTGTCAGATGCATCCATTTTAAACATTAGTCCATATTTCCAAACACATTTAATCACATTTACTCATCCTTCTGTTTCTGATGCACTTATTCACATGTTAGTATTCTATACCGAACACCATTAACGTCCTCTGTTCCACTAAGTGACCAAACAATGACAACATGGACTGCTTCAATATTTAGTTTTTGTCTGTGCTATACCTTACTTACTATTTATCTTTTTTTATTTACTTGTATTAAAATTTTTGGATATGTCTTATGATTTTATGTCACAGGTGTCAAACATGCGGCCCGGGGGCCACATCTGGCCCGCCAAAGGGTCCAATCTGGCCCGTAGAATGAATTTGTGAAATGCAAAAATTAAAACTGCACAAAAGATATTAGCAATCTATGGTGTCAAAATCATTTTAATTCAGGTTCCATACAGACACATACAGACCAGTTGGATCTCAATTGGCTTAGACCAGAAAAATACTATCATAACAACCTATAAATAATGACAACTTCAGATTTTATCTCTGTTTTAGTGTAAAAAAGTAAAATTACATGAAAATGTTTTCATTAACAAACGATCCTTTTACAAAAAATGTGAATAACCCGAACAAATATGAATGGGAAATGTATTGAGAAAAGTAAATGCAATTTTATCAATATTATACCTGTTACTAAATGTTTTGTGTATTTGTAATTGTAATGTAAATTGTAATGCACATGTGTAAATGATAAACTGAGGCAGAATATTGTTAAAACTGCACTTGTTTCACTTAAGACATTTCAAGTTGTTCACGTTATTCAGATTTTTAAGGAAATGTTATAGATGTAAACATTATCATAATGTAATTTTACTTTTTTCACTGTTATTATTTTACTGGTCCGGCCCACTTGAAATCATATTGGGGTGAATGTGGCCCCTGAACTAAAATGAATTTGACACCACTGTTTTATGTCATATTTTATCACTGTAAGCTTTAAGTTGGAAAGCCAAAGGAGATCTATTCTGTTCTATTCTATTCTATTCTATTCTATTCTATTCTATTCTATTCTATTTAGGGCTGTCAAAATGAATGTGTTAATGCAGATTAATCCATCATCATGATTAATCTGATTAAAAATTTGAATGCAATTAATCCATCTGCAGCGCAGAATGACTCTGAACATCTCTGCCAACACATTTCAGGCAGTTTGTCTAAGCAGAGTTAGCGTCGCATATGCTCAAATGGGCAGTTGATCTAGTAGTGACAGGTAGCAGAACCAACCCATAAAGATGGAAGACACTAAACAGCACATTGGCCCTCTGGATGGAAATATGAGGACAAAAAAACCCCAAGACGGAACAGTCCACCGAAATAAAGTATTATACACACTCTGCAGGAAGGAGTTTTCTTTTTACTGAAGCACTTCCAGCTTAAAATACCACATTAACGCGAACCATATGTTAGTCGGGAATTCTGCTAGGACTTCAGCTAATGCGTGACCCATCTTGTGACAAATACGTTAAGTGCATATATATTCCCTTCATTCTGGAGTCTGTTTGCTCATGCAAAGTGAAATGCAATTGACATAGATTAAAAATGAAGGCTATTTAATTGTGATTAATCAAAATTAATCCACAACAACCCTGTGATTAATCTGATTAAATTTTTTAGTCATTTGACAGCACTAATTCTATTCTATTCTATTCTATTCTATTTTAGTGGGTGACCATGGCTCAGATGGTAGAGCAGGTCGTCCAATAACCGAAGGGTTGGCGGTGTGAATCCTACTCTGTCCCAGTCATGTGCTGTTGTGTCCTTGGGCAAGACACTTCACCCTCCTTGCCTCCAGTGCTGCTACTCACACTGGTGGATGAATGCGTATGAATGTTCGGTGGTGGTCGGAGGGGCCACGCAAATTGGCAGCCAGCCTAACCCCAGGGCAACTGTGGCTACAAATGTAGTTTACCACCACCAGAGGGAGAATGTGAGAGTGAATGAATAATGGATCCACTGTATGGGCTTTGAGTATGCATTTATAGAAAAGCACTATATAAATCTAATCCATTATTAGTCTATTCTATTCTATTCTGTTCTGTTCTATTCTATTCTATTCTGTACATTTTATCAAACATCAACTACCTCCCATCCCAATTTGCGTTTTAAAAATAAAACCATATATGAAAATAGACAAATAAACAGTTTGGTAGAAATGCACCTAAAGTTTGTTGCTTAGTCCAGATGCACATATGTTTGCATTTTCCTTTTCAAATACATGCCACAAGTATCATGTCCCTGTGTGTCTGTAGAGCAGGGGTGTCAAACATAAGGCCCATGGGCCAAAATCCAGTCCTCCAAATGGTCTGGTCCAGCCTGTGGGATGAACCTCAGAAGTGCAAAAAATTACACTTAAAATATTAACAGTCAAGGGTGTTCAGGGACCACATACAACTCAACATGATATCAAGTAAAATATTAGCAAAATAATCTATAAATAATAACAACTCCAAATTTTCTCCTTGGTTTAATGTGAAAAAAAAAATGAAATTACATTATGAAAATATTCACATTTACAAATCCTGTCACAATAAAATATGACAAACTTGAACAAATATGAGAAACCTGAAATTTCTGAAGAAAAATAAGTGCAATTTTAACAATATAAAAATATTTTGTGCATTTATAGACCAACTGTGATCTGTAAACTGTATAAATAAAAAGCTGCAACAATATTGGTGAAATTGCATTTATATTTTTAAAGATATTTCAGGATGTACACGGTTGTTCGACTTATTCACATTTTCATAAAGTACTTTAACTTTCACTAAAACAAAGAGAAAATTATTCATAGGTTTCTATGCCTATTATTTTCCTGGTCAGGCCCACTTGAGATGACAGTGGGCTGAAAGTGGCCCCTGAATTAAACTGAGTTTGTATTATATTTCAGTATTTACACATCCACTGTATGGTCTGTACTTGAGTGATACTGAAGCAGCTGCAGGCTCTGTAGAATCACATTATTACTTACCAGCCTGAGCCTCACAAACACACTCAAGAGGAACCTCAACAAAGGAAAATAGACAAATAAAAACGGCAAAAGCAGAAGTTGTTCACTGAATGCCATGAAACGGGGAAATTTCCCAGCTTACAAACAAAAGAAAACGAGAAGTCATGTCAATTTGCATTGCGATTTGTATGATAATGTGCTGAAAGTAATGCCTGAGGGTAGATGTTTGCAGTAACGGTGGTTGGGGGTTGTGTAATAGACACCTGGGTAAATATCAGCTCTGGCACAGAAACAATTGATGATTCTGTTAAGTGCAGCTATGTTGGGCTGGAAGTGGGAACTATCAAATTACACATACTTCATCTCTGTAGTTTATTTGGGCTTTTATTTTTATTTCATTTATTCTTTTATTCATCATTTTAAGACAGTTATCAGTACTTTCTGTCCTTACATTTTTTAAACAGTGTACTGTTACCACTACGTTAGATATTCTGTGTATGTAAACGTAGATAAACAGCAAGCCAAACTCATTTTCACAAGCCATGATCCGAGCGTCTTGCTCCTTTATTACAGTCTTCTTAAGACAGCTTACAATTTACCATTGTGGCTTGAAAAGGTCGAGTGAAACTGAAATACACAAAACAGAAATGGAAAAATATACCTCAGTTTGGTATCGGGTATATGAATACATCAGTAAACGCTTAGCGCCAAAGTAATGCATTAAACTTAACTAAAATGCCATCCCCAAAGTCACAGGAGGTATCAATAGTTATATCGATCCACTGACATGCTAATTAGATCGTTAACATACGTGAATCGCTGCTTAGATATGCTAATACGTTGCAACAAGCTAGCGGGATGCACAGGCTACGTCTGTTTCCTGGTAATAAACGTTCAGAAAAAACGATCCCTAACAGAGCTTATACAACTTATAAAGGTGACACATTCTTATTGTTTTAGCTACTAAACACTTATTGAACTTACAGCCATTGCTTTCGGAGGTTTGGATGAGATGTAAGACACGAGTAGACAAGCTTAATGATAGGGCATTTTTCCGGACTGAGTTTCTCCTACCCACAATGCATTGCAACCATCAACTATGCCTTTTTATCAAACACATTTTACTGAGGGCAGAACAAACAGGTTTCCTTGTTTTATTATATGGGGGGGGGGGCAAGGGTATTAGCAGCAGGAAAACTATTGGTTGAATTCATACCAAATTGGGTTTACAGATTGCCAGTGACCCAGAATAGATGTCATTACATTTTGGGAAAAGTAGGTCAAAGTTCAAATCTTTAACTTCTTAAGACCCAGGAAATGTCAGCAAAGTACAAGCTTTTTTGTTTTTTATTAAATAAGTGCCTATATCGGAAACATCATGATGCAACAGTTTTTTCAGATGTTTTTAAACATCAGTTTTTAAAATTTTTATGGAATGTCCTTTGTGGTGGACAGTTTTCTTTTCTTTTTTTGTATAAAGATGTGAAACTCTTGGACTAGGACCCATAGCTAGGTCTTAGGAGGTTAAAGACCTAAAACTATTACTGTGGTGACTTCTGAATATATTTTCTTCTACATTTAACCCATAAAGACCCAGTGATACTTTTGCAGCAGTTCCCAAGTGAATTTTACTCTAGATGTAACCTTTCGTAAGTGATTTATCACCATTTATTATATAGTATCATCTGTATTCTGCTGTTTTTCTGTGAAAATCAGGTATTTATTTCACTGATCATGTAGATGTACAGATTAAAGTTGAGGGTTTGTAGAATCCAATAACGCAACAACGACCCATAACGTAATAAATTTGCCATTGGCGTCTACAGGGTTATTGTTGTAGAAACAGAGAAAACTCAAGAAAAAGTGACTTTTAGCAACGATATCAATAACTGCATGTTAAAACAAGTGTCTCCATCCACTGTCACTGATCCAACTCCATTTTTGTATAAAGTTGTGAAACTCTTGTCCATAAATGTGGACAGAAAACCCATAGCTGCCTTAGGAGGTTAATGAAATTTTAAAATGATGACATCAGCTGGATTGATGCCAAAATAAGCTACTATATGGGGGTCAACCCCTCCCTCTGGTTTTTACATCTCTACTTCTGCTGAATGAATATAATCCTGGGGGGGGACAACCCCGTCAATGATTAAAAACCAATTGAAATAACAGGTTGGGACTGATTTTTCTTACACGTACAATCGGGTGTACTTGACTCTGTGGTTGTCCACACATACTCAAGGCGGATCCAAAGCAGATGCAGAGTCTGCACCACTCACAGTACACGCACAGTGCACCCGACTCTGTTGGAGCCTTAACTTTCACCTGAACCGAACTGTCGGCAGTCTTGGAATTCACGAATGTCCCCATGCACATCAGTAGATTGTATACCTTACCTGTCTCTATGTAGGCTACAAGTGTCAAACATGCGGCCCGGGGACCAAATCCGGCCTGCCAAAGGGTCCAGTCTGGCCCTTGGGATGAATTTGTGAAATGCAAAAATAGATATTAAGAAATTAACAATCCTTTTAGTTCAGGTTCCACATTCAGACCAATTCAATCTCCAGTGGGTCAGACCAGTAAAATTCTATCATAATAATCTATAAATACTCACAACTCCACATTTTTCTCTTTGTAAATGTAAATATTTTCATGTATTTACACTAAAACAAAATATAATTTCACAAAAATTGTGAATAACCTGAACAAATGTGAAGAACCTGAAATGTCTTAAGAAAAAAAAGTGCAATTTTAACAACATTCTGCCTGATACTAAATGTTGTGTGTATTTGTAGATCCACTGTGATCTGTACGTTATAATGAACATGTGGAAATGATAAACTGAGGCAGAATATTGTTAAAATTACATTTATTCTTTCAGTTTGTTCAAGTAATTCACATTGTTTGAAAGGACAGTTTGTAGATGTAAACATTTTCATTGTTTAATTTTACTTTTTTTCCACTGTAAAATATAGAGAGAAGTTTGGAGTTGACATTATTTATATATTATTATGTTATTATTTTACTGGTTCAGCCCACTTCAGATCAAATTTAGCTGAATGTGGAACTGAACTAAAATGAGTTTGACACCCCTGCTTTAGGCTATATATCAGTGTCTCTCTCTCTCTGTGTCTGAAAGTGACATTTATTAGACCCGCCCTGACCCACAGATAACCTGTTGATCCCCCTATCATTAGTATGGCCGTACGTCTGCAGGCGCCAATGTACATGTTCAACTGCATCTTAATCATTAGAGGTTTTATGTTAGCTTTTACAGTCTGATTGAGTTTCCCCCATTGGCCATAAATCACAGGTGTCAAACATGCGGCCCGGGGGCCAAATCCGACCCGCCAAAGAGTCCAGTCCAGCCTCTAGGATGAATTTGTGAAATACAAAAATTAAACTGAAGATATTAACAATCAAGGATGTTGAAATCATTTTAGGTCAATTCAGTCTATAGTGGATCAGACAAGTAAAATACTATCATAATAGCCTATAAATAACACTGGGTTACAAAAAAATGTTTTTTGCAAGTTGTCTAGGTTTTTTCAACTGAATTAGGACCATTTCGCACCGCTAAATCCAAAAATGACATCTGTTTTTCTCAATCAGGTCAGGTTTTTTTTGCTAATTTGATTTTGAAAAATTTGATCTTCTCACAAAATATAATAATTAATACCAAAATAAGATTGGTAAGCACACTTTATGAAACTTGTGACTTGATTCCTGTTAGGTATAATGGTGTATTCACCGCAGATGTAGCAGAATACGTCAGGCTTATTTTTGCAAGATCTTCTAGTCCACAGGTGTCAAACATGCGGCCCGGGGGCCAAAACTGGCCCGCCAAAGGTTCCAATCCGGCCCGTGGAATGAATTTACAAAGTGCAAGTTAGGGGATCAATCTCAAAAATAGTATCATAATAACCTGTAAATAATGACTACACCATTTTTTTCTTTGATTTAGTGCAAAAAAACATTAAATTATGAAAATGTTTATGTTAACAAATTATCCTTTAACAATAACATGTGAATAACCTGAGTAAATATGAACAACCTGAAATGTCTAAAGAAAATTTTGTGCAATTTTAACAATATTCCACATGTTATTAAATGTTTTGTGCCTTTGTAGATCTGATCTGTAATGCATATGTATGAATGTTAAGTCAAGGCAGAATATTGATAAAATCGTACTTATATTTCTTTACAAATTTCTTTTTTTTTTCAGGTTATTCACATCCTTTTTGTTTGGATGGTTTGTAAACGTAAATACTGGCATAATTTAATGTCATTTTTTGCACTAAAACCATTTGCAGTTGTCATTATTTATTGGCTATCATGCTATTATTTTACTGGTCCGGCCCACTTCAGATTAAATTGGGTTGAATGTGGCCCCCAGAAGAAAAGGAGTTTGACACCCCTGTTCTAGTCAAAGCCATTTCATTCACCGGTAATATTAAAAAAAAACATTAATCATAAATTGGCAAAAGTAAAATCTTCAGAACTCGTTTATTGCAAGAAATATGAAAGAATTTTCTATCATATGATGTGAAAATGCCCATAAATGTAAGCAAAAATGTTAAAAAACCAATATGTAGCATAGTTCAGAAAGTTGACCCGATTGAGCAAAATTAATGTGATTTTTGGATTCAGCACACCAAAATTATCCTAAATCAGCTCAAAAAACTTAAACAATAAATTTGTTGTTGACCAGTGTAATGAAAACTGCAAATTTTCTTCTTTGTTTTAGTGTAAAAAAAAAAAAAGTAAAATTAGAAAAAGAAGTTACATTTACAGACTATCCTTTTACAAAAAATATGAATAACCTGAACAAATATGACCAATCTGAAATGTCTTAAGAGAAGTATGTGTAATTTTATACAATATTCTGCCTGTTACTAAATCTGTAAGTTGTGATTCACATGTATAAATGATAAACTGAGGCGTAATATTGTTAAAATTGCACTTTTTTTCTTAAGAATGTTCAGGTTGTTCATATTTGTTCATGTTATGTTAAAGTACGGTTCGTAGGTGTAAACATTTTCATCATGGAATTTTACTTTTTTCACTCAAAAACAGAGAAAACTTTGGAGTTGACATTATTTATAAGTTCTTATCTTATTATTTATATTATTTTACTGGTCCGGCCCACTTTAGATCATATTAGGCTGAATGTGGCCTCTGAACTAAAATGAGTTTGACACCCCTGCCATAAATCCTCTCCCATGTTGGCGTGATTAGACCATCTCCTACATCGCAGGTGTGGCTGTCGCAGACAATCAAATGTTTCATGCGTTTTTAGTTTGCATTAAAGATGAATGTTCAACTGTTGGATGTGTAATGGGGCTTAACGTTAACTTAAAAAAGAATTAAGTCTGGTGATTGCTTGTTTTAACTGTTTTTTTAGTAAATTTCAGACCTTGTGCTTCTGTTGAATCGGCACTTCTACTCTACTTCTACTTCTAAATTGTACACACATACACTACCAGTCAAAAGTTTGGACTCACCTTCTCATTTAAATGACACAAGATGGAACACAGATGACCAACAAGTGCTCAGCATCACTGGGAACTCCTTCAAGACTGTTGGAAAACATTTCAGGTGACTACCTCATGAAGCTCATCAAGAGAATGTCAAGAATGTGCAAAGCAGTAATAAAAGCAAAATGAGGCTATTTTGAAGAATCTAAAATATTAAACAGGGGTATCAAACTCATTTTGGTTCAGGGGCCATATTTACATATTTACATATATACAGGGCCCAGTTTGATCTCAAGCGGGCCAGACCACTAAAATAATGACTTAGTAACCTTTAAATAATGACAAATACATTTTTTTCTTTATGTTTTAGTACAAAAAAACCCAAATTAAATTATGAAAATATTTACATTTTACAAAACATGTGAATAACCTGAAAAAACAGAAATTTTAACAATATTATGCCTTGACTTATTATTTATACATGTGCATTACACACAGTGTTACACAAACATTTGGTAACAGGCAGAATATTGTTAAAATTTTGGAGTTTGGAACTAAAATTTGAACAATTTCTACAATATTCCATTTCTTATTATTAACACAACTACAGATCACAGTGGATCCATAAATGCACAAAACAGTTAGTAACAGGCAGAATATTGTTCAAATTGCACATTTCGAGTTGTTCATCTTTGTTTTTATTTATTTGCATTTTATTGTGTTAGAAGAGTTTTGTAAATGTAAATATTTTCACAGTGTAATCTTATTTTTTTCATTTAAATTTTTCCACATAATTTTTCACAAAGAAAATTTGTAGTTGTTATTATTTATGGGTTATTGTGTTGTTATTTTTACTGGAGATCACATTGGTCTGTATGTGGAACTGGAACTAAAAGGATTTGGACAACCTGGACTGTTCAGGTTCATTTTTGCACTTTCATCCTGCAGGGCCGGAATGGAACCTTTGGCAGGTGAGGGGGCCAGATTTGGTGATATAAAACATGCTTTGAGTTATGTCACACTTTTTTTAACTACATAATTCCATGTGTTCATTCATAGTTTTGATTCCTTCAGTGAGAAACTACAATGTAAATAGTCATGGAAATAAAAAAAAAAAAAAAAAAATAGGTGAGTCCAAACTTTTGACTGGTAGTGTATGGGACAAAATTATCTCACGATTTATTTGGGCTGAAAAAAAGCCAAGAGTAAGATATAAACTCTTACAGCTAGCTAAAGACAGGGGGGGGGGGGTTGGCCCTTCCATGCTTTGTGGACTATTACAGAGCTGCTCAATTGAGACCATTGATTGGCTGGTGCAAGCCCAATTACAGATCTAGACAGAAAGAAATAGAGAGCACAATGGGGAAGGGACGACCAATTAATACATTAATAGGTGACCCCTCATTAAGCACCCATCTGACGGACTCCGATAACCCAAATATAATGAGCTCATTAAAGACATGGAAGGGACTAATTAAAAAATATCAAATGGAGGGGAGGACTCAAATTTTAAAGTGGTTTGCCTATGACCCGGAATTCTTACCCAGTAAATATGACTTGAGGTTCAGAGGTTGGACTGCAAATGGTCTTACAACGTACTCTACACTCTTAAGAAAAGGTACAATGTTAACCTTCCAGAACCTTAACCTGTTTAACCCTGACCATATTTTCAGGGGAAAAACGCCTAAAAAGACATACCCAAAGTAAACGAAGAATTACTTCACAATAATAAGGTTCATATGGATGTTCTTGGTGTCTATGGACATTTACAGACCTCACAGAATCTATTCCCATTGTCTAAAATATTGTATCTATTACTATGCCTGAGTAAACTGTAACAAACTAAAAGAGAAATTAGAATTTTTTATCCTCACCTGTTTTTTTTTCGGCTGGATTGACGATGATATGCATAAATTAATTGTTCGTGTCGGAGATTTTTAATAGCGTATATTTCACCCCACAAAGATTAAAAATCATGTTTGAACATTAAAGTTTGCACTAAAATACACTTTTGATGTATTTTTATTAACATTAGGGTCTAAACTTTGAGCAAAAGTTGAAAAAAACATCCATTGTCCTGATTTATTATATTTTTATAGTAGATGAATATTAACCCTTTCATGCATGAATTATGAGAACCTTAGTCAATATTTTTTTTCTTGAGTGATTTTATTCCTCTTTAGGTATAAAAAAAAAACAATGCAATTATTTCATTTTTTTATGAACCTATTTTTCATGGAGTTAAAAAAATGTCCACTCTGCTGGACATTTTTTTAACTCCATGAAAATGGAAATAATTAGTGTAAAAAACAGTTTTTCATCTTTTCATGGTCATCAGATATGACCCATTTGGACGTTCAGAGGCTCCGTAGTTACCGTGGAAACACCATCATCTTCTACGACATTGATTCACCAGTAAAACCCACGGAGGTGGATCAATGATAGTGGACGGACACACTTGATTAATGATAAATTTGCTGAAAAAGTCACTTTTTTTCTGTTTACACTGTTTCTGATTCAATAACCTTTGAATTTACTCTGAGTTTTAATAAACATCAACATGATCAACAGACTAAATATAATAAAATACCTACTTTACACTGAAAAAATGCTAAATACAGAGGATAATATAATAATAAATGGTGATAAATACTTAAGAAAGGTTAAATAGAGAGATAAAATTATTTGGGAACTGCCATCAAAAAAAAAAAAAAAAAGTGGGGTCTTTATGAGTTAAATATTAATAACATTTTATTTCCTAGCCTTTATATTCACTCATGCAGATATTATTCAGGTACTGTTACAGATATTCAGGTTAAATTACATTGTAGAATAGCTGTCCACTGTAGTGACCACTATGCATGAAAGGGTTAATATAATTCCAGGGGTTGGATAATAATAATCTACAAAATCCAGACCATTTTAGGTATCTACAGATCAGAGACTTTATTAGAAAAAAAAAAAAAAATTAAGAATCATATGACGATTGGAGATGAACTTCTGGATGTTTTCCAAAAAGCTTATAACGATGGTACCTACCCAAAGATCATTTCTAGACTTTACCTAGCTCTCCAGAACATAAAGGGAGACCATACTCTGGACATTAAAATGAGATGGGAATCAGAGGGCAACTTCATGATAACAATGGATGAATGGGACAGAATCTGCAGACAACAATGGACAACAACAAGCTCCCCCTCCTGGAGGGAATACAGCTGGAAGAACTTGACTTGTTTCTTTTGTACTCCAGCACAGAAAGCTAAGTACTCTGACCAATCTGCATGTTGGAGGTCCTGTGGAAGTATGGTGGCAAACCACTTCCGTATCTTCTGGAATTGTCCCTCGGTGGCTCCATTTTTGGAGACATGTCCATGGCCTCTTGGAGACAATTCTTAAGTTTAAAATGTGTTTTGACTTTAAGACTATGTATCTCAACGATTTAGAAGAACTCAAGTGTATGTAACAGTCGAATTTATGGAATGTACCTTTAACACGGTGTATACTATGTCGCCTAGCAGTGACGTCCTAGGGCAGCGCCTGTATGTTTTTGCTAGAGTGACGATATGGACACCACGCTGGTCGGACACCTACTTCACTCCTTTTTTTTTTCTTTGCCTCTGAGAACAACAGTGATGGTTAAGTAGTGGCACTATTTTGTTCATGTATGAAATATAGAAGCCGTACAACCGGGCTTGGTAAGGTTGGAGTGTTTAATAAACCATGAGCATTTGAAATCCCAGCATTTGTGTGGACGTGAGTTTCTGCCTGCTGTTTTCCTCCACTCTCCACAGTCTCAACCTAGCTGCCCGGACCCAAAACCATTACATGTACTAAGAGTGATAAATGGTTATTGAGATTACTCTTAGCGGCAAGTAAGAAGACTCTGACTAGAAAATGGCTGAAAAGAGACATACCCACTATAAATGACTGGATTGATGTAGTGTACAATATATATGTCATGGAGAGAATCACATTTAATTTAAGATGTAAAACTGATATTTTGACTGAAAATTGGTCAAAGTGGCTCACTTATATTGTAACTGTGAGACCGGACTTTGTATAATTTCATAGGATCCTCAAACTTTACTGTAAAGTGGAGGTAGTATGGCTGTGGGTTCTGTCGGTGGAGGATATGATATTTACCTATTTGGACTTTTAATAACAGGACACCTTCTAATTGGTCTTGGAGTTGCCCTAGTTTATCGCAAAGTTGTAAAGACAGCAGCACACATGGAGACCCCGCTGCTGTCAATCGAAATTAAGGAGCACTTCGGAGCGGTTAGTGACAACGTGAAGGTTTTACAGCGGATGGTGACACAGTCAGAGGATTGCATGACGAGCTGTGGACTCACACAAAAGTTGGATTACATCGCTGGACGCTGGATGCACTCCGGCAAATCGCGGGAATGAGGGAAAAGGACGAACTGTGCAGGATCTACCTGCTCTGAAGTGAGGAGTAATGCTGAAGCCCAGTTATAACAAAAATTAAGTTATAACTAAATTAAGCAGAAATCAAATCATTTTTCCCCGTTTAATTCTGTTTCTCCTGGGAGCCAGTAAAGCAGTTGGAGCCACTCTGGTCTAATCTGTTCCTTTGCAGTCAAAACATCCTTCCAAGGTCAAGCTTCAGGACTGAATGAACTGATAAATGTCTTATTTTTCATACACAAACAGACTTTCAAGGACTCACCACATACAAACATTTAACCCCCCCCCCCCCCCCCATCTCCGTCTGCCTCACAACATTCTTCTTCTCTTCCTGTCCCCCTCCCACAACCAAATCCACTGAAAAAGCTCCATCACGTGACCACATGTACTGTGTTTATAATGTCTTATGTCTTATGTATGTGATGTATGTGCTTGCATTATCTTCACTGTAATTCTTTCGAAGGATTTGTGTTGGGTGCATGCGCATGCAGCGACCGGCAGTGAGCAAAAGCTTGCTGCAAAACAAATCTACCCACGGGTACAAATAAAGTCACCTTGAACCTTGAAGGGAAAAAAATAATAATAATATGGGTATATGAGTATATTGATACATGAGTGTGATGAATGTATATGTGGACTAGATGCTGCTCTAAAGCTGGACCCTCCCCCTGTTGTTTGTTACCTCCGCCAAGGAGGTTATGTTTTTGCCAGGGTTTGTCTGTCTGTTTGTTTGTCTGTCCGTTAGTGTGCAACATAACTCAAAAAGTTATGGACAGATTTTGATGAAATTTTCAGGGTTTGTTGGAAATGGGATAAGGAAGAAATGATTAACTTTTGGGGGTGATCCGGAAGAAATCCTGGATTCTGGATCACTTTGAAATTTTCGTTAACATTGTGGTAAATGGGGCCAAAATTTTCGTTTCCCAATATCTCGCTTAATTATTGACCAAAACTCATGAAATTTAACTCAGGAATTGACAATGGGGTCCTCTATCACATTTCAAAGGCTGATCCGGATCTGATCCAGAAGGCGGATTTTATTTTAAACTAGAAGCACTCGGAGAGCGCAGACCTCCGCCAAGGCTGATCAGTGCCCCCCCCCCATGGGCCCCCCCACGCCAAGGAGGTTATGTTTTTGCCAGGGTTTGTTTGTTTGTTTGTCTGTCTGTCTGTTTGTCTGTCCGTTAGTGTGCAACATAACTCAAAAAGTTATGGACAGATTTTGATGAAATTTTCTGGTCTCCCCCCCCGCCCCCCCCCCCCCCCGTGGGCCCCCCCACGCCCCATCACCACCAAAATTTAATCATTTCTTCCTTATCCCATTTCCAACAAACCCTGAAAATTTCATCAAAATCTGTCCTTAACTTTTTGAGTTATGTTGCACACTAACGGACAGACAAACAGACAAACAGACAAACAAACCCTGGCAAAAACATAACGTCCTTGGCGGAGGTAAAAATAAAATGTAGGATATGTATCACCGATTATGTGGGGAATTTTTGCGCTTGGCGGAGGTCTGTGCTCTCCGAGTGCTTTTCTAGTTTGTTCTGTTTTGTTCTGTTAGTGTAAGTATTTGTGTTATGTTTTTCTCAAAAACAAAATAAAAAGTAAATTAAAAAAAAAAAAAAGAGCTAAGGTATATGATACATGCAAACACAAACTCTCCTGTGTGGTTGTTTTCACAGTTACTTGTTGTTCGAAGCTTTAAAACATTCCCATGTGGATAGAGGAGAAGCTCAACTAAATGCCTGTCTTAACTGCCTCAGATGACCTTGATGCTAACAAGAGATGCCCCTCCCATGTTTGTGGGGGTGCACAAAGAAAGGTCAGCTCAGTTTACCGCAGCGCTTTAAACGGAGAGCTCATAGGCTTATGCACATGCACCTATTATTGTTTGCGTGTGTCTCTAAAGTCGGCGGTTCACGTTTGACTCATCGTGTTCAGTTTGCGCCGTTCACACCAGCGGCTTTTTGTTTCTCATAAATTGTCCATTAAAACCCGGAACAGTGCGGAGGTATCACCGCGATGCTTGACAACTGAAATTGCCATTGTACCATGAGATGAACTGAACAACCATTGGCTGGAGTCCCAGACCTTTGGCTTGTGAACGAGGCACTGTCGCACGCTCGCTTGCTCGCTCGCATCACGCTGGCCCTGTTCCTCCTGATTATATAAACTCCCCGTAGACAATAGCATGCGTGTCTGTACAGCAGTGAGAAAAAGGGGAAACACAATCAGAGTAAAAGCAGCCAACAGTTGAAAGGAAACAGGTCATGCGCCGCACTGGTTGGGGAGATAAACAAGGCTTTGCACGCCACACATGAAGTGACTAGTTAATTAAAGAGGGAAAAAACACATTAGGCTGCATTTTGATGAGGACAGATGCATATGATTAGTGCTTATGGAAAAACAAAAGAGACAGCACACAGTTGGAGCTTTAGCACTTTGACGTCTTATCCATCTTAACCCATAAGGTGCAACTTCTGTATCAGTTCCCCAAGGATTTTTTCTCTCTAAATAACCTTTCATAAGTGATTTATCACCCTATATTATAATATTTTCCTGTGTATTTTGCATTTTCATTGGAAATCGTGTATTTTCCAATATTTAATTTCATATATTTAACCCTTTCATGAATGAATTATGAGAACCTAATCAAGATTTTTTTCCTAAGTGTTTTTATTCCTTTTTAGGCATGAAAAAAAAAAATGCGATTCAACTTTTTTTTTTTTTTTTTTTCTGAACTTATTTTTCATGGAGTTGCAAAAATGGACACCATACATTTAATTTTTGATGCAAAGAAACAATTTACTGGCATACTGTGTGAAAACTATGAACATTTTTTTTTAAATGCTGCTAATCTGATGTCTGATGTCACATTTTAACATACTCTAATACTAGTTATTAATCACTTTATGGAGATAATACACAAAAAAAAAAAAAAAAAAAAAATTGTTTAAAAAAAAAAAACCCTGTTAATTAACCCCTTTAGCCCTATCAGCCCACCCGCGGACCGAAAAAATTATATTAATATTCATCTACTATAAAAATATAATAAATCAGGACAATGAATGTTTTTTTCAACTTTTGCTCAAAGTTTAGACCCTAATGTTAATAAAAGTACATGAAAAGTGTATTTTAGTGCAAACTTTAATGTTCAAACATGATTTTTAACATTTGTGGGGTGAAATATACGCTATTCAAAATCTCTGACACGAACAATTAATTTATGCATATCATCGTCAATCCAGCCGAAAAAAAAAAGGCGAGGATAAAAAATTCCAATTTCTCTTTTAGTTTGTTACAGTTTACTCAGGCATAGTAATAGATACAATATTTTAGACAATGGGAATAGATTCTGTGAGGTCTGTAAATGTCCATAGACACCAAGAACATCCATATGAACGTTATTATTGTGAAGTAATTCTTCACTTACTTTGGGTATGTCTTTTTAGGCATTTTTCTCCTGAAAATATGGTCAGGGTTAAACAGGTTAAATACAGTCTAATAATATTAACAAGCAATTGATTTACACTAAAACATGTTAGTGCAGATGAGGTTTATCAAGAACAGTAAAGTTACAGTAATGGTATGAATGTCAGTGTATGGGATGATCCACTGTGTTGGCTGATATGGAACTAAAACAATAAAACCCATGAATATATAAGAAAACAGCTTTAAATAGCTGTCCACTGTAGTGACCACTGTGCATGAAAGGGTTAATTTAGAGGCTCATGAAAATGCAGAGTTAATTCAAAGGTTATTATATCAAAACAGAGAAAACTGAAGAAAAAGGGACTTTTTCAGCAAATATATCAATAACTGAATGTAAAAAACCAGCATCTACAACTACTGTTATTTATCCAACTCCATTGGTTTTGATGGTGAATCAATGTTGTAGAAGATGACAGTGTTTCCACGGTAACTACAGAGCCTCTGAACATCCTAATGGGTCGTATCTGATGACCATGAAAAGATGACAAACTGCATTTTACACCAATTATTTTCATGGATGTATTGATACACTGAAAAAAATCTAAATCTTACTAAGATAATTTTCACTTGTTCCACTGGCAGATTTTTTTTTTTTTTTTTGCTTAATTCAAGAGAAAATATCTTGTATTAATTGTTTTTTTAAACTTGTTTTTATAGGGGCATTTTTTCTAGTACACCAGTAAAACCCAAACTGCAAAAATCAAAATCTTACCAAGCGTATTTTTCTAATTTCTTGTCAGAATATCTCATCACACTTAAAATAAGACATAGTCACTTAAAGAGTAACTTTTCAGTGAGATATAAGAACTTTTCAGAACTTTTCAAGAAATCTTACCAAGATAATTTTCACTTGTTTTATTGGCAGATTTTTTTTTTTTTGCTTAATTCAAGATTTTTTTTTGCTTAATTCAAGCAAAAAAATCTGCCAGTGGAACAAGTGAAAATTATCTTGGCAAGATTTCTTCAAATAAGATTTTCAAGATCTACTGTCTAAAAATAAGTTCTTATATCTCAGTGAAAAGTTACTCTTTAGGTGATTATGTCCTATTTTAAGTGTGATGAGATATTTTGACTAGAAATGAGAAAAAATACACTTGGTAAGATTTTGATATTTTCCAATGTATGGAGTTGGATCAATGACAGTGGATGGAGACACTTGGTTTTTGTTCAGTTAAAGATATATTTTACTGAAAAATCACTTTTTCTTCAGTTTTCTCCGTTTCTGATATAATAATCCTCAACTTTACACTGAGTTTTATGAAAATCTATGTGATCAGTAAATTAAATATAGGAAAATACATGATATTCACTGAAAAAACACAAAATGCAGGAGATAATATTACACTAAACGGTGATAAATCACTTAAGGAAGGTTAAATGAAGAAAAAAATCATTTGGGAACTGCCACAAAACTAACACTGGGTTCTTATGGGTTAAACATTTTAGTTCAGTAGATGCTTTTTGTCACAGGTGGAGGTTTGGGTCTTTATGTGTTAACTCTCTTCACATTTCTATTGAAGAACAATGGCCAAAAAACACAAAAAATTACCAAAAAACAATAGCATTTTCTGTTCTTGTGCTTCCATTCAGAGTTAATTCAAAGGTTATTATATCAAAAACAGAGAAAACTGAAGAAAAAGTGACTTTTTCAGCAAATATTTCAATAACTGAATGTAAAAACAAGCATCTATATCTGTTGTTATTTATCCAACTCCATGGGTTTTACTGGTGAACCAATGTAGAAGATGATGGTGTTTCCATGGTAACTACAGAGCCTCTGAACATCCAAACGGGTCATATCTGATGACTGTGAAAAGATGACAAACTGCATTTTACACCAATTATTTTCATGTATTGATACACTGGAAAAAATCCAAATCTTACTAAGATTATTTTCACTTGTTCCATTGGCTTATTTATTTATTTATGTATTTATGTATTTATTTATTTATTTATTTTTGCTTAATTCAAGAGAAAATATCTTGTATAAATTTTTTTAAACTTGTTTTTAGAGGGGCATTTTTTCTAGTACACCAGTAAAACCCAAACTGCAAAAATCTAAATCTTACCAAGTGTATTTTTCTCATTTTTTTGTTATTTCTAAGCAAAATACCTCATCGCACTTGAATTAAGCAAAAAAATTCTTGAATTAAGCAAAAACATCTGCCGATGGAACAAGTGAAAATTATCTTGGTAAGATTTCTTCAAATAAGATTTTCAAGATCTATTGTCTAAAAATAAGTTCTTACATCTCGCTGAAAAGTTACTCTTCAGGTGATTTTGTCTTATTTTAAGTGTGATGAGATATTTTGACTAGAAATGAGAAAAATACACTCGGTAAGATTCAGATTTTTTCCATTGCTTGGAGTTGGATCAACGACATTGGATGGAGACACTTGGTTTTTGTTCAGTTAAAGATATATTTTACTGAAAAAGTCACTTTTTCTGCAGTTTTCTCTGTTTCTGATTTTACAACCCTCAATTTTACTCTGAGGTTTTATAAAAGTTTACATGATCAGTGAATCAAATGTTGGAAAATACATGATTTTCACTGAAAAAATACAGAAAATAATATTACAATAAACAGTGATAAATCACCTAAGGAAGTTTAAATAAATTTTTTAAAATCATTTGTTTGTTTGTTTTTTGTCTTATTTCCTAGAAGTGTAGTTGGCTATGTCTACAGACTTGTTAATATCATTATTATTATTATCCACTCTTTACATATTTATTTAATTTACTTATATTAATCTTTTTTTCCTTTCTTCCTTTCAGTGAGCATTATTGATACCCTTTCTTCTCAAAAAAAAAAAAAAAAAAAAAAAAAGAGAGAACAGTGCACTTTTTATTATTGATGTCCTGTGTAATATCCTATGAGACTGTTCTGAATAAACATTTGAATAAAAAAAAAATCATTTGGGAACTGCCACAAAAGTAACACTGGCTCTTTATGGGTTAAAATTTTTAGTTCAGTCGATGCTTTTTGTCACCGGTGGAGGTTTGAGTCTTTACACGTTAACTCTCTTCACATTTGTATTGATGAACAATGGCCAAAAAACACAAAAAATTTACCAAAACACAATAGCATTTTCTGTTCTTGTGCTTCCGTGAATCTGCATGCTCTATTGTGATGTTTAAAAAAGACTAGACTGTGTGTTTATACTAAGCTGAGACAAATCCGCCGTGCCACAAAATGAACCACACTCAGAGGCTTACCCCTGAGCTGCAAAGACTGACAGTGGGTATTAGCGCCACAAACAATATTGACATCATATTTCAAAGAGCCTTTCACGGATTCTCGCTTATTCGTGTTGTTTTTGTGTGATTTCGGCTTCTTGATCATGTTTACCTTGTGAGTTTTGTCAGAACAAGCAGAGGCGGCAGAAAATATCCATTCAAAGACTTTTTTTTTTTTTTGTCTGGAGATAAGATAAAAATTGTCCGTTTCAAACTCAATCCCCAGAGCGCTTATATAAATGAAAGCCCATGCATGTTGTGGACGCCTCCATTAGCGTACTCTCTCTCTGATGGATGACCTCCTCTGCTGTTCAGATGCAGAACAGACAAAACAGACGCTGCTGCTTTCTAACGGCAGAGGAGGAAACGGTGTGATGAAGTTCAGATCGGATAACGTACCATGAACCGTGGCTAAGTGAATGAGCATGCTAATAGGAACACTCAATCCCTCAATCAATAAAATAAATCACTGTGAAGGATGGAAGCGGAAGATATCTGTTTTTTTAACCTTTCACCTGCGTTATTGATGATATGCGAGATCTGTTGTGTTAATCAGGTGCAATTTTGCTTTGTTTTGTTTTTGTCTTGCATGTTACAGTGATGAGGAGGTTTCCTACTCTGATTTCTATCCCATAATCCCTGCTGATCTGATGTCCGTCAAGGAGATCCTGGACATGGGAAACGTCCCCCGTCACAGGACATGGTGAGATAAATCCTCCAAGATGATACACACTGAAAATGTTTTTAAGAGCAAGCAACAACATGTATACAAATGCATTAGACATATATGGTTCTGTTAAAAAAAAAATAGCTTGTTGAAACATTTGGTGACTCGTCAATAGAGGGCGCTAACCTGTCTCACATAAAGAAAAACATGATAGGAATCACATCAAATAATTTAAGAAAAACATGAATATTTAACCCAAACATCTTTTCATGGTCATCAGATATGACCCATTTGGAGGTTCAGAGGCTCTGTAGTTACCATGGAAACACCGTCATCTTCTGCAACGTTGATTCACCAGTTGGATCAATGACAGTGGATGGAGACACTTGGTTTATGTTCAGTTAATGATAGATTTTACAGAAAAAGTCACTTTTTTTTTCAGTTTTCTCTGTTTCTGATATAATAATCCTCAACTTTACTCTGAGCTTTTATGAAAATCTACATGATCAGTAAATTAAATGTAGGAACATGCATGATTTTCACAGAAAAAATACAAAATATAGAAGATAATATTACAATAAACTGTGATAAATCCCTTAAGGAAGGTTAAATAAGGAACAAAAAATAATTTGGGAACTGCCACAAAACACTGGGTCCTTATGGGTTAAACATTTTAGTTCAGTAGATGCTTTTTGTAACCGGTGGAGGTTTGGGTCGTTATGCGTTAACTCTCTTCACATTTCTATTGAAGAACAATGGCCAAAAAACACAAAAAATTACCAAAAAACAATAGCATTTTCTGTTCTTGTGCTTCCATTCAGAGTTAATTCAAAGGTTATTATTTCAAAAACAGAGAAAACTGAAAAAAAAAGTGACTTTTTCAGCAAACATTTCAATAACTGAACATAAAAACAAGCATCTATATCTGCTGTTATTGATCCAACTCCATGGGTTTTACTGGTGAATTAGTGTTATAGAAGATGATGGTGTTTCCACGGTAACTACAGAGCCTCTGAACATCCAAATGGGTCATATCTGATGACTGTGAAAAGATGATGTAAAGAAATGTAGGAAAATACCTGATTGTCACTGAAAAAACACAAAATACAGAAGATAATATACACAATAATATATCACATAATGAAAAACATGATAGGATTCACATCAAATAATTTAACAAAAACATGAATATTTAACCCAAACATCTTTTCATGGTAAAATCAATCTAAAAAAATCTAGATGCTTTTTTTTCATAATTCATGCATGAAAGGGTTAAATGCAACTTCTATCAGTTTAGAGTATGAACTGAATGTGACCCTGAAGTGACCCACATGCGCAAAAGAGGTCCTGACGTAATACATGACCACTGTATTTACGGAAGTAAGTGTTTTTTCCTGCCGCTCTTCCTCCTGGGACACAGAATTGTGACGTTTGTTGCATTTCAATGACATAACATTGAACAACAACATTGTGCTCCTGTTTTATCATTTTAATGTTTAATATTTTTATTGTTTTCATATATGTCTTAAATTTAGCTTCTTTTAATCAGTTCTTATATATCTTTTTAATGTTTCTTATTCCCTGGTGTTTCATCAGAGGGAGCCCTCCATGCCGGGGGGCAGCTGCGGACTCCGGGGGCTGTGGCGCCTTCTCTCACTGGGGTCCGCTCCTTTCTGGTGGGTGGGGGGCTCAAGTTGGCCCTCTCCCACTGGTTGGGATGCGGGGCTGTGTTGCTGGTGCCTGGTTGCCGGGGTCGGCGGCTGCCTCCTGGTGCGGATGGCTCCCTGAAACAGCGCCTCCTCTTTTACTTTTACATTTTTGTTCTGGTCAGCCAGTCTTCTTAAGTATGTGTGAGCTTGTGGGTTTGCATATATATGTGTGTGTGTGTGTATGTGTGTGTGCGGGTGAGTGGGTGTGGGTGGGGGGCGGTACTGATTTTTAAACTGATATGTAAAGCACTTTGTGTTACAGTTTTTAATGTATGAAAAGTGCTACATAAATAAAGATTATTATTATTATTATTATTATTATTATTATTATTATTATTATTATTATTATTATTATTATTATAAACGTCAGATAAATGCGACCTGGCCGTTCAGACTGAAGTCACATTACAAAATATCAGATACGTGTCAGACTTAGGACCACATATGAAAGTGGCCTGGGTTGGATTTGAAAAAATCAGATTTGTGCTGTTCAAACTGTCTTTAAACCATAATCGAGCAAGTGACTTTTTGGTAATTTCCGCATATATTACAAGTCACTGACAGCAACAGTTCCAGTGAAGACAGTGAGTCAACCATCTCAGGTCCAATGTGGTCTACAGGGTCTGTAAGGTCCACCTCTGCATGAACAGTGAGTGTATCTGCTTTGTTAGGTACCATGAAATAATGGTACTAATGTAAGGAATGATGTTCAAAGGGATAATGTGGATGTGGACAGGGGTCTGTGTATTTCTTGTATTTTTATACTTCTAAGATTTATTTATTTTTGTCACTTATGGGTAAGGAACTGTCGTTGTTTGCTCACAGAAACAGCGAGAGACATGGGGTCGTCTCAAAGAAGAAAGATTTATTTGGCACAAACAGGGTAAACAGGCATACTGACAGCGTGTCGGCATCCGGATACAAGTCGCATCTAGTGACCGGTGTTTTTATGGTTTCCTCGAAGTTGTTACATGTATGTGTTTACGGAAATTGTAGATAAATCTATGCCTCAGTTGGCGCCACTGTATCTGTGAAAGGCCTTGACACACTAAGATTATTTCTCACAGTTTGTATGAACTTTATACAGAGTAAAAGTGTGTCCAAAGTTCACATATAGTATAAAATGGCTAAATAATGACATAATGAAAGTAAAAGTAAACGTAAATAAAAGTACAGATCCACAGAACCAAATATGGTACACTGTAAAAAAAAAAATCCTGTTGTTTTTACAGAAAAAAACTGGCAGCTGTGGTTTCCAGAACAATACTGTAAAAAACACATCCAACTGTAAACATATTTATGGAGTAACATGTATATTTAACACTTTAAACATGTAGATTTAACATTTTAAACATGTAAATTTAACATTTTAAACATGTAGATTTAACACTTCAAACATGTAGATTTAACATTTTAAACACGTAGATTTAACACTTTAAACATGTAGATTTAACACTTTAAACACGTAGATTTAACACTTTAAACATGTAGATTTAACACTTTAAACACGTAGATTTAACACTTTAAACATGTAGATTTAACATTTTAAACATGTAGATTGAACACTTTAAACACGTAGATTTAACACTTTAAACATGTAGATTTAACATTTTAAACATGTAGATTGAACACTTTAAACACGTAGATTTCACACTTTAAACACGTAGATTTAACACTTTAAACATGTAGATTTAACATTTTAAACATGTAGATTGAACACTTTAAACACGTAGATTTAACATTTTAAACATGTAGATTTAACACTTTAAACACGTAGATTTCACACTTTAAACACGTAGATTTAACATTTTAAACATGTAGATTTAACACTTTAAACACGTAGATTTAACACTTTAAACATGTAGATTTAACATTTTAAACATGTAGATTGAACACTTTAAACACGTAGATTTAACACTTTAAACATGTAGATTTAACATTTTAAACATGTAGACTGAACACTTTAAACACGTAGATTTAACACTTTAAACATGTAGATTTAACATTTTAAACATGTAGATTGAACACTTTAAACACGTAGATTTAACACTTTAAACATGTAGATTTAACATTTTAAACATGTAGACTGAACACTTTAAACACGTAGATTTAACACTTTAAACATGTAGATTTAACATTTTAAACATGTAGATTGAACACTTTAAACACGTAGATTTAACATTTTAAACATGTAGATTGAACACTTTAAACACGTAGATTTAACACTTTAAACATGTAGATTTAACATTTTAAACATGTAGACTGAACACTTTAAACACGTAGATTTAACACTTTAAACATGTAGATTTAACATTTTAAACATGTAGATTGAACACTTTAAACACGTAGATTTAACATTTTAAACATGTAGATTTAACACTTTAAACACGTAGATTTCACACTTTAAACACGTAGATTTAACATTTTAAACATGTAGATTTAACACTAGATTTAAATGGTCTGCACTTATTCTGTGCATTTTATACACCTTCATGGTATCCAGAGCCACCAGGTTAAATTAGGCTTCAGTGTCTTCCATGGACACTTTGACAAATGGACAGTCTGAGCCAGGATTTGAACCACCAACTCTTTGGTTACTGGACGAGCCGCTCTACCAACTCTGCCAACCCATTAATTTACAAATTTAAAATGTTAAATTGTTAAATGTCTACTTTTTCCTAACTTTTTATTTAAAAAAAAAAAAAAAGCAAATACGCCATTATTTCAACATTATGGTCTTTGCAATTTAAACGGCAGCACATTCTTTTTCAATTTACTTTTTTTTTTTTTTCTAAAAACAATGGAAATACATAATTTCTACATACAAATCTGGTTTTGTTCACATACTCTTCCTGTAAAAACTACAGCTATATTTGATTCAATCGTTACCACAAAAATCTTTTCAAATAAACAACTTTGCTTTGTATTGTCACTTACAGTTTTTTTATGTTGCAATTTTACAACTTTTTGGTGTTAATTCTACAGTCATTTTTTACAGTGTAACTTCATGGACCTTGATTTTCTACAAAACAATGAAAAATTCTGAAAATTTTCACAAAAGTAATAAAGTCTTGTTACACCCTCCAATCACACACTAAGGCTGGAATTTTGAATGTCAGATTATTTCTCTGAGTGACCTATAAAGGGTTAACAGATCGGATACAGGTCGCATATGGGCAAAAAAAAATTGGATTTCGGCCACATTTGCCTGCAGTCTGAATGTAGCCTCAGTGAACACACATGCATCATTCTCCTAATGTGAGTTTCTTCACTTTCTCACTTACACACAACTCATAACTTTGTGTTTCCAGGAGGTCTTTTAAAGCGACAGGGAACATTTGTGTTTATAGAGCTTAGTGACTGACACTGATTACAGATGGATCTTTTATCCGAATGCATCCGGAGGCATTTTTCATTTCACAGATTGGTTTTCATCATCTTCAGTTCTGGTTTAGCCTCTTCTTCTCATGCCACAACTAAAGACTTTAAGAAAGCCTCTTCTTCTCTCCAGATAAATTCCTTCCTGGATTAGCCTTTTCATCAGTAATCACAGCCTCATCCTCTCTCTGCTTTTATTGGTAGAAAAAAAAAAAAAAAAAGGAGTCGGTCAAGTTTCATCATCGCTTTATACATACAGTGCAAGACTTTTATTTTGAGCCTGTTCTTGGCAACGAAAACTCTTGATAAACAACACAAATCAGGGTTCTTTCTTCACTTGTCCTGCTCTATAAAAGTCCAGCTGGGGACTCATTCTGTCACTAACTATGGCATGAATATCATTTAGCCAATAAGCCATAATCAGTCTAATGAGTCATCCAGTATAACCTCATTCATTTGTACTGATGGTAATAAGGAAGTGGTATCACACAGAAGAAAGCTGAAAGGACCTGTCACTATGACCCTTGATTCACAGTAAATGGAACTGTTGGCAAAAGGGTGGTAAAACAATAAAAGAATTAAAACCACGTTTCTATAGATTATGTTCAAGTACAGTAGCAGTCATTTTACTATCATGTTTATGTTTATGTTTACGCATTTGGCAGACGCTTTTTTCCAAAGCGACTTACAGGGGAAAACCAATTAAATCTCTCAATCAAATTTTATTTATATAACGCCAGATCACAAAAAAAGTTATCTCTTGACATTTTATATATAGAGTTGGTCAAAACCAGACTCTAAGTCTCAATTTACAGAAACCCAACAGAATCCTCCAGGAGCAAACACTTGTGACTGGTGACAGTGACGAGGAAAAACTTCCCTTTAACAGCAGAAACCTGGAGCAGACCCAGACTCCTGGAGGATGGACGTCTGCCTTGACCAGTTGGGGTTAAAGAGAGAGAGTAGAGAAGGGGAAAAAGAGAGAGCGATAGAGATAAAGACTGGGGGAGAGGGGGGGAGTAGGGGGAGACACATGGAGACGGTTGAGGATAAGTGAGTGGTGATGATGAGGGCAGGGAAGAGGCCGGACCACCGCAGCAGGTCCAGAAATAATCCTGGAAGAATCTGTGGTTATCCTGGGAAAAACCTTATTAGAATATTTAAAATGGAATGTTTGAAAGTGCTAGGGCAGGAGGTGCTCTCGGAAGAGCTGGGTCTTCAGGAGCTTCTTGAAGATAGGCAGGGATGACTCTGTTCTTGTAGCACTTGGTAGAGCGTTCCACCAACATGGAACGACCCATGAAAAGAGCCTGGATTGTCTTGTACAAGGTCTGGGGACCACCAGACTACGTTCCCCAGACGAGCGGAGTGGTCGTGGGGCGACATAAGCTTTTATCAGTGCATCTAAGTAGACAGGAGCAGACCCACTGAGAATTTTGTAGGCTAGGATTAAAGATTTGAATTTGATGCGGGCAGCTATGGGTAGCCAGTGTAACTCAATGAGTAAGGGGGTGACATGTGCCCTTTTAGGCTGATTGAAGACCAGACGCACTGCAGCATTCTGGACCATCTGTAGTGGTTTGACAACACAAGCTGGGAGGCCCGTTAGAAGAGCATTGCAGTAGTCAAGACGGGAGATAACCATAGTCTGCACCAGGAGCTGGGTGGCCTGTTCAGTTAGGTATGGCCTGATCTTTCTTAGGTTGAACAGAGTGAAACGGCATGATCGGGTGACAGAGGCAACGTGATCCGTGAAGGTCAACTGATTATCAATCATGACTCCCAAGTTATGTACTACACTGGTAGGAGCCAGAGGTATGGAGTCAATAGTGATGGAGATGTCCTGCTGTATGGTTGGCTTAGCTGGGAAGACCAGCAGTATCATGTCATATTCAGGGTGGTGTGTTTAAGACGTCTTTTTACCGCTCTCATCTTGATCAGCATCCAAAGAGACAAAGGATAAAGAGCTACTATTTATTTGTTTATTTATGTATGTATGTATGTATGTATGTATGTATGTATGTATGTATGTATGTATTAGGGTGGTCCTTATATGGGGTCAAAAAATTTTTTTTGGAAATGTTCGACTCTCACCCCCTAAATTTGTTAGGATGCCAATAAAAACAAACTGTGCAAAATTCCAGATTGTTTTGAAAATATCCGGGGGTAGCTCAAGTCCGTTGAATATTTCCAAAATCGTTAAATATTGCATAAATTTCACCGTTCTTACAAACGCACGCCGCATTACAAAATGGAATGCAACATTGCTTTTATTAACACCCACACATTAACTACATGTGCACAACTACACAATATATCCATAAAAAGGAACAAACAAGCCAAAAAAGTTCATGCATGTATTCGCAAAAGATCGTTGAACTCAAGTCAGAATTATCGTCTTGTCTTCAGTTGAGGGATTGTAACTGTTGTCACATGTACAGGGTGGGGAAGCAAAATTTACAATATTTTGAGGCAGGGATTGAAAGACAGTGTATGACCAATTAGTTTATTGAAAGTCATGAGAATTTATTTGCCACAAGAAAATTGACATAATAGAAAATGTTTTTATTCTATGTGTCCTCCTTCTTTCTCAATAACTGCCTTCACACGCTTCCTGAAACTTGCGCGAGTGTTCCTCAAATATTCGGGTGACAACTTCTCCCATTCTTCTTTAATACAGTCTACTCTCGTTATACCGCCAACTTCCGTTCACGGCCAAATTGGCGGTATAGCGAAAATGGCGTTACAACAGGTTGCGTCCATAATGTGCATGTCTTTACTATATGATGTCTATGCTGCCTCCGTTAACCTGTTCTAATTACGTTTCTAAATAAACCTTGATTCTGTTATGTTGTAAGGGATCATTTAAAGTGGGGAAACATTTTAAGCATTATTATACCGTGTCGGGAAATGACACCCCATCATCTTGAGGCTTTGGCTTAATCCCACGTCCTCTTCCCGACATCCTGACCTACCGAGTGTTCTGCGATAAATGAACGGTGGCCGTTCCGTAGACCTACTCGTAGCTTGTCGCGATCAGCGTCTGGCGCGTTTGTTTCAGTGCATTGTTAAAATGTATGTGTACTCGATGGCAATCACGCTGGCGGTATAACGGTCGGGAAATCAATGGTATAAGTGTTGTTTGTGCATGGAACTGGGCTGGCGGATGGCAATAGGCGGAAATGGCGGTATAACGGCGGGCGGTTTAACGAGAGTAGACTGTAGTATCTTCCAGACTTTCTCGTAATAGTTTTGCTCATAGTCATTCTCTTCTTTACATTCTAAACAGTCTTTATGGACACTCCAACTATTTTTGAAATCTCCTTTGGTGTGACGAGTGTCTGAAAAGGTATGGATAATAGTGTTAGGTATGATTATGATATCAATATATGTTTGGTTTCAAAACAACTGACGTAGTGCCTGCTGAGAGAAAACAAATAAAGGTTCATTGTAAATTTTACTTCCCCACCCTGTATATTACAAGTATGTTATAAAATAGCAAGAAACAAATGAACAAAAATAGTGTCCTGCATTCATGACTGAATACTGAACTGAAAGATGCATGATGATAATGTTGATTAACAACTACTGTCACTCTGGAGCACTGAGCAGCGTGGCCTTTCTTGCATTGGAGTATTGTCTGTGCTTCACTCAGATTGATATGTTTTTACTGTCAAAGACATACCACTACTGAAACACTAAACAGTGATTCCACACAGATTGTGCACAACAGCACCTTTTGGGGGAAACCCAAAATTAGGAGATGAGGTCAGCAAATCCAAGTAATATGGACATTTTAAGCTTTATCTAGTGATGTGCTGACTGGGTAAAACCACCACATGTGGTTACCAACAGTCAGAATACGTAACGCCTACATCTACATGATCAAATGAACCAATTTCAGCCATAAATCATTAAACAGCATGCCAGAAGCCTGGCACACAACGCAGCATATAACATGCAAAAAATACCGAATACGGTTAACTGTGTTATATTTTAAACTTCTTGAGCAACCTCTAAATATTGGTTAATGTTCCTAAAATTTTGCCAGAATTTTTTTTTATTTATCCTAACAAATTGGTGGGGTGAGAGCATGAACATTTGAAAGTTGAAAAATAAGGACGACCCTAGTATGTTTGTATGTGTTTATTTATTTATCACATTTTATCTCTATTTCTTGATGATGGTGTCTCATCCTTTATTGGTAATATTCCCGTTGGCTTTTTTAATCACTTAAAAATACTGTAATTGTTCATAATTAAAATACAGTTTTTTACCCCAACTTTACATGACATTTTGCATATAAATATTTTTTTTTAACCTTTTAATGTTTAATAAAGAATATTTACATGTATTATTACTATCAAATTACCTATAAATATTTAGATATAAATAATTTTCAATGAGACTAAGTTGTACAATCCACTGATAAAAACTGTATTTGGACAGTTTATCAGTGCTTATACATGTTATACATTCACACAAATACATTTATTCAACATTTTTGTTGTGAAACCTCCCGTAATTACACAAGATATTTGTCACTTAACAAACAAATCTTGTTAAACTTATAGAACGAATACTTCTTTTACAGTTGTCAGTAATTTTATTTTGTTTTATTATTTTTTTTACAGTATTAAACTTTGAATTAACAATTTAATCTCATAAATAGAAAATAAATATTTGTGAAATTATGATGCATTTGCAAATGTATTTTAACTGTATTTTTCTGTGAAAAAAGAAAAAAATGTCTTAAAAAATTTAAATTTTTTGGTTATTCACTGTTACAGTTTTTTCATGTTACTTTACATTTGACATGTCAAATCAGTCTATTTTTGTCATTTCATTGATATTTTCCTGTATCTTAAAAATACAGGAAAAATCTGTAAAATAAACAGTGAAAATTCTGTTAAATTACAGATTTTTTTTTTTTTTTTTTACAGTGTATCCTGTCCCATGTTTCACTATGCCGTCATAGCATTGCTGTCACGTGTCTGCTTTGTTATTTATTATTATGTGTCTTCACTGAGATGTCTTCTTGTTTGTACTATGTTCTCTGTATGGCGTTGCAGCTCCTGTGAACTATTGCCTACAACAAATTCCCCCTCCGGGACAATAAAGTATATCTTATCTTATCTTATCTTATCTTACCTTACCCCACCTTATCTTATCTTATCTTATCTTATCTTATCTTATCTTACCTTACCCCACCTTATCTTATCTTATCTTATCTTATCTTATCTTATCTTACCTTACCCCACCTTATCTTATCTTATCTTATCTTATCTTATCTTATCTTATCTTATCTTATCTTATCTTATCTTATCTTATCTTATTTTATCTTATACCTGCCTTTTGCACCTGCTTTTTATCTGTTTTTAATGTGTTTGGTTTCTGTTTTAATCTGCTGTATGTACAGTGTCTTTGAGTTCTATGAAAAGTGCTCTATACAAATAAAATGTATTATTATTATTATTATTATTATTATTATTATTATTATTATCTTAAAAATCTGGATGGACTTAAGATCATGCTTTAAAGTAAGACAAGAATCCATATTTTTTTCCAGTGGAAGCCAGGATCTGTCTTAACTTCAACTGCAGTTTCAATCCTGTAGTTGAGGTCGAACTCAGACTGATCTCATGAAATCCCGTTCTATGTCACGCCAGTTCTTACAGCATTAGGCGTGCTATACGAACGCGTTTTCATCCTTTCGCGTTCTATTCAACGTCATTTGATTGCGTGTCAATGTATGCCAAGATCTCCAGTTTACATATAAGCGCTAACCCTAACCCCTACTTACTAATTGCGTGGTGTTTGACACAGTGAACATGCAAGTGTAAAGCTTATAATGCGTACAGATAAAACAGCAACCACTTTTAATTCGTGACATCACGTTGTCGAACTCTATTTTGATGAGTATAATTGGTCATATTTATCATGTCTGCTCCTGTTTACCCTTTTATCCCTACTTTATTGTGTTGTGCTGCTGAAATCTGGCAATAACATGAATAATAACCACAATCCAGAGTAACAAACTGTTGAAAATAGCATAATTATATGCTGGATTTGTTGAATTAAAATGGTCCAATGAGTTTATACAGTTTTATTTTTTCCCCCTGGTCTG